>NW_022280033.1:12655322-12697079 GCF_004355925.1 Anarrhichthys ocellatus | reverse complement strand
GGGGGGGGGGCGATTCAATTTGCTGCAGTAAGATCTAATCTGAGCTCTGCTGGTGCCACAGGCATTCCATGGTGTCCAGAGGTAAGAGAAATAAAGTTTACCCGATTGATGTCACTCCACTGCTGATGGGGACTGCTGTGGGACTCCAGATGATACATGGGAAGATCTAGAGCTGACCTTGGGCCACAGATAGCTCACATAATAGTCTGCTTCAAAGCTCACCTCTTGGGATCACTTATGCGCCAACATTATCGTACGGTATACATGTGCTGTGAAGTCTGAGCACAAGGTTGAGAGAAACAGAGATATCAAGACAGCACGTGCACTTCTGCCGTCTGCTTTTGAGTTGAACAGACGGAACAGACTGGCAAAGTGCTGGCTGAAAAATGATATATTATTTGTGTCATTAAAAGGAGTTGGTTGAACAGTAATATGAGAAAGTGGTCCCTTTATCAACGACAGTGGATCCAGTTCTTCATGCACAGCAAACCCGTCTGAGAGTTGGTGAGTGCTTGGCAGAGCGTGTGAATCGTTCTGAATGTAGATATTAATCAGGATACGGTGTTAGACAGCTGCCACCCTGGGAGCCCACAGCTCTGGTGTCAAATCCCCTTCAGTAATCACAGAAGGAGTGGGATACTTTGCTCGGGGAGTGTGCGTCCCCGAGCATCACACAGTTCGCGACTGATGTTTTGGCAGATGCCCTTGTCAAAAAATATCATAATGCAAGCTGCTAGTGTGAATCAGTGCGCACACCAATCTCCTGTGAATGGCATTTGACAGAGTTAGCAGATGTACATTGGAAGTACCTATGGTGATGCTGCCCAATGGGAGTATCACTCTAATGTGCAGTATGAGAGTTAGCAAAAGCTAATATTGCGAGTGGAAGGCCAAAAGAACAGGAAGAGAGACAGACTAGAAAGTTGATAGTCTTTGCTGTGGGGCAGACATTAATTTAGTGGAGGTTTTTTGACCACATACTGATCGATAGCACATCTAGATGGAGTGGGGGGCCTTGGGTCTGGACTTAATTGTTCTCTGTGCGTCTCATCACTTCAAAATGCATTTGAAAATCCTTCTACTCAAAGGCGGGAGCAAGGGTTAGACTTAATTGCCTTCCGTGTGTGGCAAGGTAAGAGATTAAAAGTTTGGCTGCATTGCAGGGAACAGACATATATACAATCCTAATTTGTCAGAGTAAAGCTAATAAGAACCAGGGGAACAGGGAGTGCTTCCTTTTGTTTAAACATATCAGGGGTCTTGAACACACAATAACAACTATGGACAGAAATATATTTGTGCCACAATCATAAACTCAAAGGGGTGTCATGTGCAGCTAACGTGAACAATAGTATAGGAAACAACAGGATGAACTCCCACTGCTCGCTGTGAAATAAACAGCAGTGGGAACCCTCTACACACTTCACCCACTCCTCTCTGGGTTTACCTCTCTGTACATCAGAAAATGCTATGTGCTGACGATGAAAAAATATGTGCACAATTAAAACACAGCAATAACAGCTTCTTTGACACATACAAAACACCTTAACCAGGTGTGAACTACTAGTTATGCGTGCAATTCTCAGTGACAGAGCTGTTCTGATTAAAAGTACTGGTGTTGGGTGCGTTCTATCTCAAAGCCAAAGAAGAGGAAGCTAATATCTCTAAACTCATCAGTGTACGAACTAAAAATTTGCATCTTATGTTGAACATTTTGAAAAATAAAGAAATTTGGGACTTTTTTGTTGTTGCTGTAAGTTACTGTTAAGAGTTTTGATATCATATCTGTGTCGTAAGTGATTCTACAACCAGCAGCCAGTTAGCTTAGCTTAGCATAAAGACTGGAATCAGGGGCTAACAGCTAGCCTGCCGCTGTTCAAAAGTACACCAATTAAAAAAAAAGGTAAGTAAATAATGTTTTAATTATTGAGCTTCAGAGGTGGTAGTTAGCGCACTTTGTTGCCTTTGTACAGAGCCAGGAAAGATGGTTTCCAATGTTTATGTTAAGCTAAGCTAACCGGCTGCTGACTGTAACATCATATGTAGTGCACAAATATGAGAGTGATGTTGATTTTATCAAAATTGTAAAATAAAGCATATTTTAAAATTTTAAACTATTGCTTTAAGCAATTGTAGTTAAAATGTTAGCCCAGCGGACCTTCCATGTTTAGATAGTCAATTGCAGCCGAAGGCCCTTCAGATTTAAAAAATAAAAAAAAAGTTTTACTGCATTTATATTGTTCCTGAACATTGAAATATAAGAACCAGTAAAATCATACTCTGTGGCAGGATGGAAGCTTCCCAGACAGACCTAATGGATAGCCTCTGGCTTGCTGTATTATGTGGTCGGCGGTAGCCAGAAGAAGAGTAACTCTGCCTCTGAGAAGTGTTCAAGCCCTAACTGAAGCTCCACTCTGCTCATTTAAACAGTGTGCGTTAGCCTAGAGTGTCTTGGTGGGGGCGGACTATGACACACAGAGACACGGTGACACACCCAGAGAGAAGTAGAATAAAAAGAGATGACTAACCTAACCCACCTGAGCTCGGCTCACAGGGATCAATGTCTTCATCATCGCTCGGACACTCGGCTGATGCCACCAGCAAGTCGTCGGTTGTCTGAAAAGAGAGAAGCACACAGTAGAGCGGTGAGGGCATGAAATACTTAGCTGCATCAACGGGGTAAGATGGCTCCCACTCAGAGCTACCAGTAATGGTGTTTCCAGAGGGTTAGCTTGAGGACAGCGGGGCAGATGAGATGTGAATCCAGACAGCGACACTGTTTGGCTGCTGGATTTATCTGTCAACACGGTCACACGCTGCCTTGCGCTGTAGCAGCTGCTGCACTGCTTTCCAGGCAACACTATCCTTACAGAAAATGAGATCTGATTATTGAGGAACAGTGGAGGCTAAAGTTCACAGCACAATTGTCAACTTGCATGCTCAGTTTGTGCCGCAGTGTGTGGCTTTGCATGGCCCTTCAACGGATTGTTAAGAGCCATCACAGAACACCTCTTGACATTTAGAAGACAAGCAGCCATGAAAGCTTAAAGCAAGAGATTGGAAAACAAAGGGCAGAGCAGCAGAGCTTTAATCAATATAATTAATTTCGATGTGATTCAGTATCTCTTTTTCAAAATGAGCAAATAAATAAAAAATCATTGCATATACTCTACAGAGGTGTTTAATTATTCACACCAAAATCCATTTTAGACTACTTTCAATGCACGTCATCACCCAACCAACACAACACATTTGACCCTCTTGAAAAATGGGAAAGGGCAAACAAAAGACCAGAAACAAAGTATACTGTAAAACATTATACTGCAATGTTCTTTTATAGTCTTGCTTCAAGCCATTTGATCAGCTCTGCGTTAAAGGTCATTTCATTTAAGCATGGCAGCCTCTTCAGGGCCGGGTTAGATTTTCGGTTATGGAGCGCTGCTAAGCAGAATAACCTGCTGCTATACATTTAGCCTTGCACCTCTACTTACCCTCTTTGTACTAATACTTTTAAAACCTCTAATGCAAGACTGACAACATTTACTGCACTTACATTGTCATACTCTCTGGTATGGATGTGTATGACAGCCACAAAATAAAAAAAAGAGAAGGGGTGAGAAATGCATTAAGCCGCAAAATTGAAGATGGACCTGGGGTTTTATTCAATTTGTGCCATTATTTCACTGATGTTTGACTGTCCATCAAACTATATCTGCAAGTTGAATTAGTATTGACTCATCTTAAGGAAATTAAAGGTGATGTCATTTGCTTAACATCCATTTGGCTTCATATAATGCAATTTTATTGTGACTGTAACATCATTTGGACATTCTGGACACGGACCAACATCATCTTTACATAATAGACCTGAAAATGATAGATCAAACCCATTAAGGGAGTTGTGGTCGGAGGGCTGTTTTTGGTGCATCTGTGCTGGGTGAGGCCCGGGGAAGCCGACCAAATGTATATTTAATTTGCTGTGCATGAGGCTGATATACAGTGTCGGCCATCCAGATGGCAAAACTGCCGGATCCTGGAGTGCCACATCCATCACTTCAGCCTTGTGATTTGTTTTTCCTGGCGGGAGATCTTGACACTCTGCACTCACTGGCAGAGGTACGGGAATCAAGTAATCAATACTCCCTCTCTCTTCTTCCCACCTTACCATGCTCATGCTCATTCTCTCTCACTCTCTCTCTCTCTCTCTCTCTCTTTTCAACTCTGTCCTTCAGATTTATTTGCAAGCAGAGAGGAGGAAGCAATGTGATGTGGGTATACTAGATGTAGGTTAACTCCCTATAGAATAACTTGAGTGGAGGTGTATGCCCATTCATATTTCCATGTTTGTTTCCTCATTCAGGTCAGACAGCTACAGCCTGAGGCCTTCAACTTCATCACCACAGCAAAATGCAATAACGAAAATGGATATTTGTTTATCTCTTTAACGGAGAATCTTTGATTTTATGATTAAAAGGTCCAGACATTGTATCCAGTCTTTTATGAGATGAATCTGCAATTCAAAGCTTAAATTCTGTAAAAAAATCATTCTGCCCTTTAAAACTCTGCATTACACAGACATTCTGAAATAACTGTAAGGAACTGAAATGTGAAATGTGGCACTGCACCTTGATTGAGATTTTCAAACAAGCAACAGGGAACCATGATGCATAACTGTCATAGCACCGCCATAAAGAAATGTCATTTCACCCTCCAAGGACAAAGGCTGTGTGCAGTTCTGTGTAAGTGTAGCTCAATTGTGCCTGTAAGCCACTTCTAAGTCCAATCCTTCTTAGATCTTATCAAAATATCAACCCTATGCTTTACCTTTAAATTAATATTGTGTGTATAGTGGATGTAAGCCTATGAATCAAGGCTAAAATGAATTTGCATGTTACTGGGCGTCAGTCTGCCAGCCAGGATTAGTGTGTAGGTCAACATTTTGATGTGGTCATGACCTGGTTGAAATCCAATAACATTACCAATTCACGGTGTCCTCCTCCAATGCTTGACTTCTTTTTCAGCCGTGACAATTCAATGTGGGCTATGTGAGGGGCTTACCATGCAATTTAGCCACTGTGATGAAAACTGACTGGTAGCTTGGGTGGGATGTCTGGAAAGGACACTGGCATCTTTGGATATCTTTTCTTTTAAAGGAGAAATAACACAGGCTATGCATGTGGTGATTTTGAGTTAAAAATAAAAGAGGTTTCCTGATCTAAATGGCACCTTTTTTTTTTACGTTTTCCAGAAATACTGTATGTGTTTGGGAGAGTTCATTAGCTCAGCAGAGTCAGGTTTACTGATGCGTAGAGCATCATGCCCACAGGAAAGATGCTCCAATAGATAAGCGAATAAACAAGATGTACCTGTAGTTCATTTTATGAAGGTACTTCCAAAATGCTAAAAGCAAAGGCCCTGGGCTTGCAAAGCCTCATTAATCTAGCGGTAAAGTGCTGAAGCCATGGTGAACCTAAAGCACAGCTCATTTATCTGCCTGCTCAGAGCAGCAGAGAGCACACTCCTATGAGATGTACTGAGGAAACCTGGGGAGACAGTTGGGAGTATGAAACACACAATAATGGAGGAAAAAGAGATACTGGAGAGAGAAACCTGCTTTTAGTGTTCATACAAAATGTATGAACATGTTCATAGTTTCCAGGTACAGTGTCCTTTCAAATTCTTTATGTGTCGGGGGAATTTTAGATACAAAGACAAGAGAAGAAGAATAAATCTTGTTCGACTTTATAGCGGAGTAAAGTTATTGACTGACCTTGGCTCATGCACTGATTGAACCATCAAAGGGGATGTGGACCAGGAAATTCCAACCTGACTCAGCCAAAGGCGCCCTGGTGCTTTCTTTAGCACTGTCACGGCGGTTTTCGATCTCTGACGATTGATAATAGTCCTCCTTAATGAGATGTCCCGGCGAAGCCGTGGTCTACATGCAAGCTCACGAAAGCCTAGTCAGCAGTGTCATTCTGCTAGACGCCAGGTTATCTACAACCCTGCAAACACTGATCTGTTCCCTACTAATGTAAACTACACAGTGTCCAACACCGCTTTCTAATATCTACTGTATGGAGTAGGTGGCTTTGCTTTAATGCTCTACATTTGTACACGTCTGCCCTGATCGCATGTTTTCCCCTCTTAGTCTTGGCAGGGAGAGAGAGGAGGGGGAGGACTGCTCTTCAGAGAGGAGGCTGTGTGCAGCTAACCCGGTGCTCGAGAGCAAGAGACACCTTCTCTGTGATAACCTGTCGGCATGTCTCTACGGAGAGCCGTGGGTTTTCACATTGTTTTCTCTCTGGTCTAATTTGATGAATGCTCTCTGGCACAAAACATGTCTCTTTGGAGACGAGCTGAAAGTCAGGAGGACACTGAAGGCATCTGAAGGGTTTATCCGAACCATGCCTCTGCTGTCCCGGTAATGTATTCCACTGAGGATGCTTGCTATTTTCTTTTGCCTCTCTCCTTTTCTATTCCCCCCTCGTAAGCCCTGTTTTTGTCCAATATAAGCTCTTGTTTTCCAAATCTCTCTCTCTCTTGTTATATAGCTGATCTGTAACAATAATACAATTGATGTTTTTTTTTAACTCAATGTCTGTATTCTGTTGCTTATCGAGACTTGGTGTAAATCCCAATACTTTTTCAGAATGCAAAAAATGCTGCGCTATTATCAGCCAGTCGATTCTGGGTTGATTGAAAAATCTAATAGCAAATGGCTTTGCTCCACGCTATCGCAACACATAAAAAAAAAACTTTCTGTCTACTAAACTGCAAGCAAACCTGCAGATTCTGCCTCTTAACTTCTTATCTTTCTCTGCGTCTGATCCTTCATTTCCACAGCTCATTTGCTCATACTGCACACAAGCCATTACATGTAAGCGCCCTACTGAATAACCGTTCCCTGCGGTCTGTCACTATTTTCGGACCATACAAGGGAGAAATCACTGATAGAGGTGGACTGCACAAAGGTCTTATTTTTTTCCAACATGTAGAATGTTATCTATCATAGTGCTTGAAATGATCTTTTATTCTTATCCCACTTTAAATGCCAACAGAGCAGGTTTTAGAATCATATTGTTTATGAAAATAAAAATCAGAGCACCATTTTTCTACTTTTTTGTTTTCATGTATCTAACCAGAAGGGCAGTGCAATGCCAGAAAAAAAACCACTAACTGCTACATGATGTTTCATACTGTTCTTAATATTGTCCTCATGTTTTTATATTATCTCATGATAATCCCGGATAAATCATATCAAGGTTACTCTAGGACTCCACTTGAAGCCAATGCTATAGGTGTTACATATATCTTGTCTGTAATTGGCCCTTGAAGCCAAAGCTCCAACTGCCTCTAAAAGCAGGGGAATCAGTATTCTCTATATGTTGCTGTTCGAACCGTGTGCCATTATTTCTCATGCTGGCCCTGATTTACGATAGTGCCCCGCTAGTGTCCAGACCTGACCAGAGTTGCAGTCTGCACAGACTAATTGGGAGGAGTTTGTTGTCCTAAGCCTCACTCTTGCAGCAACACATCATTAGTGTGCCAGTGAGAGAGAGAGGGGGAGAGAGGGAGGCGATGGGACGGCAGATAGAAGCGACTCGTGGTTAGACACGGCAGGAATCTACCCATGGCAGCTATGACACCGCAGCAGCAGCTCTTATCAGAACTCTTGATGACATCCAAGTATCTAACTTAGCACCCTGGAACTAGGTCGATGTTGATGAATAATTTAGTCCCAGATGCTCAATAGATTCCAACTGAATAATGAAGGCGTGTGGGCCTTTAAGACTGTGGGTTCAGCTCAGTGTATTGCCTGGCCTTCGCCCACACTCTTCCTACTGCTGGTCTGCCAAGCTGTCAACATCATGGACTCACACAGACACAGACTACAGCAAGGCAATGGAATGGAATGACGTTATCGCTATCACAGTACAACTGTGTAACATACAGTGAATGATTTATATGTATTCATATGCTGATCATCTTAAAATCTTTTGAGACATTTTTACTACCTGGGCTTTTTAACAATTAAATACAAGCTCTGACGTGGGGCTTTATGGTGGCACATCAGATTTCCAACGAGACTGAGTGAGTAGGGAATAGGGGACAACTCTCTGCTGTTACCTCGCTGAAAAGGATTTACATCAGATCCTGCAATTCTCCGTAAATAGATAAACAAAGCTTCAAAACAGGAACTTCCAAAAAACATCAGTCAATAAACAAACAAAAAAATATATGCAAAAGAGCAACTGCTTGTTACTGAAATATTGTCAACTGAGTGTTTCTGAGCACTGCATTAATCTGTTCCCATACAAAATAAAGTCTTGTCATAATAGTGAAGCGTTGTACCAAAGAATTCTGTTTGAAATTCCTCACTTCTGGACATCACAGACCATTGACCTGTTTGAACGTTAATATGCTGTGCCGCTATTACTTATGGAGAAGAAAAATACAAAAACATATAATTTGGGAAAATAATAGGCACAGTTGAGATACACAAGTTTTAAAAACTATCTAGAAATTGTTAGTATAAGCCTACTTTAAAGCACTGAAACTGCATTGTCATATTTTTTTGACAAACAATCTATTCTCTCAACAACAATCATGACTTTTTGTGACTCCAACAACCTCACTCTAAAGAACATCAAAACATGAGGTCACTAAACTAACCATAACCACCATCTTTATTATTCAAAACTGTCAGTAATTACCTGAGGCATTTGAGCAGGCCACTGAGGGCATTCTGTAGTGAGATTCTTCAGAGCGCCTGAGAAATTCATGCAAAAGAAGATGCAGGCATTTCTCAAAGGCAATTAACTCAGAGTAATTGGTGTCTCCTCCTTTCTGTTTGGTGTTTTTTTCTGCTTGTGTATACCATAGTGATAAACTGGCCGTGGTGGACAGCTGTTTTCACTTGCCAAGTTATGAGACACTGTCCCTTTTGGGAGAGAGGCTTTGCTTTATTTAAAACGAAGCAGCTGTTGCTGCAACTGGACCTCAGGCAGAGTATCAGAGTGTCATTAAAAAAAGAATGGTCGGAGGCTCTCCATCTCCTCCCCTGGTACCCACATGTTTCTGTCTTGCCATACATCTTCCTCAAGGCTTAAGTCACTGCACAGACAGTCTAACAAGGCGCTGGGAGGCAGCTTCACACACCTGGTACACTCACAGCGCACAGTGTAGAAACATACAAGCATAGTTTCACACAGAAACACACACATGCCAAAAGTCGACTGGTTACGACATTTCATTTTTTTTAAATGCCGACAGTCTGGTGGATTCAATCTGTCCAGAATCACCTTTGTTAATGCGTATGTCCTCAACAGAGCACTGGATTTCATTGTTACTGAGGAGGAAAGTCAGAGGAATGAATACAGTTAAACGTCCAGGTTTTGTGTCTAACAATAAAAAAAAAAGAAATTTTCACAAAAAGGCTTGGGAATGAGTGAGGAGTGACAGGGCAATTGCTAGTTTGGTGCACCGGCCCAGAAAAGCTATCCGGTGTAAAATGAAAGGCTGCCTTTGAGAGAGCGACACAAAGGCACAGGTGGGGGCTAATGCAGGAGTATAAAGGTGTACTGTACAAGTGGATATGGAGGAGGCAAATACAGAGCTGCTTCAAAATGTACACATGCCTGTGCCCTCATTAAATGAGGTCCCTCTCGGGGACCCGAGAACACTGCTGTGTGAGGACTTCTTTTAATGTGGCTGCTTCAAGGCACTGCTGCGCTGCTTTGTAGCTGTTTCTCGAGTCCCCCCGCAGGACCACGTTCAACTTATTTTCCAGGAACAGTCATCCGCACGGCCTTAATGAAAATCCAACACTTAGCATGGTACGTGATGCGGCTCAGGCACCAAGGTAACCAGGAAAGATGTCTGGCTGCGTGGGCGGAAACACAGTCCATTCCCCAGTCAGAGCCTGCGTCAAACTCTCACCATGTCACTCACTGACTCAGAGTGAACCATGTGTAACTGGTGCCCAGTTACACCCCTCATACAACCCCAGACTCGAGCCATTCTGTGTAACTAACAACAAACAGTTGATATTTTGATTTCTAATTAACCAGGGGGCTCATTATTTATTACTGGGGACATATAAATAATGTGCACACAATATGGACGAGTGCCTGTAGTCACCTCACACTGCAGAGAGCGTGCACATTGAGCGGCTGCCATGTAGGATACAGCTTCAAGCAGATTACACAGGCGAAGGCTGGATGCCTTCTGCTAGCTACACGCTCTAAATGATAAAATCTTAATATGAAATTCATAACACTATCTGCCTCCATCTACCTCCTACGCTACCCCCTCTTGTTCTCTCATTTCTTCTCTCTTGCCTATGCATAAACACGGCTCCATAGAAGTATATTACATGGTTGACTTTGTCCCTCCCCATTATCCCTGCTTTCACACTTCTCAGATAAATGAAATCTGTCTGCATTGAAGCATTTTGCCCTCTGGATGCCCTGATATTTTCCTTATCTGAAATCGAATCTGGAGCTCTGTGCACGTCTGTAGCTCGCCTTGGTAGTAATCTGGCCTGAGAGCAGAGAACTGCCCTGGAGGAATATCATACACTAAGGATAAGCTAGCGAGTGAGGGAGGAATAACAATTACCAGAAAAAATGGCTTGTAATCATGGAGCTTTCTATCTAAATGCTAACATACATCACTTGCCATTTTGGGGAAATTTGGGGAAATTCTTCATTTTCTTGTTTCTTTCCCTCGAAATCTAAAAATAGCTGACAAATATAAGCATGTGCCTGTGTGTGTTTTGAGAAAAAGAGCGCGTGAGAGCAAGAGATATGCAGCTTGGCCACAAATCACTGTCTTCCTGACTTTACCTGCGTCTTGACATGCAGTCCCAGTCCCTCATCAGGTGACAGCAACAAATTTGTCATCTTAATATAGATGCCATCACTGCTGAGATGAATGTAAGCGGGTCTCATTCCCATGTGTAACGTTTGCAAAAACATGACATGAGGAAAGAGGAAGAGAAGCTTTGCCCTACAACAGCAGACCAGGTCGCCTGTAGCTCCCACAGAGCGTCATCGTAATCAGATTCCTGTCCTCCAGGTCTGGATGTGTCATTTACAAAGGCCCAGTGCCATAAACTAATGAGCAATGCTCTCATTCAGAAAAGACGTGGCAAAAGACATAGTGATACATTTCAGGGCAGAAATCAAAAATTGTGATAATAGAAAGTCTCAATTGGCAGCATTTATGGAGTCTCTCAAAGAAAATAGATTTGTCATCACTAATCCATCCCTGTGGCAGTGTTGTAATACCAGACTGGACCTGCTTTTAATTATTTATAAATAGTTTTTATTTTTTATTTTGACTTGTTTTTATATAGCTTTGGACTTCCAAAAATATGCTTTCATTTTTATTTGATCTCATTTATCTTTAAAAGAAATAAAATATGTTTTATTGTTTGTTTCCAGTCTTTGTGGTAAGCTAAGCTTACTGGCAGTAACTTCATATTTACTGTACAAACATGAGAACTGAACATCTAACTCCTGGCAAGAGTGAAACTATTTCCCAAACTAACTAACTAACTATTCAGTTAAACAAAGTTAGATTCCAAATGTAAGCACTCGTTTGCTCGATTGAGTTACTTTCCTTCCCGAGGCCATTTCTCCATTACTCTCTTCTCTTGTCCACTTGCCTAACAAACAAACAGGCTTCATTTGCTGGCATGCGGATGTCTTTATTTCATTTCTGTACCTCCTGGAATGTGTTTTACCTTAATTTAATCTATGTGGTAATGACGTTAGTGTACATTATCCCCGCCTTCCATCCCCGAACTTGCCTTTATTGTATTAGATCTGGTGTTCAACATCAGAAGATGGCTGCTCCCGCAAACAGGAGCAGCCATCTTGATGTGTGTACATTATGATCTTTATCTAAGCTGTGGAATCACTTAGCACGCTGGTATGAAACTCCAGATACAGAAAAGTAAATGGATGAACGTAGATTTACACTCAAGTCAAGGTCTTCTGGTTTACGAATGTTCTTTGCAACTAAGTACATTTTCTACAACTGACGGGATAAATAAAAGGTTTCATCTGAAGATAAAACAAGACTATAACGTCTGCTTTGGTGGGAACTAAAGTGATACACTTGACAGGCATTGCTTGTATCATAAATAAAGGAGCCTTTGGATGCATAAGCCTGTGTCAGTTTATGCCTGACACTTTCTACCAGCTTTTGAGAAAATTATTTTTGAAAGTGAAGAGAGCTCAGAACAGCTCAGTGAGCAGTTGGCAGAGAGCTTGTGTTCATGAATTTGATGTATAAACCAGCTGATCGCAGAATCTTGCAGGTGGGAGCAATGCACCGGAGGACAAATTGTATCTTATTTTCAACAGTTGGCCCAGGACTATTTTGTGTTTCTACAAATCATACGGTACCACAAAATGTCCTAAGAGACAACAATATGGTCTATAAAACATGCTGTAAAGCTGTCAGTGTCAGTATCTCCTCCACGCACAATCCAACACTTTATGAAACAGAGACAACATTCACACTGCGTAGGTTTCATTTTTGTCATCCAAACAGACTAAGTGGGAATATTTGTAATGCTGCCAGTAGTGCGCAACCTGCAAAAGCAAAGATGCTTTGTTGACTATCTTAATAATGGCAGCATGTATGAAGCACTTGGCTGTAACAATTTTAGAAGCCTTTAAAACAAGCAAACAGGAAATAAAGCACCAAATGAGGACACAGCATCTTGGGGCCCTAAGCAGGCTAATTTTACATTTTTGTACCTGCTGCAGACGAGCCTGTCTCTGCCGTCAACTATCAAAAAAGTGCAAACATTCATCAAATCCCGTGAACGCACGTCAACACACACTGGCATGTTTGTGTTCACCCCTGCCAAGGTGGACTGGATCAACGAGTCACATGGACTCTATGTGTACAACACAGTGTTGAAGGGCAGCTACCATAATGGACCCCGGTGAGGCTCAGATGATGGATATGGTCTGTCGCTGGGAGTGAACGCCGCAGCCCGGGGGCCACCGTTGGTCTGCGGTTACCTTCTTTGCCATCTGTCAGCACTGGGTGGGCACAAACCCATGACTTGGGCCTGGGGCAGAACACACCAGGACCACCTTCAACAGCGCACACCTCACTTTAGGGACAAGGTGGGGAGGTCAGCAAGACAAACGAGTGCTGCACTGGAGAGCTGTCTATCTACATATTCTGCAATTCAACCTGTTTCTGCTCTCATCTAATGAATGTTACACATGCATGCATGGTTTTCAGTTTCTTCAGCTTGGAAAGGGGATGGCACCAACAGAATATATGACAATAAATACAAACATTAATAGTGCATCTGTCAGTGAAGCAAGCCATTTGATAGAAACTGCTGTTTTTTTCCCTCAAACTTAGAGCATCTCAGTAGCATGATGGTCAATCCCATACATCTGCATTGCAGGGGAAATCGAGCAATTCCTTTTAATACAAATACAAAAAGGAGACTAGAGAGAGAAAAAAAAAAGAATCTTTTCAAATCATTCATTTCCTATTTAGCTCCACTCGGTGCGGGCGTGAATATTAAAATCTGGCTCTGATTGAAAGTGATTTGATCATGTTATCACGTGAAATAAGGAAAATGAAGTAGGGTTCTGGCTGATCTGAAAGTAATGCTAACTTTGATAAATGTTTGAGAATTCTTCAGAGGAGAACTTCCTTGATTCAAAACATTTTACTGTTTAATTTAGTTTTTACACTAAATCAGACTTTCAAATTAAAAGAATAAAATGATAGCAATTCACTCTATTTCATCACATACAAATAATAAAGTAAATCCAAGCCAAATATTTCTCTAATTAAATATGCACCAACCACAAAAGGAGGAAATAAAAATATAGAAAGAGATGAGGAATAGTTTGATATTTACTTTAGGACTTTTTAAAACCAAGATTTCCCTTTGCATGACAATTCAATTATAATAGGACTAGAGTCCATGTGGGTTATTACCACATCTGTGGGAGATAGGCTGGGCAGACTCTGCATTTAATTCAACCGTCATCTGAGTTTGCTGGTGGACAAATAGTATACCAATGACATTCAACAGCCTGGTATCTTTCCTCCGTCTCTACGACTTTCAGCAAAAAGCAATAAAAGTCATCTTAAAAACGAACCCATCCCTCACAAAATTCAGCAGTGAGAATGGTGTGTACTGTATATGAGTCTTGATCACATGGCTGATACCAGCGCAAACACAGATGGGTACAACTCCTAATGCCATGAAATGAACAAGCAAAGTCAACCCATGCTTTTTATTCTGAAATAAAATGAGCAGGAACCTTCATCTTAACTGCCAGCGATTCAGAACACAGTTCCGCCTTTCTTGTTAAATGCTTGCATTTCTTCCATTATTTGACGAGAAAAGTGCTTTTTGAATAGTTGATAATATGCCTGTCAATCAAAAACAAATTACTGTACTATCATGAGAAGTTTTTTGTTCTTAAATCTTGGTAAAACTTAAATGAAATGGAAGAAATCTGGTTACCATCTTGCTCTTAGAGAAGACAGATAAAAGATAAAAACAAAAGGCTTATCTTGAACAATAACAAAGGTAGACCAAAAGAGTGTGCAAGCAGAGCCGGATCAATGCAAAGGCATTCTAGGCACATGCCTAGGGCCTCCTTGCCACTAGGGGGCCCAGTTGCCCTGGTGTTCCTTAAACGTCAGCAGGCAGCTTGCATTGTAATATATTGCTAAACATTCAGTAAACGTATATCAATTATGAAGCATATTAGCGCAGAACCATTGAATCTCATTTTCCGTAGTTGTAATATTTGTTTTTGTTTGATGCGTCAAAATTAATTAGCCCCTTTTACAAACAAGCCAGCCCCCCATAGCTCCCCCGATCACAATTCTCTGGCAGCGTCGCTGATAATGTGACAGTTAAATGTAATTTTCTTAGTTTACCAAATATTATGTGCAAATATGTGCATGTAGGGGGTCTGCCTAGTGTAATCCATCCATTTAACGTGGCTCTGTTTGCAAGTTAGCAATGTAAGCTTACTATTACTATCTTAACAACCTGCAAGTTAGGGTGTAGTCATTGTCACAGGGTCTGCGTTTATTTCTCGAGTTCTGAACCTAAATTTGGACACTGCTCGGGAGGCTACAACTAAAGTCAAGGTACAGGTACTCTGGGGGGAAATAAGTTATGAAGTGCATTCCCAGTTCAATTACCCAATAACCTTTGAGTAGCATTGGTATTCTCAAAATCTTGTGATGTTTCCTGTAGTAGTAGTGAGCCATTTCATCCAGGAAGTAGTGGAGCAGTGCGACCAATCGCTAATTTGCTATATCTTATTTTCATCTTGAAGAAAGAAAAGCTTGAAATCTATTGTGCCACTTTTCTATCTTTTGATTCATAAAGAAATAGAGCAGCCGCATTATGATGGTATGGAGTAGAGAGAGAGCTGGTGCATCCTCCAGGGCAGTGACCTGTCCCGAGGGATACACCTGACTCTTGAGAGCTGTTCAGCAGGGGCTCTCTTTTTGCTCCATTCTGTCAACCTCCTACTGCAGGTGGGGCTCCCTCAATTAACGTAATGCTACTGACATTTAAAAGTCATCACATGAAAATATTCATTCGCGCCACCTTTTCTCTTCCATTGTTGTCTGTTTAACAGCATAACTGCACTCGTCTATCAAACAGCATAAAAATGACAATGTTGTTCTCGGTGTCGCCTTTTTAATGAACCACAGTGGCAAACAATGCATGACCGGGAACCTAGACTATACTACTTCTTACAAGTTCAGAATTTGTGCAGCTGAAAAGAGAACTGAATTAAATTAAAATGAATGTGAGTGATGCCAATCAGTCTAATCATAAGTGACTTCAAAAAGGCTTTTCTGTCTACTGTAGATTTACGTTTTGGTTTTAGATATTTGGTTTTGATGTTGACTTGCTCATATTCAAAATGTAACAGTAGATCATGTATTCACAATGAATGAAGACTGGATCATCCTTAAGATCATATCCAAGTATCATATCTTGTAGCAGAATTAAAGAACCTGCACTGGATGAGTGCCTCAGTTGCCTGAGTAGTGCTTAATACACAAGTCTCAGGTCTGAGTATTGATGCATGCAGGATTAGTATTAAATCTAGACCGTGCAGACTTAATGCAGCCTTAGCTTGTAAAACAATAATCCTTACCGGTATCAAGACAATCACAACAATGCCTGAAGGTAGTAGCAGATAGAAAAAAAGAGACACTGTGCTTAGATGATAATAAAAGAAGAGAAGCTGCAAACTGAGCAGTTATTGGATACTAAATTGCAGAAGATTTTTCACCACAAGATTACTGTGACACTAAGTTTATTATAGTGTGTTTGTAGGAGCCAGTGAAGAGGCTACAAGGTACCCAAACACTGCACTGAAAGTCTAGCAGTGCAGCATGCCAGTCTTCGATTATCGCTGTGAATTATAGAGAGGCCAGGTTTGTGCCCCTCGTCTCAGGGCCCCAGACAAACAGAGCCACTACAAGCCAGTTCAGCTGGAACTGAACCATGTGCTGTGAGTGCAAATGAAATTGCCCACACAATGTGTTTTGAATGTTCCTCACTTCCCCTGAACGACCATTACACCCGCCTCACCTAGGGTTAATTCAGAAATAGAAGGGCCAATTGGCTATTTGGTGGCAATGATGTGACATAGTGGCCATTCATTCCCCCTAGGGACAGGCTATAATCTGCATTTCTTGAATGCAGCAACAAGCTCCGAAACAGAAATTGCACTCTGCAAAAAGGTTATGAAAGAAATATGGCAAGCATGAAATGTCCAATTCTACTGTGTGTTGTGTTTGAGAAATACCGTATTATATCGGCCGGAATACAAGACAACGCTTTGAAAAAGTGAGTTTGATATTTAAGCGCCCAAGAGCAAAAATCCTAATGATCTTGGTGATCCTCTGACTTTCACGTTAGCGTCACCAGCAGGTGAAAGTTTTATCATATCTAATGTATGGATTGAAACAAAGGTTTGTACCGACAGTCATGGTTACCAGACAATGTAGCCTGACTTTGGTGATCGCTTCACTTTTCCTCTTCCACCACCATAAGATTGACGTTTTTGGTTTTGAGTGAATTTTGAAAACTATGGTTTGTTGTGAAATTTATTACAGATATTTAAGGTTCCTTGAGTATACATTTTAATAATTTTGCGGGCACCAGTGACGGATGAAAATAAAAATATATCCGTAGTACCAACAAACCTGCATGCTGATGTTAGCACTGCTATGCCTATGTACAATCTCACAGAAGCGCTAGAATGGCTGGTTTTATTGTACGTTTTTATGGCCTTGTGCTACATTTTTACATCACATTTTCTAACATATCAAACGGGAAGAAATAAGCAATAAAAAGTGAAATCACCATATTAAAATCCAATAAAAGAAAAAATGACTGGAAAATGACAGGGAAACCACTATTGTGTGACTGCTACATTGAGTCAAGTGTTACTAATTATATTATAAAACGGAAATAAGTAATGTGTGGACAACAAAAAGGTATAAAACAGCTATAAACACTGAATGAAAAAAAAATTGTTCAATGCTAAATTTAATATCAGCAAATAACACAACAAATGTTTTCCACAAACTAAACATTCCCAAAACAAAGTCACAGGTCTGTAACTTTACTGTATATACCGTAAGACCTTTTCATACAACATTGTTCACCTGGAGTTTTATGTCCTTGTGTCTCTCCATGATTCTCGAGCCATCACCAACTTTAGAGGATGTTGCTGCAGACAGCACACCTGTGTGCACTAGTGTGCCTCACACTATGGCCGCTTGTGAGATTTATACACTGTATGTCTGCTGGCCAGTGTTGATAATACAGAGCAATGCAGGTGAGGATCCATCACTGTCAAGAGCTCTCAATGGCTCTATCAGATAGCAGGCTTTCGTCTTTCTTTTTTCTTTTTTAGCTGGGAGGGTCGCAGCTACAAAGGGCACTAGCTCTTATCCTTGAGTGGTTTTGATTAACCATCATCTGGTGTTAAATGCTATCTTTCTACTGCTTGATATTTTCTTTCATTTCGTCCACCAGCAATTTAAAAAGCTGCACACAACATGTTGTTGTATTGGCTTTGGATTCCATATAATACCTATTTAATAAATACATCAAAATGATATTCAGCACATTTGCAGCAGTTGTCAAGTGTTACTTAAATACATATTAAAAAAAGAGCAATGTCTGCAGAGATTCCACAACATACATCTGTGTCTTTCCAAAATAGATCACTACATTTGATCTTAATAGACATTTGTGTAAAATTGTCATAATTAGTATATGTATTCTTGAGTTAAGGCCAACAACGTGTTGAGAGGACACAGTGACTTATGATCACTAAATTCTAATAATTTAATCCTTGAGTCCAACTGGACGTTTGCACCAAATTTGAAGAAATTCGCTCAAGGCATGCCTGAGATATCGTGTTAACAAGAAAAGGATGTATGTGAGGTCACAATGACCTTGACCTTTAACCTCCAAAATCGAATCAGCTCTTCCTCCAGGTTGACACGGACGGACGGACAAACCAAAAACACAATGGGCCTGATTTACTAATATGTGCGTAGAAATGTACTCACTTACAAAACTAAGCAAGAACATTTTGCACTTACAAGATAAGTGCACAAGCAGAATTACCGTCGGATTCATGACACATGCGCACCGGCCAATTTTATTCTCTGTTAGCGAATCATAATAATTCTAAATTGATAGGCTTGTGTGTATTATTGGAAATCAGCAGACTGCCACGCCCCCATTTCTCTACATAAGAAAATATGTTTGCCTGGAGATTTGTCACGAAGAAAGCAGTTCGATTGTTGCTAATGAGAGAAACTTGGCCTCTACTTAAAATATACAACTACTGAAGGAATTGAGGCAATAGTGTCCGAGGTGGAAAGCAGAAAAGGCAGTTTTCTGATGTTCTTCCAAAGGACTAACGATGAGGCTTGGGCTGCGAGGCAGTGGATGTTGTGTCCCCTAAGATACGGACTGTAGCTCAGGTAAAAAAAAAAGAAATGGTTTGATATTTAAGTCAATGCCAAAGAAAGTATTAACAGACTAGAAGAAAAATAAGAAAACAGAGGAGGACAAGCGCCATCTGATTTGTCAGCCCAGGATGAGAGACTCTCCGCTATTATTGGACAAACATCCATAAGTGGGATATGTTCAACAAATAAGGGTGAAAGTGATGACATCCAGCAAAGACTTTCACCGAGAGGTAATTAATTCCATAGTTATATAAAGGCAGTACCAAATAGTTTGAAGCTTAATTCATAACGTTGACATTTCAACTGTAAATTAACATTTCAATGCGCGCACATTTTTGCTGTTCAGACTGTTAATTCTGTATTATTCTGCACCGCTACAGGGAGCAGACAATTCATTAAGACACGACAGTCAGCCTCATACAGCAAGCTACCTTCTCTACGTAGGGCAGGAATCATGGCGAACAAAAAGCAACTACAGACATTACTTGACAGAGTGTAGAATACTTTTCGTCGGGAAAACCTCAAGATATTATATAAAATAAAGGTAACATCAAGACTATGCCTATTTAGTATCTCTGTATTTGAGTGTGTTGTAAGGCCTGGAATTAAATCAGTCCAGCATACCTTAAGCAAAGGGGGGATTCTAATAACTATTAAATAACAATTCTGACTCATCAGCTTTTCCCATGCTTCATTTCTATCCTGATTAGACCAGTGAGCTCTAAGATGATAATATCCTTTGTTAATAAAGCATGAGAGGACACCCAGTGGTTTGCGAAGAATGACATTAATGTAATGCTACCCATAAGCCAAGGCCCACAGTATTTAATAACAATAAAACCCCAGTTGAACATTTAGATAACTTTTTGATAGGGCACCTGAGAAGCCAGACCCTTCAAAATCATTACGCTAATGATGATTAGCACTGACTTTACCCTCTAGGAGATAAGTGGGCTAGTGCAAGAAGACATACCCTACATCTACAGAGTCACTGAAAGATTTAATTGTGCTGGCATTTTGACCATGTGTACACCGCAAGACAGCAGTGTTGCATGCTAACTTTATTTTTATTGAAAGCATGTATCAACAGTATTTATCTATCAGAGGCTAGGGATTATGCATACTTATAAGCAACTGATTACTGTATTCAGATCTCTCTCATCATTGCAATCCTGTGGACATCTGTTTCTTTTTGCACAAACTTGTAAAATGTAAACTTTTAACGAGACAGTGAAGGAAAACATTAATTTTCCAAGTTTGTTTATGCATTCACAAAATTACATAACAATCTAAAACATCTTAGATAGTCAGATCAAAATCCCTCTTCTCTGTCTGTCAAACCTCCTGCACTCATGGGACTGTAGCCACTGTAGCTGCTAAATGTTAACCAGCTAGTTGCTGTAGCTAATTGTTGTTTTAAACCGGGCAGGCAGCATCTGTGGGTTCCTCACTGTGAGTAAACATCACATTGCACAAAGTCATGTGATCCATTGTTATTTAAAATGATATATTATAGGTGCTTTAAATGATAATACTGAAAGCAATAGGCGTTTGCCATTCCATCTCCACTGGTGCTGGCCGTAATAAAAACGTACGTGTCACTGTAATGTACGGCTTTCAGGATATAAAATAATTCACTGAACTGCATTCCCATCAGAGTGGAGACTGAACAGCTGGACAGCGATTAAAATGCGGACTTTTCAAGGTAAGAGAACAGTGATTGCACCATCTCTTTTTACATAGACCAGACACAACGTCTTTCTAAGTGTAGTGTCCTGAAACGGTAATGTCCTACCGCGAGTGGTCTCCATGGGAAGGTCGTCAAGTTGAATCAAACTGAAGGCATTGACATCTCCCTATGCACACATCTCTGCATGCCTCATTCATCTCTCCGCCTACATCACATAGCAACTCTTTAATCCAATGACCTTTCTTTCTCTATGAATGCATTAGATAACACCTAAACCAACACAGTTAGCCTTGACTAATCTCCCTTTTCCAAGCCTTTAATGCCACTTTAAAGGTGAGCTAACATGCATGAAGCCTTACTGATACACGACTAACGTTTAAAACAATAGGCACAAGTAGATTCCCTCCAAAAAGTATGTAATATACAGTTGATAAATAATTGCACGGAACATTGCAAAACCAATAGCTGTACACATGACCGCTGTTATTGACTAAATTATTCTCTATAACTATCAGAATCTGCTTAGCATAAGAGCATAATGTTAGATATCCACACGTCTGATCATATCTAAAGCATGAAATATGTTGTGTGTATATCTCTGTAATACACTGCTTTTCTAAATTATCATGGTCATTTATATCACTTTATTTCTCTCCAGATGAAAATGCCTGAAAAAGGAAGGCAACCATCTCATCAAGCATGTTCCTTTCGGGCCAATCGTATGGCTCCTTGGTAGCAGTTTATAACACCACATGGCGCTGGGATATAATTACAGTCTATTGTTTGATATTTTTCCCGCATTACGTGCTCCTGCAACGGTTCAGGAACCATGCTGAGTCTGAGAGAAAACCATTCCGCGAGATCAATATTTGTGATTGTATTATTTGCCAGCATCTGCAGACCCTTACACAAATGGTTAAAATTGTCAGAGAGAGAGAGAGAGAGAGAGAGAGAGAGAGAGAGAGAGAGAGAGAAACCAGACTCGAATTGTCTGAGGGAGTTTGTGATTTCATAATATGAGCTGGAGCTTGAACAGTGCTAAATTCAGAGAAAAACTTGACATTTTCTTTTGCTTTGAATAGAGTTGATCTTTTTAAAAAAGCTCTCTATAAAAGCTTAAGCCTGACTTCAAAGATAAATCAGCATTCAAGGCACTTTTTATGCTTCCATTTTATTCTGAAGCAACAATGTGAAAATAAATATTTAAATTAGATTACTTCTGAACAATGAAACACGGCACTGCACCTTCCAAGGCACCGAAACGTTTCTCCAAATATTCTTGAAATAGCCTGAGACATGTGCATTAACTGTTGTCTCAATGAGACTGTGAAGGCATAAACAACGTTCAAAATCAAAATCTAATTATTTTTATAGTGTGTTTATTTTTCAATCCCACCCCCTCCTCGAGATGCTATAATCTTCCTTTACCCAATCCGATTAATCCAAAATGAGTTAAATCCAAAATGATTTTTTATAAGAGCTGATTACGCCCTCATTAAAGGGTCATTTCAGCGTACGACTATGCTTGATTTAAGCTACTACGTATGCTCTCCCTTCATCTGACTCACTGAATATTTGAAATTCTTACACACATGTTAACTTTGAATGTGTTCTCCCTGCATCAGTATCTTCATAGTTTCAATTACATATTACTTGCTTCCTATCAAGGCTTACTTGATAGACTTGACTTCATGTGATATAAAATGCACATTATGTTCAGTGTTTATCAGTTTTGAATGCCATCACGGATTAGCTTTTGGCTCCATAAATATTAAAGCATATTTCTTATCAATGAGGTTGTTTTTTGATTTGTGTGTACAGGCTGAAATTTTCATGTGGGCCATGACGCTTCTGTTTTTGTTTCGTACCAACAACACATGAATCAATACTACATTCTTACTTTCCTCTTTGTTGAGATATAAAACAGTCTTTTTACTTTGTGACCTAAAAGCGTCAATACCGTCTTCTGCTCGGTGCTCAGGTATCCCTGGATTGTAATGAAGTTCTGTCAGCATGTTTTTTTGCAAGCTAATTCCCAATGCAATGATGCAAGTAAATAAAGAAAACTGTTAAATTCCTATTTACATTTTGAGAACCTCAAGGATTTAGCAGTTACACTATGATTAGGACGTTTTTTTACAGTGTTTTTGCTGTTCTTGGAAAGGACTGCGCGAATAAGGTCTGGTTGCAATTTCATTTGATCGGACAAACGTTTTGTGTTGCATTGGTTACTCACACATTGTGACATCTGAGAAGTTAAATGCTGCTGCACCACTCATGCAGGACAGATAAAAATGATGGAGGGCTGAGAGATGATGGTTATCACTCTAATACACACACACGCGCACACACCCACCCACACCTGATTGCACGGGGAGAAACGCTCAACAGTGTGCCTGTGGCGCTGCTCCCAATGGTGGAACAACACACTTATTTTTCTTCAGCTTTTAGGTCACAGGACTCAATGAGAAGACAGGCATGACACAATTAAGTAAAGCAAACGCTCCACTATATAGCAGCATAATGATGAAATGTATTATAATAATCCAGAATGTGCTTAACGTCACGCTGTGCATTGTGAGTATTTCAAAATGGATCAAGTTGAGACAATAATGACATGAGTTTGAAGATGATCTTACCTGCTGAGGCTCTCGTGGTGTAGTCTGTTTGACTCGCCTGCTGGACGCCGTGGTGGTGGTTATCTCCATGTTGGACGTGGACGTCTCTGAGCGGTTGGCTGTGGTGCTCGACTGCGGTGTGATAGAGGAGGGCGAGTCCCCCACAAGCCGCACGCTGGCTTGGATCTTAATGTTGGGATCTCCCTCTGCGGCCATGTTGAACACCTTCAAGCCATTATAGTAGAGGCCCGAAAGCTGGCCCTGAAAGGATCGACTTCGGTCTCTCTCCCAGCCCCCAATCTGTATAGTGGTTTGGCTGTTGAAGATTGTAAGCTGCCGCCCTGTGGGAAAACAATGTTACATATATACAAGAATGTCGGACTATGTACTCAACCACTTTTACTCAACAGGAAAAAAAAATAAAAGACAGAAAGACAGATTATTTGCCCAGTGGCTAATGAGACCAATAAATTGCGGGTTGTAGAGGCAAACCCTGGTAATTTATTGCAGAAATAATGATGGAATGCCTATGATAAGGAAAACAAACAAACATGTCAAATAAAAACACAGGATTTAGAAAATGAATGCAGCTTTGCTAAAAGGGCAGTCTAACCTAAAATAACAAGAAAAAAAGGATTAAGCAGAAGTAGTCATGTTATGGCAAAGCAATCAAATTAACGACACTTGAAAAGATAACATATTCTTGAAAGTAATATAAAAGGACAATTTGTTTGCAGGAAATTGCATGGGAATTAAGACAAATGTATAAAACATTTGCCAAAAAAAAAAGCTCAAAAGCATATGTGTCATTATGCTTTGTCTATGTTATCTTGTAATTTTCCTTCTAATTTTAAGATTTACAGACTTGGGACACAGCTAGCTGGAGAAAAATAAACAACATCATCTAAAATGGCGACAGGCTGTGAGAATTGGACTTTTCTTGTGTTCAATCTCACAGAAAGCCGGACACACTTCAGGGAATTTGGATCTATTCATCCTTTTAGCAAAAGCAACCAAGGGAAATTAAACATAGAGCAGATATGGTTGGGCTCATGGAAAATAAAAACATTTTATGACAGCACCTTCAAAAATGCAAAACAGAAGACAAACAAAGAAAACATAAAAATGATAGGGCTTATTTCACAGCTAAAGTGACAAATATGAATAAGGTATTGAACTATAAAAAACAAAGCATGCACTCAATTTGTTTTATATTACAGTTCCTTGATCTAATGCCCTATACATATTTACAATGTCTGTTAAAGGGACTCAGAATTCTGATGCCAATTCATATTGCTCTCTATTTATCACTGCTAACAGTTTAATCAGAACAGATCAAATAACACCAAGTACTGTACTGTACATGTTTCCAAAAGTGTTTCAAATAACACTCGGCAACTTCTAAATGACTAAACAAGAACGTTTAAATTTATCATTTAGATGTTTACAGCAAAATGCTACAGTAATTTATAGACATTTTAACAATGCTGATATTACTTCATTAAGTGGATTTAAATTCTTATTTACAGTCCCTTTAACCTTAAGTTGACAATAAACACTTATAAAATAAATACATTATTATGAAAAGTATGAAACATTACAAACTAAATTTAACTGTCCAAATCCTTTTATTTTAAGTTTTACTGAACATTTATTTTTTAAGGTTTATTATTTACAAAATATTGCTACAACTTGGTTATGATCAAATTATTTTATTTGAAATTTTAATCAGTGATTTTACCTTTGTCGAGTAGCCATTCGTCAACTACTCGACCAAGTCGGTATGGGATTCGCTGTCTAGCAATCGCCAGGCGTTCGTTATCATTGTTGCCTTTAAAGTTTAAAGAGACATTTCAGTGGTTACAATCTGTAGGGTCAAAGGTTAAATGTTCATACTTAATGCTGGAGCTATACAACTGCACAACGATTTTATATTTAAAAAGTTTTGTATATTTAAAAAAAACAATATTTACTCAAACATTATTTAAACAAACTTCACTCATTTTATTTTATTTTAGCCAACAAATTAGGCCTATATTAATTGAAAATAAGTGGACTAGCACGCAAATGTTTCATCTAAATTAATATACCTATGTTATCAACCAACCCAAATCACAAATTTATACATTTCCATTACAAAATCTTTACTCAAATCTTTCCATCCCCTTTGTCTTTCCCCCTCAATATCTTTTTAACTGGCCTTTAAATTAATTAATAACATCATTTAAATTTATTGTTGAATCAACCGTTTATGGTTTAAAGGAGAATTTAACTTTAACATATTACAAATGCCCACCCCATTTATAAATAGCCTAATTGACAAGAAATATTGACCTCATTGCAATACAAGAATAAACACAGTATACATTCACAGCATCTGGTCAGAGAAAAGTCAGAAGACAATGTCAAAGTACGCACATACATTGTAAAATCTTCAATAAAACAGCTTTGACAAACGCTACGAGTCATAAGGAAGGAAGTCTAAATATTGAACATTGATGACATCGGAGTTAATGGAAAAGTAGTTTTCCAAAGCTATTCAGAAAATAAGCCAAAAAAAGTGTGACAGAAAGAGCAGCTACAGAAAAACTTAAGATTGGAGGATCACTTCGGGCATTAATGAGGGCAAACTCTGCATCACCCCTTTGTCAAGGCCAATAACCTCTCCAGAACAGAAGACTTTCAGCAAAGTGGCACTGTCTCGGAGAGCTTTTCCCCTGCCATTGTCTGCAGAGATTGAATTCAGTCAGCTCCATTCTTCCGGCAGATTGACAATGTTTGTCCCATCAACTATATTAATTCAGTTCTGGCAGATAAAAGATCCGGTAGCTAACAATGATTCGGTGGAGAATAGCTTCGAAGGGGAAAGAGTGGCAGAGACATGAAGGAAAGGAGGTAACTCTGTAACAGATGCACACAGTTGGCCCGATGAAAGGTCTTAGAGGTAAGAAGACGCATAAAAAGACATTTTTTAATCGCATCAGCTTGAATTACTGTAGGGGATCAGCTGCCAGAAAAGGGTTTAGAGCTTGTCTGTAGAGCTCATGGAATTTGGCTGCAGTTGATTGTGCCCGGTTGGAGCACAAAGGCTTGAGAAGGAGATTTAGTGGAACACTTCTCCCTCAACATTGATGGAGACAGATGCATTCTGCATTACGAGAAAGCCACACAGGGACACTGTGTGTATTATTTGATGTGGATCTCAGAATTTCATTTAGTGAGCCACACTATTGAAACAATGTCCAGCTATCTGACGTGATGCTGCGCATTCGGGACACGTTCTGAGTGTGCCTATTTTTCATACTTTTCCCTCCCCATTAAATTGAGCAACTTCATGCTAAACAGAGTGCAACCCAAACTCAGCCTTTAAACCTGCACATGGATGTCATCTTCAACATAAATAGGTTAAAAGTTTTCAAAAATAAATCGAAATGTACTCATGCTTATTCTGACATGGCAAGGTTGGTGAGATTCTACATCTTTGAAGAAAATAAAATAATAAAACCAACAATGTATTAGTCCACTCCGACTACTCGAGCCGAGTCCCAAGATGTAAATCTTTAAGAGCGGCTTACAAATATATACAAGACTTAATGATTTCCTCACAAAGCTGGGCACTATAGTAGTTATAGTTGTTGGTGAACTATTTTCAGCTGCAAATTAATTCAAGTTGGGTGCTCTAGTGAGCATTTACAGCAGCGGAACGGCGTCTGTGGGATTGACTAAAATAAGTAAAATAAACTACAGTGCCCAGGTTCATGGTAATGAGAGAACATGTCACCCAGTGCACGGTGTATCTTATTGATGCGTTTTTAATAGTTTAATAGACAATAATTGAGCTCCGTGGCCCAGAGGTGTAAATCATAACAGGCTGTAGATACACAGGCAATACTTGTAGGAACAATTCATTGCTGTTTTTGGTCATTTCATGGGATTTGTTAACAATAAGAACAATTCAGCATATCACCAGAAACAAAAATAAAGCTTCTGATGTTATAACTAAGAATTACTGAATACTATATTAAATTCATTCCTCAGTTAGAAAATCACCAAGCTTCCTTCAGGTACGTGGATGTGAAGCACACCAGCCTCCAGTTGCTTCCAGCTTATGTAACGTCGACCGTTCTGCCTGCTGTATTAACACACACACTGTATTTCCCTGATGCAAGGCTCCTGGAGCTCTGCACCACCTAATTCTCTGAAGCACTGTGCATGATGGAAATATTTCATACAAACAAATTCTGACACAGACAAGCACACAGCTGGACTTACTTATATTTTGAACGTGTTAAATTAATGAGTAATCCATTATCCTGTTGTCGTGGAGTATTCATGGTTTTTGCTAATTCCTGCCACCTCCATTTGTCAGTCACGGGGTGTTACTTATGTCACCTCTCTGTTTCCGGCTACTGTGACACCTTATCTGAGGAGAGGTCAGCAACAAACTGGGCTCTGGAGAACAGTTAGCCTACAGCTGTTGGGAGGACGGTGAGGACACACGAGTTTAGACTGAAAGAGAGCGACACTCATTTCAATGGCTTTTTCTCTGATTAGTTAATTATTAATTCATGTGAATTTCATTATACACATGCTTGCTTTGTTCCCTGACAGCCACAATGTATAAACACGTAGTTTTGTAGTTCACTATTTCACTACATGGTGCTATGAAATACTATCTCAGAGCGGCAGGTGCACACACATACAGTAAACACACACTTATCCTGACACAAAGCGTGCCGCTGTGCCAAAATCCTCTAGTTTTGTGCAAAAACATGCTCCATTTTCATAGGACATTAGCGCTTTATCCGCTTGGCTCTGCCCCCCTGTGGAACGCTAAGTCTATCGCTAAGTCTATCCTTATGCCGAGGTTAATTAAGTGTGGATATAATCAAGGTCTGATCATGTATTGATCCTCACTATGGGACACCAGAGTGTTAAACAATGCTATCCCCTGGGCTTCGACGCAGCAGCAGAGCCCATTCATCCTGCCTGCGAGCGGAGCCTGTGACTTCTGTTGAGCGGTGATTTGGTTTGGTATGGGACAGCCTGGCTTATCTTCTCTGCCAGACAGCAGCGATTCAGCTGAGCCGTCCCAACTGACCCGCTTTGCCCTCACTCACTTGTTTTCTTTTTTGTTAATAAAGTGGTCAGATAAGGTGGGAGCTTTATCTCATTACAAGCTCTTGGACACTCGCCACATTAAATGAACAAATATGCAAATGCTTCCTCTGTTCATGGAGCCGGGAGGATTAAAGAAGGAGGAACCTACACAAATCTCACTTTAATTTGTATTATACTGTTCCCTTTTTTTCTTCTCCTTACTCTGGCTGTGGCAGCCATTGCACCATTTTTAAGCATGCTAAGTGACGACTGCTTGCACAATAGGCTGAATAGGCTGATGGATAAAATACGGAAGAAACCCGAGCAGATAGGATGGAGCTCTGATGGATAAAGCTTACCCTCCTCCCCTCATATCCCACAAATCAGACTCCACACTGCAAGGTGGAAAAACAGGAC
Source organism: Anarrhichthys ocellatus (assembly GCF_004355925.1). Lineage (NCBI taxonomy): Eukaryota > Metazoa > Chordata > Actinopteri > Perciformes > Anarhichadidae > Anarrhichthys > Anarrhichthys ocellatus. The sequence goes on along the minus strand of NW_022280033.1, from coordinate 12,668,216 downwards.
AGAGGGTGAGATCAACAGAGGGGGCTGGACAGATAGGGGTAAAAAGGACAGAAAAAAAGAGGGAGCTGAGGGGAGTGGAGGGAGAGACAGAGAGCACTGTAAGTGCACCATGCTCTGATAACAGTAAAAGAATAAGGCCAGGGACTTCTCCATTATCTTTGTGTGCAGAGAGTGTTCATTGCGTGCTCCGATAGGATACTGCGCCGTACCCTGCGGGCCTGGCAGCGCCATTGTGATGGTATTACTTCCATGGCCAAGACTCGGGAGAAGGGGCTGTTTTTTTGTTGCTGCCCCGCCTTTTGTGTGCACTACAAAATGAAAGCGGGGCAAGAATAAAGGAAAGAGAACCAAACTACAACAAATAGAAGGCTAGTTATATGTCTGCGTGTGCGTTTTAGATCCTAGTAATTGTGCTAAAGACTTTTAATGGCCCATAAGTATGCAGCAGGACGACACTTTTTAATGAGATTATGAGGGCAGCAATATAGGCCCTGGTGAAGCAATTATTTCCTTGCTTTGAGAATGATCGCTCCCTCTCATGTAATCTCCTGCTCTCTGTCATTCTCACTCTCCAGCCATCAATTTTATCTCTGCTGTCTACTCTTATTATAATCACTGTTGTTCTGTGAGTGGCCTAAGAGTGACTGGGAGCTGCTATTATGAGTGCGTTAGAGGCATACATGGATACTAATCAAACTACAGGCAAGCTGAGAGAATAATGGCTTTGTGTGCTGGGGGTGAGGGGAGGAACTGCGCAGTAATTGTGATTGGATGTAATTAGTCTGCTACGAGCCTAATAAGGTAGCTGGACTTGGCATTGTCACTGATGTATGATTGGAGGGGATGAGATTGGTCATTTCTCCCCTGCAGTATTTATAACTCAGCACTTATCATAAGTGGAATTAATTGTCTAGTTTTCTAAATTTCACAATACATTGACCAATAATTCAAAATACAGAGATTTCTGTTCCCTTACAATATGTTCACCACCAAGATAAGATATACTGCGTAATGTTTTCAATTGCCAGGCATTAAATAGTCCAATAAATTATTAACTTTAAAAGCTACTGGATGTAAGTGATCTTGAACGATAGTGTTTTATCAAGTGGTTAATTTTCTATTGAGCTGAAGCCAACGCCATCATATTTCTCTCTGAATAATTAAACCCTTTAATAAGAGACACTTATGTATCCCATCAACTATGTGTAATAAAAAAAAAAAAGTTGTTTTCGACAACTTCATCTACTTTATGAGCAGCACTTCTGTATGTATCATAGGCGTCTTGGGGACTGAGGGTGTTTGTTGTTTGAAGATTGAGATCTTAGCATCGAGGCATTTAACCCTGCCGTGCATTCTGCCATGTCCACAACATGTCAAAAGCCATTAGCTTCCTTTTCCACCTGAGGCAAGCAGCAAAGATTGAGTCCCAGTCATAAAACCATCTTTCATTTGGATGAACGCATTGGTCTTAGCTAAAAAGGTCACCAAACATTATGCAAAAGGCTAGAGACAGGTTGAATTTGTCTTCCGTTCGTTCTGCTGCCCAGTCATTTTATGCATGCTCACAATCTAACAAATTTGGATTTGGGGGATGCAGTTTTTACTCTTGTAGAGTAAGCATTACAATCTAGTCATATAATAGTCACACTCCTTCAATACTCTGTAGGTTTTGTCAAAGCCTTTTCAGCAGTTAAAAAGTGTACAATTTCAACAACACAAGCAGCGGCATTTAAATTCATTTTGAAAGCCATCATACTATCATCTTGACATTCTACAGAAACATACCAGTGTTGCCGAGTTGTTTTCCATTTCCAACAGTAGATTACTTCATATTTCCATAAACAAATATAATGACATAGCTTGCATGTTCCCCAATATGAATCTCCATTTTCCAGAGACACAGTTCCATCTATATACGTTACCAGTTTCCACTACACTATAAAAGAAAAAGCCAGTATAAATATTTCAGTCATAACAGCTGGAACTTATAAAGTATGTTATACTTTCAATCAAATTACTGAATACTCATTACATGGGCCAGTAATAAGGGAATTCATCTTGTATTGTCATGTAAACTGTGTTTATGTAAAGTGCTACACGAATTAATATGTATTATAAGGCATTAGTAATGACAGAGAAAACCAATGCAACTTCATTTTTGTCTATGCGCACTTGTGGTGTATGCTATGAAAATGATAAACATGTAAGTGCATTTCTCAAGGTTGAATGTAACTGATCATCTGCCATCTAATTCTGAGTAAGCAACAGTTTAATTAAGGCATTCATTTAGTTTTAGTATGTTATTAAAGGTTTGTCCACCCCGTTGCCTTAATTCAATCAATCTTCTGTATTGGCAGAGAAATAAATATTGAACTGGCACACGATTACTTGCCACAGTAAAAGTGGTAATTTGTCTGGAAATAGTCTATTGATTTGCCATTCTGCGAGCATAAACTGTAGGTGGATTGTTTATTTATATGGGGAATATAATGCAGACATGTGGACAAGGGTGGGTGGTTGCCCTTTTATACAGTTTATATTTTAGACTATGGTAGAGTTTAAGTGCAATCCATTTACACAGACCTGGGTTGTTTAACAGCATTGATTAATGTAAAGCGATAAACATCAGAGATGAGAAAAAAACTCAACAACACTTGTATTATTCGTAACAACTGCTGGAAACAGAAACAAATACAAATCAATTAAAGCACATGCCAAGTCAACATTAAAACATCCTAACAGACAAAGCATTACTAGTTGACTTGATAATCACTTGGTCATGTTATCGCTTTTTAGCAGTGGCAGATGTAATTAAAGGCGGAGTGGGTGACTCACCTGTAGGGTAGCGCTCAATGACTGGCAGGTCATCCACCTGCAGAGTGGCATTACCCCCACTCCTCGTAAACTTCACTATATGGTACTTTCCGTCATTTACAAACTTTGACGTCTCCTCAATGTTAATGTCATCTGTTCCGACATTAAATACAACGGCAATGTTTCCTTTTTCCTGAAAAGAGAAGAACACAGAAAAGAAAAACTTTTAGTGACAATAAACATGACTGCTTTAGAAAGCAAAGTGTTGCTAAGGGACTATTCGTAAATTATTATGTATTTTTTTAGCTCAAGGGGAGGGTCAGCTAAGTTTTTTGGGACAGTGGAGGAGGCTCAAAAGTGATTCAATGTTATTTATTTATGACGTCATTAGTCAGGATCCTTTAGCAGGTGCAACCTTCACTTTATTCTGCATCTTAACAAAGCAGAAGGACCATAAAGTAAAATGTGTCATAACAGGACGCAAATACGTCCACACTCATCTATAACATTTTGAGTTGTTATTTCTAAACGGAAAACATCTATTTTTGATACACCTTGTTTTGCTTCTGGTAATGATGAAATATTCATTTCAATTTTCAGTAATTCTGGGAAGAGGATAAAGAGCAATGGTAACTTATTGCAATATAACTACATTGATTACTTAATGGAATAACCATGATTCAATTATACAAACTTTTTTAATAAAGTCAGTTTGTACACAGCATTTATTGTGCATTAGCTGGACTGTGCTTTTTAAAGTGGGCGGTCCATCTTACTGAAAGGAACCATATGGTTATTGCTTTTTGGCCTGGAGCCCATTGTAAATATATAATGCTTGTCCCGTCACAAGGGAAGGGTCCAGAGAAGGACCAGGGTTGGCACCGACACTTGCCAGATTCTAGACATACTGTAATAGGCATTTTGTTTTTCTCAAATAACAAAACAAAAGGCCATTTTAATCAGAGAAGCCTTTAAAGTGTGTACATTTTTTAAACTCTTAAAATAGACTCCACTAAAACATGATGAACCAAGCAACATGGAAGGGAGGCAATCTTACATGATGTCATTAGAGTAGCTCTTTTCTCGATGTGGTGTTGCTGTAGTCCTATGGCGTTCACATCTGTCACCCCCTAGAGTAACATATACAGTAACATATGTTCTCCCTGAGGAATGTTTCTTATCACTTTCTTTTTTGCTGTGTTAGATCCTATTCCAAGTAAATATAAAACATGTTTGGATTACAACCGGGCAGATTACTGTATGGATTATTGGCTTGGATTGGAAGAAATACTTAACATATGTGGTCTTAAACATGGTATTGCTCTTAATACCATGCCCCCCCCCCCCCCCCCCGAAAAAAAAACATTTTAACAGCACGGCGTACTGTGCATTTTGTCCTTTGTTAATTTTATGACATCAGCTCAATAAATTAAATAGTTAGTGGCTAAGAGTATCCCCTTGAGCTCCAGTGCTCGATGTACCTGTTCTGGCCTTCTGTCTGATGCTGCCATCTGGTTCTTTAAAAGTGCAATCTTTTTTTTTTTTTTTTTTTTTCAGTCAGTTATCCATCACACGGACACACACACACACACACACACACACACACACACACACACACACACACAAGCACAATCTTCTGTGCCTCCCTTTCAAAATACTGTAGACACACCCTCATCATCAATTTAAAAGCCCCAATATAGCTTCAAAGCTTGCAGAAACGATATCATTGAATCTGAGCAGTTTGTGTGAGACGGAATCATTAAAGTGCAGTGAATTTTGAGTTCATTACGCAGAGAGCATAAAAACATAAGCATGGGAACATTAAGAGAATGTCTCACAGGAAGTTTGAACCCAGCTTAGCCTCAGTCTCCTCAGGTCCGCATGCTATGGGTATCTACTCTAATAAGCTCCTTTAACAGTATATGATCGCCGACCCTGAATCTTACTGCTTAATGCAGTTAAGATGTTGGTGCAGCCTCTCTCTCTGCTTATGAGCTGCAGTGAAAGGAGCATCTGGTTGGAGGCTCAACCTACTGGAGCAGCGCAGCACTCTGCATGTCATTATCCAGTCAGCACAGCCAATACTACACTACATCTACATCTCTCTCTCCGACTCTCCCATATGCACAGACAGACTCTTTTTTAAGCCCCACACACACACACACACACACACATGCACACGCACACGCGCACACACAGAAAGAGCCCAGTTCTCTTAAAGTGCAGAATGAGTCGAGCACGTCTCAAGAGCCACAAGCTAAAGTGCAATTAAAACCATTTGTAATGTGTCACACCACGTTACCAAAACTAGGACAATTGTATGCTTTGCAATGTAATTTCAACAGATTATATAATCTGATGCATTAAAGCTACAGCACTAACACAATTTACTGACTCCTTGGGGGCATAAACACCAATCAACAAAAAATGAAAAGCAGATGGCTACAGTGCTCATGTCAGGTTTTCACAATTGAATGGGCGAGCGGATGATCTGCAGCCAATGGTTTTGTAGTAAAACCTTGTGTTGGCTGCAATCAGGTTAAGAGATTTACCCTCTTCTCTTGAAGCCCTTCAGCAAGATCCAGCAGATCCTCAGCAAGACTAACTGCAGCAAGAGGCAGCAGATACCATGAGCCCCTGCCATCATCTGACCTCACACCAAGGCTGATTTTCACACAAAAAATATTATATTTTGAAGTACTTGACTATACAGTAAGATTTAACCTGCGAATAGAATCCGCGATTCCAAAGGGCAACTTTCTTTCAAGGACTACCAAACACTGAACACATTAATTTAGAACTTTTTAGTACCATTGCTCTTGGAAAAAAAGAGAAGAAGAGACAGAAAAAAAGGTTTAGTGAAGGGACCAACCCAATTAAAATCCTGCTTTTAATAGCCTCCTTCAATTGACTTTTAATGTTCCCCATGGTCTCGTTAATAAATTTACTGCATTTAGTCACAAACTGCCAACTCGAATTTCCATAGCATAAAACAAAAGCCTTCTTCACAATCTTGAAAGAGATGAAGAGGTAGATGAAAGAGGGTAACAGACAAAGGACATAAAGCCAACCATCATATTTAGGGAGTCAGATATCAGATGAAAGATAAGAGCTAGATCTTCAGGATGAGAAAATGTTTGACATTACCAGATTAATGTGATTAACTTTGACTGTTATTGCCTCTGCCCTCTGAAATAGGGCTGGCATTTGGTTTAAACGTCAATATTACTTTTTTGGAAATAATAATCCTATATATTTTAGCATTTCCTGCAACTCAATCTATTTAGACAAGTAGTTTCTCACAGAGAGGAGCCTAATCCTGGAGCTCTAATTGGATGCGGCTTATGTCAGAGTGTGATTGATAGCTGCTTACATAAACCCGATCCAGTGCACCCTGTACGATTTTAGGGCTGCTAACTCGGTAACGACTGTTCCCCACAGGGCTGCCCCCCTGGGAACATACTGTACGGCGCGAATATACCGCACCCGAAGAACTCAGCCCTGCCTGACACGCCGCACGCTGCCTTGATTAATTGCTCATCAAGCTGCAATAGAGTTTAATTAACTGATGAAGTTGATCCACCATTCTCCTCTAATCTGCTCTTTTTTTTTTTAATGCTTCTCATCCTTGCAGCTGGAGGGTGGAGTAGCTGCCGCAATACTCAGGGTGTCAGTTTCTCGTTAAAACTCCCCATCTGCACTCATTATACAACCATAGAGATACTTGTTTTACTAGCTATAAAGCCGCAAAACAGCCTCTGCAGACCAAGTGTTTATTTTTTTTTCTGTAATTATTTGTAGCACGGAGTAGCATCGATTTTTTTCTTTTAAACATGTCAACAAAACCATGTCTGAACAAACATGTGTTAAATGCTTAAAGTCATTCAATAGAATTCCCCTTATGGCGGTTTAGGTTGTAAAATATCGATGAAACTTACTCAGAGCCTCTTCATAACGGTGTTCCTATAAATAATAAATCAAACATTTTGTATTTATGTTTTTGTTAAAATGATATGGTATGCTGCTCACAATCTGCTTGAGGCTGAAACAAACCAAGTGCAAAACAGTTACACAGCGAGTTGAATGATCCACACGTTTGAAATGGCTTACTGGAGCGAGCATATTATTTCCCCTGCCCACGATAAGACAACGCAAAAAAAAAGTGAGAAGTGGTATTGGAGATGTTGTCGGACCTCCTCTCCAATCTTTGGGAAAATGAACACCGCGGTGTAGGCTGTAATGTTTTGCTTGTTTACGAGTCATTCGTGTTGACAACCATTGTGCACCCCGTCACATTTCATATTTCACCAGTACGACGCCACAGGGCTGCAACACATCTCCCTCCGGTGAATGTCTGTGAGGGGTCTATTGGCAGGTGGGAGAGCACCTCCCTCATCCATTCAGTGTGTGCTATGCGTGGGTGTCTCTGTGTGTGCGTGTTGAAGGATACTGCGCTCTCGCTGCAGAAGCTAAATGTCTTAATGTAGCTGGGGAAAGCAGACTCTACTGTTCACCTTATCTTTTAATTACCTCTGACAGTCTTCTGCTTCTCCTTTTCTTTTTTTTATTAGGAAAAGCTTAGTTAATGAAATTACAGAAGTAATGGAATAATCAGAAGAGAGATTGTCTTTCCCCCCCTTACAGCACGTAGTCCATAAACTGTACATAGTGCAGTAACTCATCTATAACCTGCAATTACAGGTTCACAAACATGTGTTTATGCAGTCACTCAGACATACTTCTTTAGAGTGTAGACATTTCATAACAAACCTTAAGGCAGTATAAAAGCACTTCTATGGGGTTGCAGAAAATGAAAGTTCAGCGTAGTATCGCCATATGATACATTACCTCCCTAATATTCCTTACAACTTAATGATGTTATGGACTGTGACAAAACTACAATATACCTCGATGGGAAACCAGCGGGGCCTATATGTAATATTATTTCAAACATCTATAGTAGTAAAAGATAGAAGCTAAAAATCCTAAACAAATCCCTATTACAAAATACAAATCACACACACGCAGGCCTATTGCACTGAACAGCCGTATAGTACTTATATATAGTGTGTCACATAATAAAACTTGCTCTGACAATGGACAAATACAAACTTTCCCTGGCGTTGCCAAGTCTAAACAACAACACGTGCAGCTTTTTGGAAGAGTCTTTAAAAACAAACAACTATATTCTTCTCTACCTGTTCCTATCTGCACATACAGTACACTTGTGCAGACACTTTCTTATCACTGTCTGACATTTAGGTGCTAACATGTTGAAGAACACTGTCAAATCTTAAAATCCCAATATTGCATGAACTCTCTATTTGTACCCATAGGTGAACAACAAGTCCTTAAACAGAAAGACCCTGGAATCAAATGGGTACATGACATTGATTTACAAGCATGTGGTGACTACTGTGTACCTTCCAACATCTTTATCATACATCTAATCATCTGTAAAATAGTGGCCAATACCGTTTACTGTAAGAGCTTCCCACCTTAAGCAGCATTCAGGATATTCATTTATATTCTCTTTACATCAAATCATCAGTGCATTACTCTGCTCTGCTTGATATTAAATCTGACGTCACTGTCACAACCTTGCTGGGAACATATTATCATTGTGGTGAAGGAATATAAGCAAATCACCTGCACACATAAAATAGTGCCGTGCAAAAATATCGATATAGTTTACTATTGCGATCATTTTTTAAACGATAGTGTATCGAAATGTCCGCGACTACTAACGATACATTAAAAAAGAATCCGGTTTTTAAAGGATTTAAAATATGCACTTTATTGTCATAAAGGGCATTTCAGCTCAGTGTTCTTTGCTGAGTGAAATACCTTTTGAAATAGTTTTGATGCAATTTGTCCGCTGAGTTATTAATATGTGATGTACGTATTAGACTATCCAGGTGGTATACAGCAAGTTGCATTTTCGGCTGGATTTTTACATTTTCATCAAAAAATAATATTGCAATATATTAGCCTTGAAGCGTTTCCATTGTGGTGAGGTATAAGTGAGTTTGCTGGGAGCTCAGCTTATTTCAAAATCAAGTCCGTCGGCTAAAGTGCCTAATTATCTGTGAAGTTGGCTTGAAATTGTTTCCATTGGTATGAGACTCCATCAAGTAGCTTTCTTCAGTAGAGCTTCATCAACTTGAGTTAATAAATCATCAAGTCAGCCGCAGCGGCTGTTTGATGGAGGGCGCCAAGAGACACACTTCTATTGTACCGTTATAAGGGAAATAATACAAAAAAACATTCATTTGTGCTTATGTGGATTCAACACCTTCTGTGTGAGATGTGGCAACAAAACATACAGAAGGTCTGAGTGTTTTCACACAGGAGGAATAATTGCATTACAAATACCATTTGTTTTACTCATTAGTGGTACAGTAGCACTTGAGTTCAGAAGTTCAGATTCAGTCTGAAGTGTCCTTTAATGGGAGCTGGACAGTAGCACTTTTGAAAATGCACCGGTTTTTTTTTCTCCCTGACTTGAAATGACATTTTTCTGTCTGTCTGAAGTCTTTCTCTTGCTCTGTCTATGACACATTCCATCAAGGGAGGTCAACAGATATCTAAAATGTCGTTCTCTCTCGCTCAAAGAAATCAATTCAGGTTTCAGGTGATTCCACTGTCTGTCCAATTGTGACAGCTGGCCCGCAGTCGGGGTGAGTTGACCTTCATCTCTGCCCTCTCTGCCAGGACTTCCTGCGTCCCCCTGAGCATACTCAGAGTACAGCTCACTTCATCTGTACGATTCATACAGCGCGGCTCTCTGGCTAAATAAGATCAAATATACACAAGTGTGTGTTTGGGGAGAATGGGGATAGTGCAACCACCTTAGTTAGAAATGGAAAAAAAGCTCAGGTAGAGCTGGGGACATATGCCTGAAGGCATGCTATGACTGACCCTTTCTCCTCAGGACGAGACTCCCAAGACATTTAACATGATAAGGATACACATCATGACAAACATTTTGTCGTGTCGACTCAGATTATCTCTAGTTCAGCAGAACAAAAACAGATGAGTAAGTCCTGCATGTCAACATTCATACTCCAAATCATAAACAGTGCTTTTAAGAAAAGGTGCTATTATTTTGATGGTTTTCACCGAGCTAGGTTTCTTGTTATAATGAGATCATTTCTCATTAATAGACAATCCCGTCTTGTTCCACCGAGATCTGTTCCACTAGGTTTTGTCACCGTGGGAGCTCCTCGTGTAATTATGTGACAGGTTTGCTAATCTCGTAAAAAGGTGTCTCACGCATTTCACCCCAGTGATGCAGAATTACAATCTTAACGTAGTTCAGATAAACGATGTCTCATTTCCATAATCATGGCATTGTCTTTTCAATTTACAACCGTGCAATTATTTGGGTGACTGATATAACAATGAGTTCATAACACAGAAAATGTGTCATCTTGAGTGGCATAAAAGATTCATCTATGGATTTGAAGTCATACATTTATAAATATGAGTATAATAGCGTAACAGAGTCCAACCAACGACTATTTTCTTGGAGAGTAGACATTCATTCGGACATTTAAACTCTCAAAACGGTTCTCAGTTTTCTCAGAGCTCCGCTTTTGGCTCAGTTTGAGATAAAAACCCCGGCTGGAACTAATGCAACCAGCAAACGTTGAGTCTTTCCTTTTAACACATCAGTCATACTGGTAGAATAAAGTAAATGGACTTGGAGTATGATATAAGAAGTTTAAACCTGTAATCAATTGCAGCTGTGTGCTCTCTCTCATACTGATAACTCTGTATGTTTGTATGTAAGTATGTATACACAGACAACAGTTAAAGCGTATTGGTTTGATAGAACGGCCTGAGAAAGAATTGGCTAAACAGAATAAAATACACCACCTTCACAGCAAAGCTTCTAAATAGACCTAAAAAAAACACACTCCACGCCACTTTGAGTAACTCCATCTACAAAGGTAGCATGTTTACCAAGTCTTACATTCCTTATGTTCCCCATAAACGCTATTTCTATATAATAAATACTAATTCCCAATAATTGTTGTTTGTGCTGTAAAATATATTCAGAAATGATTTATTTGCTATTCATGGGGTTAACTGTCTTGCAAACAACAATCTATTGTTGCAACAAACAGAAGGATTAGTTACACAGGTCGGATGCTTTTAAGGTTGTTGCCATAGTGAGGGGACGGTAGAAATACAGTTACAGCAACGGTCATAAGCATAGCACTCAGGAGAAACATATGGTTGATGTTATCTTGCATACTGAATATCTACCGCCCATAAACGTACATTAACAATGGCTGTCAATTAACTGGATTAAAGGGTGCCTCTTTCCTTCAGGAGAACCCTGGAGTACTTGTTTCTAATACTGAACTGGGAAACTGCCAAGCTTTAAAATTGCCACCATCAATCAAGAGGTTTTAAAGGATACAACAAGGAATTTCATGGATGACTTTTTTTCCAACTTCTCTAACATTATTCCCCATCAGCCCCGTGTATTATTGTGCCATTTAATTCCTTTATCCAGCCCGGTTTCTCTTTGATTCCAACGTCACAGACAAAAAGAGTCCCGTAGTGCCTTCTGACTTATTCATGTCCGCTGACTTCCCTGTCTTTTAATGTTAACTTAGCTCAAACTGATTTTCCTATTCCCACTCTGAAGCAAGTTCATCTCAGAAGAGGAGTACATTAAAATATCTGGAAGAAGAGGTGTTAAGTTATGACAAGGACTATGCTTTACTTAAACCTCAGAGGAATGAACCTCGCCCTAGATTTTTCAGGTAATGAAGGTCTATGGTTGCTTTCATGATATTTAAAAAAAAATGTAATTCAACACCATTGTAGCTGCTCTCGGGCCCCGTTTTCATTCTGAACAATCCCTGGCAGATGGAGGGCTTCAGTGAATGTGGGGCAGCTGAGAGGAAAAAAAAAATGGTAGAGTCGATGTATTTGTGATACAGAATCGAGCCTCCCTGTTCGCTGTAAAGGATACTCAGCTTGCAGGCAAACGGGTGAGGTGAGATCTAATCATTTTACTACAATCAATCAAAGCTGAGCACATGAATGGATGTGATAGGAATTCGTAGTAAGAGAGCAGACAGTGCACCTTTGAAAGAAACTTCATTGCAAGAAAAAAAGACAATGTTTAAATAGGAAAACAAGTATTGTAAAATTGATTCCTAGTTACAGAACAAAAAAACAAATCCATACTTTTGACTACAATGTCTCCCATGTATACTATTTGGCTACAATACAAATAATTTAACGATGGTAGTCAGACACACAGGAGAGTGCTGTCCTACTTCACATTAAGAAACAAAAGAGATTTGCTGTACCGAAAAGAAAACACATTAAAATTATCAGGAGGGATAGGCCTGAAAAGTGCGATTTCTGCGGTATATGTGATTTTACTGAATGCTGTTTTTCTCAGACAGTCCTGAAATGCCTGTCTGCTCCTAGCCATATCTTTTCAAAACACAAGGGAGCCTGATACTTGCACAAAGCACCCTAAAAAGATGGGATAAGATCATTGTCTTTATCCCCATGTCAGCAGCTATTTTTCAGTGAAACTGACCCAGTATCTCTGTACTTATGGATGCTTTCATATACTGCAGAAGATTGTGAGGCAACAATACGGCTACCTTACTAGAACCAGGTGTGTTAAGAGAGTATATTGATTCTTAGGTTTTGCCATATTTGTGTACTGACATCATTTATGTTGAGGCTGTTGAGTACATAGCTGAGGGATCACTAAAGGCAGCAATGCTTTTTTCAGTTAGAGCACACAAAAGCTGGTCTACCATGAGTTAATGACTTTCTGCAGTTGGCCAATCACAGACAGCCGCTGACCCACAGTGGGCACATATTATGGTCATTTTCAGGTTCATACTCGAGATTTAGGTTCATACCAGAATATTTTAATATGAAAAACATTTTTCTTTTCATATACCTGTATTCACCTTTTGTCTGAAACGCTCTGTTTTAGCGCCCGTCTCTTTAGCACAGTCTGCTCTGACTTGCAAGAAAAATACGGTGCATCTTTGGAAAGGTGGTTTTCAAGCTGTGGGTGGAGATAGTCAG
>NW_022280033.1:12588793-12650322 GCF_004355925.1 Anarrhichthys ocellatus | reverse complement strand
GGTTACAGAGTATATAGACATGTAGTATAAGCATCTCCTAAAATATAATGGTTAGATAGTTACATAGTACTAATATTGTGGTCAGTAATTAGAGTGTCACCACATCTCTTTTCTATTCAGAGAGTGGGCTTGATCCATACAATTTTCATCTCTATTGCATCATGAATATGTAAACTGCAGCTATTGGTGAAACAGGATCTGTAGGGGCCAAGGCAACGTGATGAAGACTTGTGTCAGGCCAAGTGAGCTGGAACTGATGGTGCACATAATTAATGGTCTGAAATAGACTGAGAATTAGTGCTGGGCTGGGATGTTAATTGACTATGATACTTGGGCTGGTGCCTCTCAGCCTGAGGCTCTTACTCTCTCCCCCCCCCCTCGCTTTGCTCTATCACTTCGCTTCGATTTTCACTGTGTCCTATTTCTTCCACTCCTCGCTTGCTTTCCCCTGATTTTGCCTCCTACTCAATTCCCCTCTCCCTTTTTCAATCTCATTTTCCATGTTTCTTATCCGTTCCTTGTCAGTCTCCTTTACCTTGAAGGTATCTGGGACTTCAAAAACAGAGAGGGAAAGACATGTGACACACACTTCTCATGTTGAAGGAGCCACCTACAAAAACTTTGCAAGCCTCGGCTGTAATGATGCCAGAGTTGTAACACTAATAGGAATACCATGCTAACACACACACACACACACACACACACACACACACACACACACACAGAACTGAAAGTTAACAATGGATGGCTACCGTGACATTGTGTTGATACCACCTGTTTAGCATCCTCTTCCATGACTCATCTGTTTAAATAGATGACCTATGCATCTCTGGAGCACGAGTTTGGGAAAAGTTGTGTACTTTGATAAATATGCAAACAAGGTCATAAATAAGCTGGGTCCAGCATTTTCTTCAACCTCCAATTTAGCTTTTTTCCTTTCACGGACACATTCCTTTTTTGAGATTTGCGTGACACAATACTGTGACCGGTACAACAAGTAATTCATTTATTTATTCATATCAAGGCAAAAAACAAACAAAAAGAATCCCACACTATTTATTTGTGTTAGCCGATGTGTTGCTGTAACAGTTGCAGGAGGATTGCAGCGCCTTAGTATTGCACTTTTCATAAAGTTAGGGACTGGATATTAAAACAGAGACTTGTCAAACGTGAAGCAGCAGAGCCTGAGTTATCCTAAATTTAGACGTTAGCAAGGTCCCACATCACCGGATCCTACATTTCTCAAAATTCAATATATCAGCATCTTTCATTAGACTATTCCTGCCTAAGTATGCTCACTTTTTTAAACTTCAATTTCCAGTTCAAAAGAACTGAAATAATTAAAAATACTAATAAGTTATGATGAAAAGTGTAGTTAACAGTGCTGAGACTGAGGCCTACAGTACTGTTGGATGGTAGGAATAAATAGAACGGAAAAGTTACTGACAATCTACCAATTGACTGCAAACCCGAATGGTCTGAAATTAACTTTTTGTATTCATTTCTATTTTGCCTGCTATTTTTTTTTAAGTCTATAGAGTAAATAATAACACTAAGATAATCTATTGTCAAGAATGATGTCATTTAACGTCTGACATATTTCCACAAAAGAACATAACATGCATTTCGGGCTATTGGAGCCCTGTTTTTCAGGGGTGGGAGGGTACTGTACACATGCACATGCATACATGATCGCATCTTCCTACGTTTAAAATATACTATCAACACATTTCAATGAATACAAAGAGTATTTAGCCTGGAAAAACAAAACAAACTGAAAACTTAGGCTACACAATACTGTTACTTCCTCCTCTGCTCGCAAACAGCTGAACACCTGTCTGCTCTGAGCATATCCACCGTAGTGAAGTTGATACAGCAACAAGTATGTATGTATGTACATAACAGACATTTAATTAGGTCCTAAATGGATGTTTTCTTTTACATGTATTTGTATGCTAATTAAATCCAATGATTACAAAGCAATTCCAGCTGTCATCACTACCAAACTCACATCAAATCAAACACCGCCAAAATTTCTCAACCATCATTTATCTCTTGCCCCTGTGTCTGACTCACAGGGATTGACTGGTGATGAAGAGGAGGAGAAGCAGAAGATGGAGCAAAAAAAAAAAAAAAAAAGAGACTGGAGTCAATGAGAGAAGTAAATTAGAGAAAAAAAAATAGGAAGACAGATCAAAGCAAGGCTGGAAAGAAGAGAAACTTGATTACAGGGAAGAGAGAATGTGGAAAAGTATAGAAAAGGTGGACTTAGAAGGGAGCTAAAGAGAGAGGGAATTCAAGGTATTAAGGCAAACAGCCGGAGCTGATCTGTAGGGAATCGGCTGGACTGAAGGTATAAGGTCGGCACCATCACTCCATGAGAGATTACATCGTGTCCAGATGTCTGGTTGTCCACACGCAGATAGCAATCACTGTCATCCCAATACCTCCCCAATCACTACCTATTACTATCTCTCTCAACCACAGATGCCTGCTTCCCGGCAGGCATCTGTGGTTGCCTCGGTGATGATCCCTCGGACATCACACTGTCATGGAGGTCTCACCTGTCACTGCACATGAGCATTACCTTCCATATTATTAAGTAGGGTTTTTTTTTTTGCGTGGGCTGCTGTGGCTGAAACAGCCTCTGGCCAGAGCGAGGAAAGACCGCCATTGATTTGTAATGCTGAAGGACAGGCTGAGGTTGGAGGCCTGAGGTTGTGGGGCTGAGCCTGCACAGGCTGTCAGGGTTTAAAGGCTGCTGGAGTTGTGAGACAGCTCAGCGTACAGAGGCATTTATCATCAGCAAGGTAACTGGCTTCTCTGAAAAGCAGTTCAGGCGAAAAATGAACAGCTGCCATGGCTGCGCTCACAAAGACCCCACCATTCTTTTTGCTTTTCACCAGCCTAAGTTCCCAGCAACAGGAAACAAGTCAGACATATTGTCATTCAAATACACAACTACTCACAAAGAGGCATATTTCTCTGATGGGAAATGGCATATCGAAATGGAGGGCTTCTAAACTGCATACTGTATGCAGGAACAACAGGCATCTGGCATCTGGCATGCACGTTTTCTGTGCTTTGACCATTAACAATCTCCAGCTTTATGGAAAACTTTCTGTCTGACAGCATATCCCTGACAAAAAAACAACCCTTTAGAGATAAAAAAAATAAAAAAAGCTGCCAAATAAGATGAGTAACCTCATCTATTTTTGAATAATCGGCCGCCTACTGTATACACTGCCTCACCCAGATATGCGAAATCCATGATATGACATTAAGAAGGCTACCAGTTTTCCTCAACACAAAAACCATTGAAACACTGTTATTTACACCACATCCATTAATTAGGTGGTTGGTATCGGATCGGCTTTTGAGAATCAGACTGCAGCTGCAGCCTCCTTCTTCTTAACTTGTAAATGCATTGCACTTGATAGAGTGATATGAAAGACAGCAAGATACTTTGTATTTAAAAAAAAGATGCAGGCGTAGCAGTAATCAAGTGTTTGGTGAAGACACACTGCAAAAGAGAGACTAATAACCCTGTGGAAGTGGATATTGAGAGACTGCAATGTTGTGACTATGTATAATAGAAATAGTAATGCATACTAAATGTGATGTGCTTGAAAGAGTGCATATCCAGTGTGTCTACCTTTACTGGAGGATGTTTTAGCCATGTGTCCTTCTTCTTTAAGGACATTTTCCCTCTTTGTCATTTTGTTTTCACTCTGCAGGCGTCTGGATGGATTCATTATCACAAGAGCTGCATGTACAGCACTGTAAGTACGTTGAGCCTCCTGCACTAAAATTGCTCTTGGGTTTTTATCACAAAAACATTAGCAATGTATGTGTCCCTCTAATCAATCAGGTTTTGGTAACCATATGCCTGTTCTATTACCGCAGGAGAGCAGTGTATGTGTCATTGGTGCATCCAGTGACCTCCCTTGTAGGACAATAATTAGCATTTCCATGTGGTAACAGTGTATTCAACAACTTTTTAACAAGAACGGTTTGTTTAAGTTGGCAGCACACTCCTGCCCTTCCTTAGAAAAAAAACAAAAAATCCCATTAATATCACCTTTCCAATTCACTGATATTCTACCGTGGCTTCAACTTTTATTTGTCGATGTCCAGCTCATGGTTTCCATATCTCTGTCTTATTGAAGCTCAAACAGAATGTGGGCCCATTTCCCCGTGCAGCTCAAAGTGTTGGGGAGGGCTGCAGATTAAAAAGCCTTCCCCTGGGTGTGCTCACCAGGCTGTTCAGCGCTGCTCGCCAGGGAGATTCACTACATACATTCTCTTTTATGGCCCTTTCCTTATTCATCATAACACAGCTTCAATTTTATTAACTTCTCCAGCCAAGCATATATCTTTGCCTTTGCCATCAGTCTTTTCCTCTCTATTTCTATCCGTACAAGCACCCGTCTCCACCCGGTTCCCCATGATGCTCATAAGCTCACGTACACAAGCGCACACTGTTATTCGCTCAAATGTATACAGATTTAACACGGGGAAGGCTGAGCAAATGGATGCATTTTTTTTTCAATCCGGTCTGGTCTTTATCTTCCTGTTGGGTAAGTGTTGTTCCCCAGCTGGGCCCGAGACAGTGTTGAGGAAAGTGCCTGCTTCACAAAGTATGCTGAACATGGAAAATGGAAAGAACCAATGAATACTCCGAAAATTGACCAAATCTATTTAACACTGAATTTGGAAAAGTACTGCCGTCTGACAACTAACGAGCAGAGACAAATTATTCTTGACTTTTTAAATGTTAATTTATTGTCCGTGCACATTCATTTAGTGTACGCTTTATTCTAAACATGGCAAACAAATACAGGTAAATGCAATAATAATGTTTAGTTTACTCTTTATTCCGAAGCGGAGCAAGGATTTGGGATTCAATTGTCCCAGAGACCATGCATACAAAACATAAATGCATCCATTAAATTGCATGCAATGTCATGAAAGAGAGCAAAGTCTTTCTCATGGATGTGGTCACTTATGTATAGAAACATTTTTGGAAAGTCTCCAATCTTAAGCATACAATAGTGTTCATGTGCTATTATATAGCATAACATGCCATAAATCATCCACATTCACACAGTCCAAAGATTTCAGATCCAGTCTATTTTTAGTTATTTGTCCTTTCCTTAGGCTGTGTAAGCTCTGCTCCAGACACTGTAGAGAAAGGCAAATTTCACTGGTCACAGTCTTCTCCGCCATAAGAAACAGGCATATGTCCCTGAACCCAACAGGGAGGTAGCGTGGCAAGCTCACTAAAGCTGCTGTGATGACTTGAGCAGAGCTTATTACTAACCGTTGCTGCATGTGCGCTAAGAAAAAGGAAAAGTGGATGCAACAGATCCAACCACGGACTCTCAAGAAAGGTGATGGCACGAGGGCCACCTCAGTGTGAAAAGCTTTGATGGAGGAGCTTTACCCATATTGTATCATGGAATCTGAAGTTTTTAGAGTGGATAAAATGGACAGTGTTCATAGAAACAAGGGTCAGTTCTAGTGTAGATATAACCCGGCTGTCATGTGTGCCACATGAGACAAGAAAAAAACACTCATGGGTTATCTGGATTTATGAAATATTGAGCATTATAGAAACACTGTACCCTGAATGGGATATTAGCTCTACCTTTTTTGATTCAGTGTTCCTTGATCTCATATCTTTGCATTTCAAATCAATGGAAACAGGTAATTTCACGAAGTGAAACAGGGAGCATGGAGTGTTATGAATATTTAGCAGAATTGCTCTAGAGAAGACAATGCCAGTTGGTCAGACCACCAATGAAATATCTCAATAACTATCAAATTGATTGCCATGCGATGTGTTACAGACTTTCATTGTGACCAGGATTGCCTTGAAATATGGTAGACATTCATGTCCCCCTTTGGAGGATGAATTGTAATAACTGTGGTTATCTTTAACTTTTCATCTAGAGACATGATCACATCAACATTTAAATGTGTCCAATACTTTGGTTGATGACAAAATTCTTCAAAACAAAAGACATTCCCACCAGCCTCAGCTATACTTTGTGTTAAGTGCAAAGTCGCAAATGTTAGCTTGCTAAAATTAGGTGGATTGTGGATAACACTATACCTGCTAAGCTGCAGCATGTTAGCACACTGGCGCTAGCATTTACACATATAACAGAATTTTAAATATCCCAATTATTAGGTAAATCAACATTAAGCATCACCTGAAGAGAGAAAAAAAAGAGAAACAAAACATGCCAAGGATGGTGCTTTGCTTCTCATTAAGGATTCATGAGTTGCCCTCAGCTATCTTATCCCCAAAAAGAATTCTACAAAAAGACACATTCATCATCAAGATGCTGTCCGGATCATAATGAGAAAAGCCAAAACGGAGCAGAAACTGTCGTCTTCAGTTGTCCCGTTTCCCACCATATGCTAAAGCTCCTGTCGACATACTTTCTGCTTAAGGGAGAGCCAATTTATTTCCCCAGAAGGATGGACCACTTGTGACATTTGGCGATGGTGCATCAGACGTTTCATCCAGCTGTTCCAGACACAGACACAAACAAAACACACTCGCAGAGGAGGTGGCAGGGGTTGGCGTAGTCGCAGCAGAAGCTTTGATAAGCTAAGTAGGCTGACTTATAATTTCAACATTTTTATGTGTAATGATTTGTGGGGGTCCTTATATAACCACTCCCGTCCACTTATGTTGTAGTGCCAGCATACGTGCACACATGAAAAGACGCATACAGCCAAAACGGTTGTGTTCCAATAACCCACTGTATCAATTCTTCAAATAAATACTTCCATTGCTGCCCTTCTGTGTGATATTGCATTTGGTTGAATGGCCCCCACAATATTTACTGTAGTCCCAGGAATTGTTTCTCCACGCTACTCAAAGCAATGGGCTGTTTTGCCAAAAGCTATTAGGGAGTGATCTGCTTTGACCGGGAAAAGATGTGCTTCAAGGATGCCGATTCAAATCACAGAGTACATGTAAAAGATTTCCAATTCACTGCATTGTACTGACAATACAGCAAGTCTATTCAGCAAGGATGAGGCACAATTACATTTTATTTATATCGCACATTGGAAATTGTCGAGCGAATTAGAAGCATTTCAGCTAAGGTGTTTTCTACTGTTCAGAACAGGGCACCCATCACCTGCAGTTATTTTTTTGTATTTGAACAACTGCAAAGCTGTAAATATAATACCAAACCGTATTACTGAATAGTGATTCAATTAATTTGAAAATGATATAACATAAATGGAAAATGTGACATCATCATGTAACACTCCCCTGAAGACCTAATACAGACTTAGGGTCCCTACGGCTGATAGGGTTATATTGCTTTTTTGTGAAAATAACAGCAAATCATGACTAGCAGGCAAGAAAACTGAATGCATCTGCCAGTGTGTGCACATATACTGTACATGTCCTACCGAGCACATCTTCAAGCATGAAGAGTTTGTATTGTGTGTGCAGGGGAGTTGATGCGCTGCCCTTATAGAAGGGTTACGGGGCTAAGATGTGCATGGAATCTGGAAACAGGGCTGTATGAATAACAAAAAAAGGATGGTTGCGCCAGGCCTCCTGCATGCAAGTCTAATAAAATGCTTTCATTAGCAGAGCCACCCAGGTGTAACGTGGCCATGACGGCTGGATACCCAAGTAGATAGGGAGTGCTGGAACCTTGTTATGGTGAGAGCAAATTCAAGCCCACTCTACCAAACGTTAATCTGTGTGATGGCTCAATAGACTCTTTATGTCTCCGTGTGTATCTGGGCATGTATCTGTTAGTGTGCGCAAACAAAGAAAAAGGAAGAAAGAGGCAAATGTGTGTGCGTGTGTGTGTGTGTGTGTGTGTGTGTGTGTGTGTACGTGGCACACTTGATTCGCACAGAGACGTGCATCGCTGTCACAGGGTGCTGAAGGCAGGTCTGCACATGCATGTGCTCAGATTTCCATACTTAGCTCTGGGGCACTCTCTGATGTGATGTAATCACTTCATCACGGTAATGGAAATTGGATTTTATTCTCTCTTTTCAGCGGCGGCACGTTGATTCACCCTCACTTCAGCTTGGAGGGGGAAATTGACGGTAACTGATTCCTTGCTGACTGCCCCTCATCCAGGCCATAAACACAGATCGTATTTGTAGAGGCGGTAAAATTGTTTAATTAAAAACAATAATTCACTACAGGTCGTTATGTGCTGCTAATTAAGCAGAGTTGACAGAGCAAGGTGTGTGTGGTGAGGTGGCGGTTACGGGAGATATATCGCTTTGTAGTCATTACACTGACAATGCGGAGGGCATGTCGGAGCCAGTTCCCTTATTCGTGTCTCACAGAGGAAGCTTCTTAAAGATTCATGAAGAGATGAAGGACTCACCTGGAGCACTGGTGGAAAGTGCAGGCAACCTGACTTGGTACTTGGGACTTCTACCAGCCCTAAAATGATGTGGTTCCCCAAAAAATTAGTTCAGAAAAAAAAGAAGAAACACAACACAAGAAGCTCTGCGGCCACGTTTAACATTAAAACTGGCTGTAAAAACAGCTCGCTCTCTTACATTCTACCTCTTCCCCTTCGACAAGGAGCTCGAAGTGCAATTTTGTAAATCCGCCCAGCAGATCAAAGTGCTACCATGTTCTAATGGCTGCCACCCACCCACAAGCCTCTCCTGTGGAAGAGCACCATCAGCAGTGTGTGTCTTAAGAAGAGCCAAGACAGCCTGATTAATCTTCTAATAGTTCCAGAGAGAGATAAAGACAGATATACTGTAGACGCAGCAACAGAAGAAGGGAAGCGACAGAGAAAGTTGCAACTCAGTTACCATATTACACTGTATGTTCCGGCGGAGAGAGTGAAGAGAAGACAAGCGTCTGATGAAAATTGCCATTCATGTCTTTGTTGTGACTCTTACACATTTTTTTGCATTTGTAATGATAAGGCTCCTCTGTAAGATGGCTGCTCACTGCAGCACTGTCTCCTGCCCTCCTGCCTCGCTCGTCTCTGTTCGACAAACTCCTCAGTCCTGCTTGACAGGATGATAATAACTATCAAACCGATTCCATAACTATGTGAAATAAATATCAGAATACAAGATAAAAGGGAAGTTACTGCCAATTCTGTTTGGAAAGGGGACTCGTTGGCCATGGAGAGTGTCGTCTTTGAGAAGTTGGGAGGGAATTTTGAAGGCAGACAAATTGAAAGAATGAGAGTGCATGCTAAGATTGACAATTTCACAATTCAATGGAAGATTGAGCCTGAGCTTGTTCTAACACAATGGGCATGAGTGTAACATCCTTTGCATTTACGTGAGTGAAGCAAAACATAATTTGCGTTTTCCTCTTCCACACAAGTCAACAAGCCACCTAGTGAACTCCTTTTAATTCTTTTCAGATCAGTACAATTAATCTTTTTAAGTGAAAGACTTCCAAACTCGATCACAACCCTTAAAGAGGCGGTGTTGACAAGCCCTTCCTGTCGACCTTGCTCACTTGAGGTTATTTCACTTATGCAAGAGCCTAAGGCAATAAATATGAAAATGGATATACAACCAAAGCACCTTTCAAAAACATCATGGAGTGAAGACAAGCAAAATGAACAGCAGAATGTGAAAAAGAACTGCTTCGTAAACAGGCTTGCACATCACACTGATCACTCCTTCTTTGGTAGCGCTTATATTAATGAACACAATTATATTTGGCACATGGAAAATAGGCATTATGCTAGTATATACAGCTTGCATCACCATAGTAATATCCCTGGCTTGTGTTGAATGTTCATGTTATTATACTGGGGCGGATGTGACAGAGAATGCTTTGACTTGATATCACAGCTCCTCCTCTGGCTCCCTGTGGTCAGAGATAGTGACAAAAGGAGGGATAGGTTGAGATTAAAGGCGAGAGGATCTACCAGGTAGCCCGTTTTTTTAATCCTGCTGGGGTTGTCGCTGTATCTAATACCAGGCAGAATATTTATTCATACCACCCATGTTTTTAAAGCCACAGTATGAGAGCCGAGCAATTACATAACCAGATGTGGGAGTTACCTGGCAATAAACAGCTATGTAATGGTACCATAAATGCTGGATGAATACTAGGACAGGTGCTATAATGTTTTGTGTTTATTGCTAGGATTGAGTCAGTTTCTGGTGGTAAAAATTAGGTTCCAGTGATCCATCAAAAAGCCTGAAAGGATTGCTTTTTTGCCATAATGACCACACACACACACTGTTTGGATCCCAGCAACGGGGCCCGATACAGCTGATGCAGTAAAGTCCTTTTTTCCATTCACAGCAAATTTTATAATTCTGAGCACTGCTCACTTCTTCCACCAATTATCGCTATACTCTCACAGTAAGTGATACCACCTGGGTTAGAAAAACATCATGAATAGATTGCATTATTTTCTGTGAGCACGAAATCAGTGGGAAAACATTCACAGCGTGAGTGCAGCATCACAGCCGGGTTTGACTGAAAAGTTAGGAGGAACAATGATGAAAGTGCAGACTGGACTTTTGATTCCCAAATCAAGCTTTTGGGTTGAGTTATTGCCTGTCCTATTCACAGCAGGAGTATGGAGCACTGCATTGAAAGGTCCCTCTACCTGACAAACAGGAGAAGTGCTATGATTAAATGTCGGCTTCTCCGTTTGTCTATGACAGCGTCTGTCTTCATTGAGCGCTCTTAAATTGGTTTCGGAACCGATTGGAAATGGTTCTTTTATTATACAGCTCCCATAACTCCCCCTCACATCAAAGCAGGGCCATCTTTCATCTGGAAGATGACGGTTCCATTAGGGTCTGCCAACCTCTTACTGCTGCTTTGTGAGTTGTGGTGCTGGGGGAGAGCATTGTTAACCAACACAACAACAACAACAGGATCTCGCTGGCTTGGGTGTGCACAAAGTCTATAGGTTGTGGCAAGGCAGTTCATCAGATGACTGCTCACCCAGAAACACGCACAGCAGCAGGCGCATAGACACACACAGTGTCTTTCCATCTCTTTTGCTCTCTTTTACTGGCGTTCTTACACACAAATACAAACATTCACAGATCTGACAAAGTCTGACAACAGAGATGCAGAAAAAATAAAAGACAGGACTTGGCCAAAGGGAGTGTGCCTGTCAGCTCTTCCTCACCAGTTTCAGTGTTTCATCAAAGGTATGAGTGGCCCATGAGGTTCAGCTGCCAATCTGGCAACATGTTCAGTCCCCAAAACACAGAACGGGGAATCTTTCAAAGACTGAAGCCCGGTAACTCACTCCCCTGCACATTACTGTCTTCATTAACTTTGTCTCTCGACACGGCTCACGCAAGCAGTCAGGGCTCGGTTTTTAGAAAGCAGGATGGCTTCAAAGCACACAGAGCAAGGGCATGTTATGTTCTCTTCCACATATTAAGGCAGCGTGTCGGCCAGGCCCGGTGACATTGTTGGTGCTAATGAGGACATGGCTGTGCCCGGTGTGTGTGGGTCGGCAGAGACATACGCTCTGGTCCCAGTCTGGGAGTTTTAATTAGACCTACATTATCAGACTGTCTGTCCGCATTGGCCCTATCAGCTGCTGTTTGGATGCATTATAAATCATCGGTGTAAGTGACCACTAAAGACCTGTACTTTATGTGGAGCATTTCCTCCATACAAGGCTAACATTAATATTACACTGCTGCTTATTTTCTGTTGTTTGCATTTCTTTGGCGCTCTTTTATTAATTTCTTGAGGTGGCTGTGCTAAAACAGCATTTCCTCCATCATGAGCTCATCAGACTCAACTCCTTGACGTTTGCACTTTGCTGTAAATGTCAGCTTTCTTTATGAGGCCTGTGATGAGTTTATTGAACAGTTCACACCACACATGCATACGCACCCTGCCATGTGATCAGTGCTTCACAGCCAACTATAACTCTGATTTCTAGGAGTCTGCTGACAATTCATGGTGCTCAGCGCTGGCGGGCAGCATAAGAGCGGCTGCCCACCATCCTCCACAGAACAACCACAGATAAATCAAGATTTCATGGGGACTGAAATGGCTCCCTGCAAAGCCTTACAGAACTGCTGGGCTTTGCTGAAGCTCTGTCCTGTAATTGTAAATTAAAACAACTACCAATTACCAGAGTGGTAACGTAAGTAAAGTCCTTTCATATTGTTTTTATCTAGTACTGTACACTTGTGTGAATCCAAATGGGCCAACAACTTTCCATAAATATTCAGCCAACGCATCTCTCGCCATATGCTAGTGTACTGATCTGATCTCAGGGTGGTCCTGACTCAGCATTCTTCCGGAGTTGTGGTTTATGACGGGGAAGCGATTGGGCCAGGGTGGCAAGCACTACTGCCATGATGATAAATGTTGTGCATTAGAACTGTCTGGACCTCTGTGTCCATGCTGGCCTGCAACTCCGCCTAGTGGAGCACAGAGCTGAGGGAGGGAAGAGGAAGCAGGTATGACATGCTGTTCCTGAACACTTCTTTTTTTAATCTTCTTGTCACTCTCGCTGTTGACTGTAACAGAGCCTATTGGAATAAAGAGCAAGGGAAAAGTCATGTCCGTGGACCAGTAACATATATGGCTCACCCCCCACGGCGGGTGTCTACACAGACTTAGATTGTTCATGCATGGCATGCTATCTCCTGAAATAAAAAAGGAGAGATGAAAAGGAAAAAAAGTCCCATGCTGAACAACTTCCAACTGTGAGGAGCGTGCGCACACACACTCATACATGCATAATATTGTTTATCTCAGAGTCTGACGGCCAGCAATACATGGTCACAGAGGTCCTGAGGACCAGGCTGTACCTGACAAGCCGTCAGTAGTTTTCCCAAAACACAGACAACACAGAAGCAGTTTAGAAGAGTGGGATGGATAGAAAATCATATACTTGTGTCCTTTAACAGACTTAATCCAACTACTACCCTCATTTCATCTTATCCTCCTCCTCCTCCTCCTGTGCCAACATCAGGCTTTTCCTTTAATGAAATGTTTGGGTCTTTACTCTTTATCTTTTCAGCTTCATTCTTTCTCTTCCCCGCCTCCATTGTCTTTGGGTTTTTATCAGTCATCTTGCGGGGAAAGGTAATAAAAGGCCAACATACTGAGGGAGCCTTGCTCCGCTTTGTCATTTTGCTGTCTCACACCCTTCTTTTTGTCTTTTATTTTTGTTTGTGGCAGCAGACCTTATCTGTGAGATGGCCGTGAGATAAGCCCTCTGTGGTTCTTTGTGTTGAAATAATACGACAGGCTGATAAGGCCTTGTGGGCGAGTAGTTCACTGCTGCTTCTCTCCTCCCCGACTGCGTTTTCCTCTTTCCCGGGTGTGTTAGGAAGTTCCCAGAGGAGCAGAGAGTTATCAAACCTGTCAGGTTCCACCTTTGATAAACTGTCAACCCACCCTCTTTGACACATACAATTACATGTAAACGTTCTTTAAGCAGTAGCGTGGCTTTAATTCTTCAAACAATAACTTGACTTAAAAGATGAAGTGTTTACACGCTACCAGGTCTGCGACTGTGAATTGCAAATAATTTGTAATCTGTAGTCACTATTGACATGTCAAATGTTACGTCTAGAGAGGATTTTTGTTAACAGGTTGACGACAAAATCCTAAAACCAAAACATTCATAGACACAATGGAGCACAGCGAGTTAGTTCTGGACAGACACAAAAACTTTCCTCCGCCATCCGTTTTACTACTGATGGAGTCACAAGTTCCCGGCTCATGCCATTACGTTGTCTCTAATCTTCAGCGCCTATTAAGATTTCATGAAGTGGTAATGATTATACAATTACTCCCAGCTTGGAAATACCATAATAACGGCCACGGCAACCCAGGTTTGTGAGTTTACGGAGTGGATGTTTATAGATTAAAAAAGCAAACAAACACAGACTGTCTGACTGGCTGGCCGGACAGCGATTTGTGTTGCTATTGACTAAAAGGTGGCGGGCAACACTGGCACTCAACAGCAGTTACATTTTCATATAAATGAGCGTGGCTATCTGGACCATAATTGCCTCGGAATCTACTATCTATTACGATACAAAGGTGGCCTTTGTTGTGACCTTTGACAACAATACAGTACTTTGAAGACATTTCCTTATCTTAAACCAACCTAAAAACAACATCTTTTCATCTTATTACGATTGACTGCCCTTCATTGCTTGAAGGTGAGGAGAGATGTCTCTTAGTTTCCCCCAGAGTTTAAGCCAATACGGAGCTGACAAATGCAAAATCCCCGCATAACCTATAATAGCCCTCAGCTATACCATATACGTAGATGTTTTAGCTTCATACCTGATCAGACATTATAATGCTTCAGTGGCGAAGGAAGATTAAAACTTTTTACTTGAGTGTTAAGCTCAGTCAGAGACATAGAATTCCCACAACAATTTTCTAAGTCTGTTATAGCAGCTCCTTGTCAGACACGGGGCTATTTCACAAAATGCACTGGTGAATTAAAGAGTTAAGGAGAAGCAGATACTTCAAGCATAACTGATTTATTAGGCCAAGTAAAGGGAGGAGACGAAGAGAAGAAAATGAATTAGGCCTCACATGCACTTTTAATTACTGCTGTCAAGGTGTTTGCTTCGCCCTTCTGGGAAACGCAAACCAAACCATCACTCACACCACTAACTTAGAAGAGCCGCAGAATAAGCCATAAAGTTTAACACCTCTTCTATGGTGCAACATTTACTGCAACATAAACAAAAGCTTCTCCCTGCAACGTCTCTACTGAGGTAAGGTGAGCTGCATGGTTGATAAACTGAGCAGAATGAGGCCACTGATCCAGGTGTGCTCTTCTCACCTCGTGTGCTTACCTGAGGGATAGAAGAGGACAAAGGAACAACATGTGCCTGTTTGTTTGATCTCGCTGTAAGAGGTGCACTGCACATGTAGGCTGCTGACACGTCATGGGCTGTTTGCTCTTGCACAGGCAGCACTGCCGGCCTTCATAGCGCAGCTCTTATTATAGCAGAGAGGCAAAGGAATATTTTTATGCACATTTGCACATGCGCTCACACACACACACAAGCGACCATCCTATTCCTTTGATGAGGCTATGGAATAAGCTATCTATGACCAGGGGCTCTGTAAGAGTGCTTGGCTGCAGTGTAAGTCTCTTGTCGCTAAAAGACAAGACTTTGGCCAGACAGTCTGCCCTAAGAGCAATAACTATGAAGAAAATACATATGGGTCTTGCAATATCTAACTTGAATGTCAAGTGCTGCTCTGTGTAAACTTGGAGTTAAAATCTTTATGTTTCTCAGTTGGACCCGAGTAATATTCACTGGCATCTATGGAGGATATAGGGATGGTCACTGAATCCATTATTCATAAACAAGGGACAAGAGGGGAGTGAGTGTTTCTGCTGACAATGTGGTTGCTCTCCCAGAAGCCAAGAGACATTTTAAAGGCGGATATGGTTCCCCATCTCACCAACCCCAGTCAAGATGGGTTTCAGTTGTGCTGACTCCCATATGTCCACATGATATGTCTTGCCTCTCAATCTGCAGCTTCCTGCTGCTCATTTACTCTTAATGTTTTATGAGTCCATGCGGTTTTTGGGTGGAAGCAAACCCGTAAAAATAGAGCAATCCTTCTCTTGTTCCAGGAAGACACAAAGAGCAAGACACTATCTTCCATAAAACAAAACAAAAGAAAATGAAAGAGACAAAATTAAATCAGGGACTAAAGTTAACTTAGCAAGGCCACAAATGGCGTACACCAATTCACCCACTGTGGCACGCAAGGAAATGATTCCACAGCAGCACATAATTAGAAACAGCATGCGTGTATGTGTATTATATTTTAAACAGGCTTCGATGGAAAGCACAAGGGGCTGGAGATGAGAGCAGTGCACCAGTGAAAAAGGTAATTGAGTTGACCAGAACCAGGCAAGCCGTCTGTTTAATATTTCATGCAGCCTCAACAACAATTATGAAACAATTAGCCGAGAAACACCCTGGAAGATTTTTCTTTGCCAGGGATATGTGTAAGTAATTGTATAAGTAATTTCAGACTTAGCCTGTTCTAACTTGACCCTGGTAAACACCAGCAGGCACCACTTGGTATACAGTGTATGTGTGGTAGCACATGTGAAAGTATACCCAAACATGTATGTTTAAGCTTGTTCAAAATCTTTGTTTTGGGATTTTTAGGAAATACACTTCCCTTCAGCGTTAAAGTCAAACTGAGATTTTAATACTCACTTTTTGGGTGAGGAAATTATAATGATACTGCAGCTAATGTGCATATTTCTACATTTTCCACAAGAGGGATAAAACCGTTTTCGGAACTTTCTATGAAAACAGCTTCTAAGCTTCGAGCCTCTGGGTTCGTGTCATGGCAGCCGTTAACTGACATGCTTTCTAGTCCATTTTAAGTTTGTATCTGAAATGGAATCTGGCAAGCTGGAATAAAAAAATAAAAAAGTAAAAAAGTGGAAGTTAGGATAATTAGCCTCCACTCAGAAAGTGGAAGCTAGTTAGTTAAGCTCCCCAACGGAAGCAGTATCAGTGATACCCACTACTAGACTTTGCTTTTCATTCATGTTATTCGAACACCTGCTGCATCTAACGATGATCAATCTCGGAACCCATCGGCTATTAATCAGATGACAGATAAGCCTCTTGGGGCATCCAGAGTGCTTCCAGAACCAATATCTTGTCCTCTTGACAACAGATTCTGCATATGAATGCAGAAGATACTAGTAATGCAGAATGCAATTACTAGTATCTACTTTTTGTCTGTTCAAACTGAAGATGTACGAGAAAAAAACTTAAAATTTCTATTTTACAAATAAATAAATTAATTAATGTATTATTAATTTTAATTCCACTTTACTTACCTTAAACATATGTATCCCTAATATTACATGTATTTGATGAAAGTTTACATGGATACAATATATTTAAAATTGAGAAATATTTAAGAAAAAGTGGCAAAATAATAATTGTGCAGAACAATTTTAGTGAAAATGTGCTCCATATGCGTTAGCTGGGAGATGATGTACTTTGGCTCACTGCAATGGAGCGATGAAGAGTGAGACTATTTTTATCCCACCCGGAGGGCTGGGGCAGCTGTGTCAAAAGTCAACAACTATAGTGACTCCATGCTGCGACGCTCCAGTCCCAAACGCACACATCCCATCAGCTTTATTTCTGAAATTAAACTAAAACCATGACAGATTAATGAATGCTTAAAATGTGAAATGGTGGAAAAAGTAAAGTAGGCTAATGCATTTACAGGAACACGTCCAACTAGAACCTAGGGGAAAGGCTGAGCAAATATGAACTAAATTCATCCTTTGAACTGTCGTAGCAAATAGAAAGTCAATGCTCTTAACCTGGTGACCCACAAGAAAAGCAAACACGCCTGACAGTGTAACATTAACAATGAAATCAAATTTACCCCATGTTAGCCATGGCAATATTGCTCTGTATGAGGCAAGCCCATAATGTATTGATGTACAGCTTTGAGAATGACAAGCTGTACTCACTGTGATTTGTTACACTAATAAAAGTGAAGACACATTATTGTCCTGCCATCTCAAATACACATACACACACATCTTCCTCTCTCTCTCTCTCTCTCTCTCTCTCACACACACACACACACACACACACACGCTCGTTCCTCTTCATGGACCACTTGGCTTTGTAGTGGCAAAGAGCTTGAACAAATTGAGAAATGATTGGAATTGAAAGATGAGTAATGGTGATTCTAGCGCTGTCCCTTCTCAATATGGAGATGATGAGATTTGATTCTTTGAGGTCAGGTGCATCATCCGAGCTGAGTGGCTGCCCCGTCTATGACTAAAAGAGATAGGAGGCCATTCGCTCTCACATACAAGCTTTTTGCCACCATAAGTCACGGCTGACATAAAATCAATGCTGTATTTACCGGTGCCATATTCATCGCCATCACACGTTCTGTATGCTAACCATATTAAGAGCAAAGGAATATGTTCGAAGAGTTGCAGACTATTATCCTTTATTGTTGCCGTCTCCTCCCCGTTCATGTTTGTGTGACTGAATCAACACTGAGGGACTAAATGAGGTCAATGAAGCTCCCCCATCCATGCCTTTGACTGCTATCTCCTCATCACGGTCAGCTATTAACTCAGCATTACAGTGCCATTAGCCTAGCTTTGCCACATACTGCACTGCAAACTGCCAATCAAACCGCCAAGCAAATAGCACTTCTGGTTTCTCTGACACTCAGTGAAATAAGGTGTGCGTGGGGAAAGAGTGAAATAGCATCTGGTTGTGAATGTACATAAATGTGGCGGAGCTGGCTAGAGCTGGGTGGAATTGTTAATATGCATGCAGCCATGATTACTGCAATTCCGACTTTGATTAATTGACCCCACAAAAGGAGTAACGAGAAAAGTGGGAAAAATCCCTAACAATTACTGAAAATTGAAAGACTGAATAAAACTAGCAAAAACAATGGTGTCCAAACAGAAAAAAAAAAAACAACTTACACTTGAGCACCTCACCATCCACGGTATTCTACTGATGATTCTCAAATGGCATGCTCTGTTGCTTTTATACCTTTTGAAAAAAGTGGCGGAGGTTGGCAGCTCCCGGCTGTCTTCGGTTATCGTACCAGTGAGCCGGGGAAACTCCAGAAGTAAGAGTGACTTGTGTCAGCGCAAACCACGGAAAGTCCAATCACTTGTGAGATGGATGTGTTTACTCCCACCCTCTGTTCATCGGAGCATAACAGTTCAATGATGAATAATGTCATGGGGAACAAATCTGTGTTTGGACACTGTTTCTTTAATACTAAAGTCCTTTAGCTCAGCTTTTTTGGTTAGGCCTCCATATCATTATATACACATAATTCAAAATGATTAAAAACAGGATTGAGCTGTGAGCAAATTCAATAGAGATGTGATATTGTAAATGACATGAAATTGCATGTAAATAATATGCCAGTCTTGTTTAGAATCTGCTCAAAATGCACATCTGCATGGCAGAAAACATTCCAGTTATATACTGGGATCATAGCCATAGCGAGAGCTGATGAAGTAATGTCGAAAAAATGCGGGTTTCCAAACTGTGAAGTGACAACTATTCAAACACAATAACACCCAACAAATGAAACATATTTAAAAATGTTCAGCTAAAGATGGAATTAAACACTTAATCACCACCCACGTAGGTTAACATCAGTTTGTATTTAGCTGCATTTATTTTCCACTATCGAAGATATGAACAATCTGTATTTCAACTGTAATTTTGTATGTGTCAGTTGCTCTGGAGGTGTGGTAATAACTCATTGATGTGCCTCGACCGAGCAAGCAACACAGGAAAGCTGCATAGCAGTGAATCCTGGGGGTATTGCTTGCAGGTCTGTTCTATGTGTGCAGAGCAAACCTGAGAGGTAATTACTGGGTCTGAAACCTTAACAGGAGTAGTGGATGAGAATAAGATCCCTTCCCTGGACAGGTGTTTTAATAGGAGTATGGGGGATAGCGTGACACTGGTTCTCTCCTGAGACCTGCAGCGCCTCTCCCAGGTTACAACCTCACCTGTAGCATCAAATCAGACTGTACAGGATTCACCTAATGACACAAGTGATTGTCTGTAAGAAAGGTGAACTGCAAAAACTTATAAAAAGATCACATTTTCTTACTAGAAAATTGAGGTACTCAGACAGTTGGCCTGGTAGTCTCTCTTTTCAAGCCATTTTACATGATTAATAGGGTAAAGAGTAGAGTTGAAACTGCAATTAAAGGTGTCTTCCATCAGAAGAAACCCCCCTTTCTAGAAGTCAGCTAAAGGAGGACCGAGGGGAGCAATGCTCCACCAGAGAAATCATTATTTCTCCACCATCTCCTCCGCTCTATGGAATACATTAACTTTGCTGTCTTAGCCAGAGTGCCTTCATTGCTTGTTTTGTTTTTTTAAAGTGATGCATGCAATTAGAAGAAGGGAAAGAAGAAAGTGCTTGGAATAGTCCCCAACCCCCACACAGAGATTGAGTACCAGCACAAAACAAGCTCACTGGGCCCCTCAGGGCCCCGCCTGAGACTGAGGAGAGCCTCTGATAGTCACCATCACCGCTGCTCATTGACAACAAAAAAGAAAGAAGACAACTGCAAAGCCTCCATTTCACTGACTAAATGGCTTGCTAAAAATGTACAGATGGATTTCCGATAACAGACAGACCTCTGGTTTGCGGGGAAACATAAATGATACTTCTTTTGTGGGGAATAACATACCTGAATAGCATCAAAGTAAAATCCGCCTCTATTTTAATATTCTAAATGTATACAGACACTGCACAGTGAAACGTATTAGCATGTTTAACAGAGAAGGTACAGCACAACCACATCGATTAAACTTTGTTTCAATTCTTCTTCTGCATGGATTACTGGGCTGCAAACACCCGGGATCATTATATCCATAATTCCATGTCATTGTGAATATTTTTCAAGATTTGACATTCAGCTACAGTGCAATTAATTACTTATGGATTACTTAAGATACTTTGCCAGGGCATACTATTGTGCATAGACAAGTCTTGAATCCACATGGGATACTTGTCAAAGTAGCCTCATGAATATGCGTCACCTTCGAAAAAGTAATGGGTAT
Organism: Anarrhichthys ocellatus; assembly: GCF_004355925.1. Taxonomy (NCBI): domain Eukaryota; kingdom Metazoa; phylum Chordata; class Actinopteri; order Perciformes; family Anarhichadidae; genus Anarrhichthys; species Anarrhichthys ocellatus. Next base: position 12,629,724 of record NW_022280033.1, on the reverse strand, counting down.
TGTGGAAAACCATCATAATTGGAGAAACGGTGGAGGCATTATTATGAATCTAGTGCTCCTTCCATGTGCGCTGCAGTAATGAGCCTGAGGAAAGTGATTGTCATACATTTGATGGTTCACTGAGTTCACAGTCATTGTCTTTATCTGCGATAGATAGGAGAGGCGGGGGGGAAAGATCGCAATTCCTTTGAGGTACATTTAAATCATAGTCTCCACATATTACTCAGAAAATTCCCTCTTGAGAGTGCGAGCTGAGATGGCGTCCTTCAAGCCCCGCTGGGTTTCCTGTCATCATGAAATGGGAGCAGGAGATTAGGGGGGTGAGGGATGTAGAGGATGGAGAAGGAGGGGGCTAAATACTGAAATCTGGTCTAATCCCATCTCATACAGCTGAAGATACACTCCTCCTAAGACATTTGTGCTCAGAGCTGAGGTAACTGGAAGGAATGAGGGGAATAACATTGGGAATCCGCCTCATAATATATTGTTTGGAAAGAATTCCATACTTTGTTTAAACATATTTAATACTGGAAATCAACAGTATGTCACACTATCAATAGTTCTGCTTATTTTACTTTAGAAAATAAGACAATTTGCCCAAGGTTAGTGAAACTAACTCACTCAATGCAATGCCACAGAAAAATGGGCCACAGTCATTACATGGAATGGTATTTCACATTACAGTGTGAGCTACTGAGGGTACAATTCAACCAGATAAGGTTTTGCAGGTGACTAGCTGAGTGCTGCTGTTATTGCATTAAAAAAATGCTTCATTGTGGCACATTTCGTACAGCTCATTGTGTTTAATGGGCCGCTGTAAAACACATCCTTCCCATCGTAATTAATGAGGAGAAGACAGAAGCGTGAAACACATATCTAGAGGGTCTGTATCAAGTATACCAATTTCATAATGTTAGTGTGATTTAATTTCCTGCTATTCTTCCATTTGGCTGCATCACAAAGCTTAGAGAATATCCCTTATGACAATTAAATAACACAACCAATTATGTTTCGTTAAAGTACTGTACAAGTCTTTTATCACACACTTTAAACATTATGTTATGACAGTCATTTAATCAGAAAACATTTCGCCAGATATTTTAATGTGGTGTTTCATTGATAACATTTGGCAAAACACTTGCACAGAACAGAAATTGTGTAATACACTTCCATCCTGTTGTATTTGTGTATTTAACAACCTAACCATATGAACAAAAACCTGTATGACCTTCATGCATCTCTTCTGTGTTTTCTCCCACTCTTCTCTCATTTTCTAATGAAATGCAACACTGCACAAAGCCCCCAGATTAATGTGCAGAAATGCATAAATATGAAGCATTCAGAGTGACTGCTGATGTGAGTGGAGACTGCTGTAAGAACATGCCTTATCAACATTCCCTCCCTGTAAAATGCCAACGGAATGCTGCGCATTTCATCAACAAGGCGACGCATGCATCTGCTGTAAGTTGCGTGATCTCCCTGCCTTGTTATACCAGGTGAGCTTCCCCTCTCTCACCTCTCCCGTCGGCGCAGCTCATGTCTCTTAACCTCTAACATTCATCACTAGTCCACATCAGTGAACTTAAAAGCTGGCATCCAGCCTGAGACTGTCTTCTTATAAGATGTTTCCACTAAGATGTGCCCCGTGTCTTTCCTGGGCAAACTTCTCTTTGTGTATTAGCTCTAGTGTAGACACAGAAATACAGCAATGTATGACGGAAATATCTTTCAAGATGTTTACAGCCTACAGCTTTCTTGTGAGTATGCATGTGCACCAGCTGCAAACCCCAGTATTGCTAGGAATTCACCCTTACATCTGGTCAGGAGGGCTTGAATTAATTGCTACATGATATTTAAATCAAATGCAAAAGTGTGGGAATTGTTCAGCAATAACTTGGCAAGTGTGCATGATGTACAAGCAAGTGAGCAAATTTGTATGTATATTACTTCAGTGCCGCATTGGGATGAGCTACCTAGCAAAGCCCCGTTGTGCCATCTAATTTAAAAAGGCGCCCTGTCTATGCAAATCGTTGGAGAGGACATTTTTCATCACTCGCATGAAAATAGTGTACAAATAAAAATCTCGCCTGTTTCATCCCTGTTTCAGGTGTTTCCTGCAGGTGGACAGGAGCCCAGAAAGCTGCAGAACACACGAGGATCTTAGTGGAGCATTCGAACATCTGAGAGAGCACATCTGTCCTTTTACACCCATGTTCCAATTGATGTTCTTTTGAACATCTCGTTTGTGTGGCAATTGCTGATGAATGCTGCGTGTGGAAAAAGGTTGAATCCTTTTAAATTGGCCGGTTACTCCTGGATTAAAACTAGTGGCTAAAAATCACTTGGCCCTGGAAAAAAAAAAAGCTAATCCAGGCAGAGCAAGTACGGAGCTGTCTCATAAGACCAAGATCACGGCTGCTCCGAGTCCCCGGGACAGGCCTTCTTATGTCACTGTGTGCTTACTGTATGTGTGAATATAGGTGTGTGGGCAGCTGAGGTTGAGGCAAACTTCAAGACCAATTTCATGTTCGGGAGCGTGTGCTGATCTGTTGTGCAATGTTCATGTATGCTTCTGGCCAGCATCAGTGTTGTCATGTGTTGGGGGGTGGTCTGCCCTGGATATGTGCATGTGTGCAACCACTTACAACGTGCGTATTAATGTTAAGGATATACAGATGCCGTACATGTTACGATTTCTACAGTTGAATCTGAAACTTGTGTGTATTATAGCAGAAAACAATATTACCCAAATAATCAAGGGTATTTAAACATGCAACAAACTTGGTCCAAACTGCCAAACTAAACTAGAGGGTTAGTTAGCTTTGTGTGCACTAAAGAACACGGGTATTCCGTGTCAACAAAATAAGAAAACATTGCAGGGAAAAAGCCATCAGGCAGCGTAAAGACCAGAGTATATTCTGAATAAACATGCCTGTGGATGTGCAGATAACATCCAACCTGACTCTTACTACTGGACATTTTTCCTCTTAGACTATTTTTAATTTTGGACCATCGAGGAATTATATTTTACGTTATTTTTTATGTGCCATACATTTTCTATGGCCAGTTATGTTTAGCAGCTCCTCCAAACTTTTACATTAAGGGAAGGCATGCAGTCATGATACTTTAAATCTGTTTATCCTTAAAATGTAAATTATTTTTCCTACTTGAGCTAAAACAGAGTAATTCATCCACAAGCACTTGAAATGAATCAGATAAATAATGTTTATCACAGATTATTTAAAAAGACAATATTATATTTCCACCGCGTTTCTCTCTGGCCAGCAGCGGGGCAGCACTCCCTAAAGCACCAACTTTCACGTGCTAATGAATGTTGTTATCGTTAAGTGGGTGCCAGCGGGAGGAAGGTCATGTGGTAGCCAAAATAAATTGTATCCAGGCCGGGTATGCACTGTATGGAACTGACCCTTATTACTGCACCATCTCCCTCAGTTCCTGCTGCGCACACACACAGCGGCAATAAAAACGCAGACCAGATGAGGTGAGCAAGCATGTGCTCCTTCTTATCGCACACAACATAAACGTACTGATGGGCATGCATGTCGTACTTGCCATCAAATCAAGACGTCCTTATTCTTTTGTGGTTATAGAGAGTTTAACATTATAACCACTATCATTAAAGCTCTGTAAACTTGGCTTCAAATCGACCAAAGTTAAAACGTTTTTAGGTTTTATTTGTTGAGAGTGTAACACTGGAAACATCAAATTTGACTGAGAGTAACTGTTGCTAAATTCTTATTGGTGAACAGAAATGATCCCTTTCACTGCAAATCAATGGGAAAAGCAAGAAATAGAAATATATAAAAATTCTAAGTAAAAAACTGACAGAGAAAATGTGTGAAGATGGCTTTATCCTAATATAATACATCTAATACTGCACTTGCAGTTGAAAGAATGCTGATGAACAGTCTTTGACTTACGATGTGCAGCTTCAGGAAGTCTCCGAGACCAGAGGAGCTATCCACCCTCACCAGGACAGCATCCTTCAGGTGCGTGCTGAAGCCAACGGCTAGCCGGTCTGCCCTCGTGCTGGGACGGTCATTTGGCGGCCACGTGTATGTGATCAGTCCACCGTCTCGCCCAAATATGTACGTCGTTCCCGCTAGAGAGGGAAAAAAAGCAGAGATAACAAATATAAGAGTGAATTCCCCCTTACAGTCATGTACCAGGCATGAACCACTGACTGTCAACACAACAACATTATAAACGCAACAAAGCCGGCACAGATGCCATGTGTACACAGCACCGTCAGTCTGAAGTGTTTCATTGTGCTGAGTAATGACTTTGCAAAGCACTGCGCAACACATCTCTCTCGAACAGTTCTCAGCCCCGTCTGAGGGTTTAAGTACACTCATGTCAATTCATGAGAACGGGAAAATCCAGCGGAAATGAGGGAGGCAGGTACTGTTGCCACTTTCCCCATGATGTTCCACAATTACTCAGTTTTACTGCCATCGCCCGCTTCACCTCTACAGGGGAGAGACACACAAGTAAATGCTAGCGATTTTGCAGTCAAGTCCCCGGTGCCCAGGTAACCAGCATGCCAAAACGGGCACCTCCCCGTCTCTCGCACTTCATTAGCAGCCTCAAAGGCAGACTCATCCGGCAGCGTTATAGACTGACTGGTCCAATTATGCCCTCCTTGTGACCTCCAAACCAGCTACTTCCTGTCTCGCTGCATTAGCACGTTGTCTGTCGCAGCTGTATGAAAGGTTTGAACATGACCTGGTAGATGGAAGAGCAGTTATAATTACGTAGCTATTCAGTGAGACAGAGCCTTGCGGCAGTATTCCAGTGACCTAATCAAATTGATGGTTGGAAATAAGTCCATCTCGCCAAATGAAGGAAATGGTCTATTAAAAGTGGGAGCATGTTCCTGTATGAAGCCACAGCTCAGGTTTTGTTGCTTGCCAACCAGCTTTACCATGTCAGAGCTGTCAGAGTTGTCTCAATCAAATAAGTGCCTATTTCTTCCCAATTAAAAACCTTCATTGGGATAGAGTTTCAATTCATTTCTGCTGGGACATAAAAAAGTATGCTTGTGGAAAAAAAGTGGGTATATGTGTGTGCAAGTGTGAATGAATGAGTATGGGATTGGGAAATAAATGCCTGTGAGAAAGGCTGAAAATAAATGCAGCTGTCAGATTAGCATAAAAACAGCTATCTTCATGAAAAATTAGACAAGGAGCTCTGCTAGTGTGTTATGCATTTAGTGTGTGTGAGTGAGAAGGAAAAACAGAGCGAGCGGGCATGTTAATGTTCATGGGGACAGGGAGTTAAACAGCCCGAGCCTGAACAATAGATTATAAATCATTCTTACTGTAATTCCAATATTTTCTTGGAAACCAGTTCACGGGGATATAAAACTATCGATATATATTTTGCATTTGTTTATTTATTTCTGTTTTCCTCCCTCTGAAGTGATTAAAGCCTGTCACTCTGCTCTCAAGTTCCTTTTCCAATTTCATTCCCTCATTGGAGTCAATACACAGTGTCAACCATTAGCTAAAAAGAATTGCATCATTAATTAACGATAATGTGATTAACGAATGATGTTGGGACATACAGATCTATGGCGGGATTTATTGTTTACATAAAGAATAACTCGCATTTGGAAACCGTAATGAAATAACACTGTAAGCATTCTTGTTCGGCTAATGGATAAAGCGTTATGAAGCTTGATGACTTCTACAAAGGAAAATAAATGATGTGTAATATATTTGCGAGGCAGGCATCATTTCTTTTTCATAAAGTCTGGCGGCTACTGCTGAAAACCTGCCTTGTTCCACTAATGCATATCTGATGTTGGCCCCTTCACAGAGCAATCTTCAATTCATGTAGCTCTCGCTGGACTGTTGTCACTGTCTCCAAGTTTACCCCCGAAGCCATCGAACACTTGCTCCATGCTCCAGCTTATTATAATTAAGCTCTTTTAAACCATGTCAGAGTGGGAACTCACTGGGCCCTAAAGCGTCCATTTCCCCCTCTGTCTATTCATACGATTTGACACCCACTTTATCCCACTGACAGCTTATTTACTATTGGTGACCTCAAAAAAAAAAAAAACACTGACAAAGATTGCTCATTTCAGTGGGCTGGTATGCAGATCTTGCTACTGACACCCTTAAGCTAAATGGATAAACAGCAAGACCCTCATGTCAAGGCACCAAAGGTCAACTCAACTAACTACTCTGTGACATGTAGATTATATAAATGGTTCAAAAAGAAGATTCAGAGAGTGAAGATAATAAGGTTGCCGATATGTGGTAACGCAGTCTAAAAATCCATACAAGCACCCTCGACCAGTGACAGAGTCCTTGAGGGATGGTTGAGGATTAAGATGCATGGAGAAACATGGCTAATGCACACCTACACAGTTATGCAGAGGCATGAAATCAGCAGACGCATGCCTGTGCAACTCCAGTGGCGGGAGTAATTATGCACTGGCTCCATATTTGTTATTTGTGCGCTCTCCTGGGACCGATACGGATCTGTTGTAGTCATTAGATACAGTGGTGTCCTGGAAATACTTGGCTGTTTATTGTCTCGTTAATTTGAAAAAAGTTTCGGTTTCTTCACTATTTTACACTGTATAATAAAAAAAGATAAATGAAAGTACGAGATCAAGGCACAACGGTGGGAGGTTGAGATACAAAGTGCTTAGAGGTGTAGCGCTACGCATCACAAAAACCTACGAAACAGAATGTAAATTCAAATTATATTACTTCACATATCCCGATGTAACTCCGACATTCATATGCATTTCCCCAGCGAGGTCACGGTGCGGAAACCAAGAAGCAGTGTGTTTTGGGTAAGTATACTGGTATGTCTTACTCAAGACTATTACAGATGATGAGACCTCCAGGATGAACTCCTCAACTACAAGTCTCCCCTGTTAAAGGATAATGAATTAATCTGTCCTCATGTTGGAATACATTGAGAGCTGGCTGCTCTCTGCTGCGTCAGTTAACATCAAAGAAGATAAACATTGGCAGATCAAACACTCTGCTTTCATTAAAAATGTAGCACCTTCTCCTGCATTTGGCCAAAGAGGTGTGTGGGATAGCAGACTGTGGGAAAGTGGGCATGGCCTGTGTGTTTGAGCCCTCTTGGCACCGACTTCTCAATGTCCATTTCTGCTGCGATAAAGCAGGAGCATATAGGAAACTACTCAGCGGTGTCACATGAAGAGGCGGATAGGTGTAAGCAAAGGAAAGCACCCTGGCTCTGTGCCCGAGTGTAGCAGTTGTGGGGCGGTTAGGATAAACAAACCAAGCGGCCTGCGTGACTGTACTGCTCAGCTAAGGTCAGGCTCCCGGACCGTCTTTCCTCTGACCTCCAACGCGGCCATCGTAACGAGCCTCATATTACCACCTCTGCCGAGAAACTGGGGAGGAATCCAATCATAATTACATAGTTGTAATGGAAATATGAAAAGGAGAGATGACATTATGGATCTGCTTTCCGTCAGCACCTAGCACTTGCGTTTCTCTCTTTTTGCTGCCAGGGATTCCCGTAATGACTTGTGTGCAAAAATAGATTGCCCGAGATGTGGCATATAGAGTAGCTTTTTCAGATTATGTTTTCATCTGTTCAATGGAACTTCAATGTAAAATAACCTCTTTTTCCAATTGTCTCTTGTCTATACATCTTATATTCATATGTTTGGGTCTATATATTTTATATAGGTATATAGATCTTATATATAGACCTAAACATGCCATTTTCCAGGTTTACTTTTAGTTTGTGTAAATTAACAATGGACTTGAGCTTAACGTTGAGGACAACGTCTATAAGATCTGTGACACACTTAAACCTATTTGTGACTGGGACAGAAATAAGAATTGCTGCACTTTGCTCATCCCCAAACCATTTTATAGGACAAAACTATATTAAGGATAACATCATTTGGGTTTATCTCTGGTCTGTGCCCCCCACAGGGAGGTGTACAATTAAAAGAAGCTAAATGATGTCTATTGGATTACTATTTCAGGTTCCAGAAAAATCATTACAGCGACTTATGAGGACACTATTGTCCAATAAAACACTATCGGTATCTGGTAAAAAAAAAAGCTATCTCCGATCAATGCTCCTTAAGATTTAGTGCCATGAGGGGAAATTGTGAGTCAACTTGATACATTTTTTTCTCCCCCCTGATCCACCCTTCTCACTATATTTTACCTTTTGGGACAATTAAATGGTCCGGTGGCTGAGGAGATGAGGTGGTAAATAGATAGTGGGGTTATGAGCAAAGCCGTTCAAACTTATTTCTTTTCAGCTGCATGTTCCAACTTGGCAGTGATTACAAAGCTGTGAATTACAGAGACAGGCACAGTGTATAATTAAATGGTACATCACACCCCATGAGCCAAAATAATGATGCGTATACATTGATATCTGTCTATATATATATAGTAGGGATTCTTTTTTCCTCCCCAGGCTTCACTGCCAGAAAAAGAAATACTGAAAACTATTCAAACATCTTGTGACATGAACCAGCAATAATGGAAGAAGGGGGGGAAAAAAAGCATGATTTGATTATTCAAATGACAATGGAACTAAGATATAATGATTTTTTTCCCCCCTGTCAGCCAGTCTTGTAGTTATTTCAACAGGCAAAAGAATTGCAGGGCAAAGAGATCTCAGCTTTCAGCTTCGATGTCAAGGACCATACAAATGTACCTGTGCATCATGTTTGTTTGTGACAACATGCTGAGGCTTCGTGAACACCGCCACTTCCAGCAATGTCGAAGACATTTTTAAATTATTAAATATTTCCATTTCTGTTAAAATATTCATTATATAAAAAAAAGTGTTATTTTGTTAATTCCTTGAGGAAAATGGTTTCATATCTCAAACCTTATATGATAAGAATTTAGATTGTAGTTGGTGTGATTTCGGCAACCCCAAAGGTATTATGTAGTTTAATCAAAAGCAACACACATAACATCACTGTAAAGCTATTCTTATGTTATTTTCTGTTGATTGCTTTAACATTTCTGTACTGATCTTTTCATTGTCTGTTCAGCTACAGTAATGACTTTTCCCACTATACTGTGAACATTTGTGTCAGTTTAAAGAGTTTATTTCTCATTTGTTCACTCCAGTTAAGTGTCAGTTTTGCAGCAGTAACCGAATACTTTGACATGTGAGGTGATTAATTGCCTGTCACCTTTGACTGGCAGCCTCTGTATGTGGGAATAGTTAAGGACAGTGAGAAACAGCAGCTCTGAAAATATGAGTTGAGTTGCAATTGTTCTTCCAGTTGTTTGGAGTCAGCAGTTAAAGCACATCCTCTGGTTGTCTGACCCGTGGGCACAGAAGAAGAAAATTGGGCCGGACAATGAAAACTGGAATGCAAGGTATAGTGGACACAGGTACATCCCTGTGGCCACCCTCAACCCCCCCCCCACACCTATTTCTATATCTGTTCATCGTTCCATTGCAGTATAGCGAGGTCCTTTCAACAATTTAAACATCACTCTGAAGCTTTGCTCGAGGAGAAAGCCATTCTCTATCTTCACTGGTGTGTGAGAAGCCCTTTGGGGGACTAAAAAGGCTATGGATTGTTGACTCGTCTTAATCCTCTCTCAGCACAAACAACTGCCTCCCTTATAATGGGAAAGGCAGTTAGAACAGAACTAGCAAGCATGAGAAAAGGTTTCATCACAGGTTGAGGCTGGAACAATGCTGTACTGAAATGGCAGTAAAACAAACTTGTAATGTGACTATGCTTAAACTACACATGAGGGGCAAGGTTTCCCTCAACAAGATAAAAACACAAGATTACTGCATTGTGCAAGCATCTCATCCATTTTATACATCATTGGATTGTTGCTATAATGTACAGTCAAAACATTGTTTTGTGTGAGCATGGAGTGGAAATTGAGCAATTTTGCCAGCTAGTCCATAACTGCTGCAATTCTGTCATGAAACTAACCCATAACATGAAATATTGCATACTGCACACTCGGCCACCCTGCTTTGCTTCCTTCCACGCTTCTTTCCCCTCACTTTTATTGTGAAGTGATAAATCTTCCCTTCAGTCTTTATCAGAAGGCTGGAGCTGAGCTATTCTCTTTTTAGTCAGCAGAAAGCAGAGTGGATAGAGGTGCTAAATCAACCAGGAGCACAGACTGCCTGCTTACTTTGTGTGGGCTTAATACGTCTGAGCATATTGGCATATACCGTATATACAGCAGTCGATATAAACTTTTACACTTCATTGCCCAGAGACTTAATCTTCACCACCGGCCGATAGAGCATTCAGTTATATATACCAATACAGTATGTGTTTCAATAGTAGCAAATGTAATGCGTTATTGATGATAATGGATGTAAATGATAAGTGGTACTGAAGCAAACGTGGATAAAAAACAAAACTGCGTTATCAAAGGGAAGAATTTTAAGCCCTCAGGCAGTTACCCTTCATCTTCAGGCTAGACTAGGCAAATATTTTAATTAGCCTATTTCCACAGTATTGTTTTAACAATATCCAGTGACCTATGTGCCTTAAGCTCCTTCTAATGAAGACAATCCCAAAGCAGCATTTCTGCAGAGTACAGCTGACAGTGTCCAACCTGCCTTCATACGCTGCAAAGGATTAATCCTCTCTCCCTGCTTTGCTAATTTGATGTAATTAAATTAAGTGGGGACTCAAAGTGGGACATTGCTGCTTGCCCCATGATTGGTCATGCTTATTAGAGGGTATACGATTATTAGAATTATAGGAGCAACAAAATCTAATACAAACGGAGAGAGATAGAAAACATAGGAGCACTTAAGTCAGAGCTCAAGGCTGGTACAGTACAACATGATCACATCAAGGGGGAAGGGGGGGGGGGGGAATGAGAAGAAGAGAGGCTGAGAAACAGAGAGAGATACATTTTGCGATAGGAAGATGGTTGATTAAAAAGTAGTTTCATATCTTTATATTGTAGGGAGCAACAGCATAATCACACTATGTACTTTATCAACCATATACAGTATCTATATCTATATATATATAGATATATATAGATATATGTACATTTATTAAAGTCTTATTTAAAGAGTAACTTAACACCCCCTGAAAATCCTCTCTTTGCTGACCTCGGTTGAATGTCTCACCTTGTCGCATGATGTACAAGTGGACTACACTGTTGGGTGTGGTTACAGGTGCAACATTGCACACTTCTGGCCACACCCAACCACGCCCATCAATGATGCTGGGTTTGTTCAGAAGTCAAACAGGCTTGGGCGTGGCTAAGCAAGAACATCAATTATTTAATAAATATCTGCCCAATCATATTCACTAGAAGGGTAATTGACGTTCCTATCTCGCCCATAGACTGTACATAACAAATGGACGTTGTCACCGTGATTGGTTTGTGGACTGCCGTTTTGAAGCCTCTAATTCCGCATTTTGACCTTCGCCATTTTGGCTTTTTGCAACCAGAAGTGACACAAGAGGGTGAAGCTAAGTACAACCAAATGCTGAATAAGACACTTTTAGGCGATCAAAAAGTTTACAATTAACTTCATGAACTGATAACAAACTGAGAAATGGTAGTTGTCGCAGACCAGACAACGCTGAGGTGGCAGCCTGTCAATCACAAAATACGCCAAAGAGAGTACGCTCTATCATCTATTTTACTCTAAATGGGAGCATAATTAACTAAATGAACATCATGCTATATTTAAGAAGACTTGGAAACGATTGAGACGACTTCTCAAAGACTATATTTTTGCAACTGGAGTCGCATTAGCATTTTTATGAATGCTTAATGAGACACTCAGCTTTGATATTCTAACTTTCTATATTATTTCTAACGTGAAAACCAGCGGCCAAACAGCTAAAAGTATCTCTGTTGTAAGATAGACAAGGGTTAAAAGATAAATGCAATGATCTATGGATCATGCTCACCCCCAGATAAGACAGATAATCAAATGTATGGAGGCACATTTTTGATGGGCATTAATATTTGACGCTATCACATGACATGTCCATTACTTGCACAATGCAACGACACAGATTGCAAACAAAGCTGTTCTAAAACCAGTACAAACATTACTCTCTACAGCAAACCTGGGTCATTCTAACCAATGATATAGTAATCAGTGAGGTTATGGGGGCTATATACACCCTGCATGCAGTTGATTCAAGATTTGCATGTTTAGATTATTATAGGGCTTAATGTCTGCCATCTGTCCTCTAAAATGCATTAATTAGCTGTCTTGATTCATTTTACATTTGCTGCCCCCTTTATCTGAACTAGTATGTGAAACTACACAAAGTGGAATGTGTAGTTAGCGTCTGCGAGAAGATGATATTTTACATTTTCATATTGTATATTTATTCACTTGTTTTTTTTCTTTATAATTTTACTTGAAACATTTATGTTCATATTTTACTTAAGATCTTAATTAAAGAAGAAAATACTCTTTTACTTTTCATTTGTCAAGTATTAAATTCACACAGGACTACCATGTGGTTATTTTATATAGAAATATTTTTATCAGATTACCAGAAAACATGCTATATAGTGATATATGTATATATATATATATAGTTAACGAGATATAAAATGACCTAGAAGATTTTGGTCATATACAGTATATCCCAGCCCTAATAAGAGTTACCAACAAGTATAGTATATATATATAGTATATATAGTATTTAGACAGGGCTGATGTGACCCTATAATGTCATTATATTTGGAAAACTTTTTTTCATATAGTTGATCCTCTAGTGATCAAAACAACAGCTATCACAATTTGGGACCCTTCCAAAACATCTTTGGCAACATCTATCAAAGTACAGTAATAAATATGTCATAAGGTATGATAAAAACCACTGCACCATCAGCCCAACCTGTCTGTTTTTACTTGCACACAATCAAATTGCCCTGTGGATTAATACAGTTTTAATGATTTTTATTAAAATGTCGGAAGTGGGAAAAATAGCCAATATTCCTAATGATGTCACAGATTCTGATGTGTTTCAAAATTTGGTGCAACATCGGCAACAAACTTTAATGCCACTTACCGGAAGTATCCCTTCTCAATTTGGGATTGTAGATAAGACTCCGAACATATCCTGCCCTAAACTCATACAATCTGCAGTTCGACAGAGATTGTGAATCAAGAAATGTGCCCCTGCATCACACTGCTGCAGTAGTTTGCCATAGTTTATCCCCACACTGCTCTGAAGAGATAAGCCTTCACCTTACCATGACGGGCCCCCGGGCAGCCATACCAACTACCCTCACTCTTCAAGGAAGGGGACCATCAATTCATGGTTGAGGTAAAGTTCTGCCCCCTGGCCCAGTAATATAAAACCATAAATGCTCAGTCGACCAGTGTCACTCACACCCTTTTGCCCCCTCCTCTGCCATGCTCACTTCCCCTAAGCCCTAAGTGATACATGAGCCCCTGCCTTGTGAAGCAGAATTGCCCATCCAGGCAGAGCTGACAAGACCCACTGTCTTAATGGAGCAATACCCCAAACGGGCCCTTTGTTACCCTGACCAGCTGCATATCTGCCTCCCCAGCCAACCGCCTTGGCTCTGATAGAGGTGTCTCACAGTATCGACAGCTTCTAATTTACTCTCTCATCATCACTTGCCTCATTTGTTCCTCAGACTCAATGCTCCCTTTCTCTCAATTCAGGTCAGCCATTTTGTTTGCCAGCAATTTGTTGATTAGATTTTTCTGCATCCAGTGTTTAATTTGCGTGCCAGCGAACACACATATCAAAGTTAGACTTAGATAAAAATCAAGCATCAGGCGATTCTCTGCTTTTTCATTCCCAGTTAAAAGCCTCTTTGACTGATTGCATGCCATCAAACATCAGTGCATTATTTAGTTTCAGTGCGTCTGTGCGTAGCATGTACCAAACATCACAGCCTCCAAATGGTCTCTAGAAGCTGTTGTCTTCTCTATTAGGGAGCCAACAGATGTGGAGTATGACTGCAGTTCTAATTACCGGAAAAGACAAGTGTGGGGGATAATTACAGAGTGGAAGTGAGGCAGAAAGCAGAGTCCAGGGCCAGACCTCTGATCTGAGACTAGAGACAACTCTGGCTGCCCATCACCATATGCAGCCAACCTGCATCAGCACAAATGCTGCTCTCACAAAGAAGCTGCTTTAGGATCTGACAGAACTACTGGTCTTTATTGAGCATAATCGTACATTAGCACTATTCATAAAGCAAAACATATAGCAGTCTATAATAGGCCTGCCTAATTACGACATGCTTGTGCCGCAGTAGGGTTTTCTTTGAAATGATTTAACACACCCACATCTCTACATGTGAGGGAAAATATCATAAAGAAACTTCTCCACCGTCCCTCGTCTTTAACAAATCATTGTTTAGCTCAAGGCCATGTGGATGTGCAGTAGGGAGAATGATGTCTGGTCTTCATTTTACATCAGTTGGCAAATTGACAAGCAGCATGTAACATAAAATGACATATTAGAAAACCCATATTAATGTATAAATAAAAAAAATCATTCTACACGTTATCGGTTATACCAGGAAACAGTTGTTTATGTCTCGTCTCTGCATGACGACACTTGTATTTTTACTGTTCATTCCTAAGCCGTACCCAGGAGAGAACAAGCACGCCTTAGCCTTAATTGCAGGATTAAACATCTGCTTTGCTTATTACTGAGTAGCCTCACTTTGTAAGTAAGCCTCTACTAAATGGTGAGATATTATTTAATGAGCTGCATATCTTAAAGAAATGATGCAATAACATGAATATGGAGAAAATAAGCAGAAACAAACATCACATGTGCTGACGTACCGAGGGGAGGGAGTTTTGTCGAGCAGCACACCAACTGCCTTTGCGAGAGATATATATACAGTATATATATATATATATATATATGTTTACAGCTCTGCCTCCTCTCTGCCTCCGCCTTACAAACAGGCAATGTACTGTAGAAGCACCATAAGAGAGCAGTGCTGTCCTTTATCTCACACCGATGCCGTGTATCTACCAACAAATACAAATAAATAAATAAATGTGTGTGGGTATGCATTGTATTTCTACACCATGTTGCAAAATATATGCTAATATTAGCTTGCACTTAGGTAGGCGTGTTTTTATCAGCCCATGCCAGAAGGCTTGAGGCACTAAGAAATGGAAGGAGCAATGAGGAAGGTGAAATCCCACACAATCCTATTAGAGTGGATTAGGGGGCAGCTTTCTTTCTGTTGCAACTCTGCTGCAGGTGAGCAATTGTAAATTGCAAAAAAAAGAATAGTTATGACATGGTTGGTTCTTGTTGAGGCCCTCTATTGTAACAGGGCAGCCATTCACTTTTTTAAACCTTTTATTTTCATCATTAATCCAACATACATGATATTAAAGTTGTTAGGTAATGATGTGTAAGCTAAGAATAATTAGAACACCGGCAATCAAACCACCCACGTAAAAGAGCAGAAGGATAGATTTTTCTTTTTTTCACCCAAGACGTGTGAAATTTAAGTAGAACTCCTTATCGATCAGATGATCAATTGCAATCATACATTTTCGTCTTCTGTGGGCTGGCTGCCACAGAAACCCATCCCTTCCGGCCTCCCCTGTGTATGAGGTTATCAGGCTGTAAAGGCTGAGAGAATTCACCCTCCATCTTCAGTTTTTTTTTTTCTCCTATGACCTTTCCCAGAACCCAATTAGTCCACCACTAGGGGAGTTATAACTGTTCTCTTTTCACTATGGTATGTCTGGACGATCATGTTTGTATATCTTTTAAGTTCTATTTGGCTTTACGAGCCATTTTAAATTCTAACTAACCAATTATATGTTACACTATATAAATGAAACCTTTCCCATGTGCACATTTCCATATCACTTCCACTACCCACACCCTCGTGACAATGATTCAAAGTGATCAAAGAGATGAAAGATGATCTGGGCGAGTGTTGCGCTTTGTGAGCGCAGTGAGCTCGTGTGCATTTGTGAGTAAATGTGCAATGAGTGTGTGTATATATACAAGCTTGACTGGCACAGAGATAGCTGCTGCCTCATTATGATGACTGAGAATGAGGCTTCTCCAGGGTGACTGAACTCATTTCAGATTAGATTTAAAAAAATAACAAAAACGGGGGGGGTCTTGCATTCTTGATCTGCTCTTTATTTATTTCAATTTATCTTTTTTTTCCACTCCTTTCTTTTGTCGCTCCCCTGGGAAATGGAGAGGCATTTATAGAGTCAATCAGAACGGACTGTGGGGAACTATTTGAGCTCTTTCATTAACATCTTTAACCAGTTGACCTGCACTACAGATGCATCACTCCACTCTTCCTGTCTCCCATACAGTTAATGTTGTCGTGCAAAAATCCAGCCGTGGTTCAAACACTCAACAGTTAATGTGGAAGGGATCTTTTTTTTTTTATGCCTCCTTTCAAATTCAATCTCTCTTGTTCCTCTCTATTATTTTTACCTTTTCACAAATGCACAAATCTTTTGACATGTCCAAGTTCTGCTTGCCATTTCAAATTTGCTATACTAATAAAGTGCATTCAAATATCTGTCACTCTTGTTTTGATGTATCCAAACGTCTCATATAATCTAATGATTGTTATGCATCTGGTGTGGATCTGGTGTGGTTTGTCAGTGTTCCAGTGGCATTATCCCATTACAATATGCTATTGTATTTTGCAGGGTTAACAGCTGTGTAACGTCAACATTGCACGCGGGAAAATGGTGCAGTTGACTGTATGATAGTTTTCCCTTCCATTTCTGTGCAAGATGACGCGTTTTCTCCACCACACTTGTTCGATGTCAAACGGATGTAACACTAAGCAACGAACACTCACCAGTAAACTTTGTAACTTCAAAGAAATACCTTTAATTAAAAAGGAAAGCCAGGGGTGTAAACAGACAGATGGACGGGGATGAACAAGAACGAGCTAGATGGCAAAGAAGACGACACTGTTGATGATGATTCACTGAGTGCCTTATGGGTAAAGAGCTCCCTGACTCAAACTCATCCAGGACCTAAGTATGTTGAGTCAACGGAGAGGGCTCTTTTCTCTCTCTCTCTCTCCCTCTCTTTTTCCCAAGTCTGTAATCCGAAACCAGACACATTACTCAGCTGACCCCTCGCTGCCCACCACATGCACAGTCAGGTCTCTTTTCCCTTCATGCCATCCATAGCCTGGTCACCACCCAAAACCACAAAGACCACAGCAGGCGCAAAAGGCTGCTCACTCTGTCTGCTTAGATGGACTCTGTAGACCAACCAGGGGACTGGGAGTGGGCAGGTTAGGCAGAGTGGTCTGGAAGAGATGGAGTGCAGAGAGCAGGAAGGAAGAGAAGGAGGAAGAGAGTATCATAGGATGCAAGTAGGTTAAAGACCGTAAGTGCACACAAATAAAATAAGAGGGTGTTTGTGTTCTCACAGAACAAAGAGAGGGGAGAATGAAATGACTGCAGTTTTCACTCTCTCATTCCTGGGTCAATAACTGCCTCTGCTCCCTCTAGAGCAGAGGAACATGTACTCAGATCCTTATCAGGGCAGCTATCATCTCAGCCGCCTCACAGAGGCAGCGATACTGTCATCCTCACACTATCGCAGAATGACATCAGCTCAGAGACATGGGAGTAATTATATTATACAAGCCCACAACACACCGGCAGCAAGGCAACATCAGAGACCATCCACTTTCTCCCTCTTCTCTCTCTCTCGTTCTCTCTTTCTTTCTTTCATCACTTTCTCCACCTCCATTGTTCTTCATTCTCTCTCTTCTTTCACTTCTTCCCTCTGTCCTTCTCTTCCTACCCCACTCATCTGTTCTGCAGCAGGGGTAGCACAAACGGGCACCGCCCCCAACCCGTTCAACCATTTGCTCTGAAGGTGTAGACTAGAGCTTTAAAAATGATTATAATCACTTGAATTGCTTTGCTGACTTTGATCAAACCCCCGAGTTTTGAAATACAACAGCCGATTGTGCAGCAGTTGATGGAGCAGGTGTTGGTGGTGGTGGGGGGGGGGGGGGGGGGGGTACTGAGACGTGTGTAGTATATCACACAATCATCATGGATCTTCAGGTTGACTTCCCCCCCTACTAAACATATGGGCTAGGATTCTGAGAGGATGACATACATCCACATAGCACAGACGGAATACAACTGAGAACGTGGAAGATACCGTTTAATTTGAGCAGACAGTGAGAATTGCAGATCACCATCTTCTGCATTTACCAATAAAAGTTAGAAGCAGATAATCTACTACTAACCACTGAAGATGAGTTGCTTAAACTCTAAAAAAAACCTTTTCCTACAAATCTGATCATCTCATCAATCCAGTCTCAACGATTAAAAACAGCAGGTACAGAAAATAATATGATAACCTAGTTAACCGGCATATCGAGTATCGTATCCATCTCTGTGAAAGAGGCCTATCACCTCTGGGAGTCTATTCATGATGAATGGTATGTCTGCTCCTCAGAGCTCATACTATCTGAACCTCATTACTGCTAGCCCTAAACAAACAATGCATCACACTCCAACTCAATTTCATACATCCTGACCATGGTAATTTTCTTCTTCTTTCCACATAAATCAATGACAGGCATACAAGTTCAATACAAAGGAGACGAAGCATGGTTTCTCTTGCAATATTCTGATATATATAGAGAGTAATGTGTGTTTTCCTATGAAATCACTTACAGGAACTGTCGTCGTGGAGAATACTTGGAAAACTGGATGGATAGCCCACCGTTGGGGCAGCCAGAGTTAATTGTTTAATTTAGCTACATACTAAGTTAAAGAAAATGTGCATTTTCATGAAATGGAGGCAATTTCCATATAGAACTAACTGTCAGCACTCTATTAGCTTTGTTTGGTCTAATCACTTGAGACAATGTTAAATGTACTGTGACAATAATAGGATTAGATTTTAACATTGGCGGTGACACCAAAAGCTATGAGAGAGACAGAATGGTGGGGGCAGAGAAACAGTGAGAAAGAGAACAATTTAAAATAGCATATGGCTACTTTTTGTTGTTTAATACATATAAATTACAAATACAAAGCAAAAAAGATACTGTTAAAAATACAGAATCAAACCTGAGGGGCTTTGGCTCTTGCATTCACAAATTAGAGTGAAAAAATTGAGCTGTGCATGTTTAATTGCTGCAGTGAAAAGACACCCCATGTAAGGAACAAGCCCCATGGAAATAAAACCAATTGCAGCACAGCTAAGACAACAGCACTGGGGCTTTTACAACAGCAGGCTTTGTCCTGGAGCCAGGTACCATGTTGAACAGCATGTCTCCCATTTTGCATTTATGCACCCTCGGTGCGCTGTACAACCAAAAAATGTAATCATGTTACTGAGAAAGCTTTTCATTACCCCCCCCCGCCCCCCCCACTTTCTCTCTCATAATAACAGCACAGTGGAGACAGCAACGCTAACTATGATATTAGGTCTTGGAATGTGCCTGAAAGCCCCACATGCCCCGGAGGTCCTGAGGGGGGAGCAGGAGGCGAGCTGAGCGTTGTCCGCTCCAGACAGGTCACAGCAGAGTGGCCTAATTGCCTCTCTTGTTGTCTCAGTAGGCCAGCAAACCTCCCCATCGCCCTCATCATCACTGAAGAGCACTGACTCCCTTGTTCGTACAGGTCTAACTCTGCCCAGTGATCTGGGCACCAGTTAGGTTTCTGAGCTGCTCCGTAAAAACATCCTCAAAATGCCAGTGCTGCTCTGCAATGGTGTTATCCCTCACAACTCAATGCCTCGTACTTTTAAACTTTAATATTAGAGACTTTGCAGTACTTTTGTACATTATTAAGCACTGTCTACTCAATGAAAGCCAAGGGTACCTCAGCATTACGTCAGCGCTACACCAGTAGTGATTACGTCACTCAGAAATGCTTGGGCAGTATTTTGAGTAAAGAGTATTTTGATCTGCTGCGTGTAATACTGCTTCAATCTTAAAACATCAGCTTCGCTCACAACTGCAGGTAAAAATCACACTGCGAAAAATATAAGCACCTCCAAAGAAGTGGGGAAAAAAAAAAAAAACTGCAGTATTTCCAAAATCATTCTCACACATACTGTATTGAGGAGAGCATACTGCAGTCTACCATGAATACTTGGGGTGAGGGGGTGAGGTTATATAATTCCTCATACTTGAGATTCTTCCTGTTTTATGTCTCTGTGTCAGGAACCTTCGTGCCAAACAGGGTAAAGAGGCCTCATCCACACTCCACGCTGGGCAGAGGCCAGGAGCGGCTCGACGCCCTGCAGAACTGGAGGCAACACATCTTTGTCTCTTCCAAATACCCAGGGGCAACATGGAGCACTGCAGTGTTCTAATCCTGTCTAATCTGGACACAGTGAAGCATCTGGAGATAGGGATATGGCTAATCTCAGACACGGAGACAGAGGGCACTTTGCTGAGACTGTAAAACAGGGGATGGATCTAAGCTAGACGCGCCGTGTGTTTTTGGAGGGGTAATCTTCAACACAACAAAATAAACAATATCAAATAATACTTTGAGTTGAATGGACAACTTTAACCAAAGAGTGAATGGAGATTGCAAAAAGTTAACAACAGAGACGAAATGTTAAATGACTAGCAGCTTAAGAAGTTACTGTATGCCATGAATGCATTGCTGGTGAGACAAGGAAATACTTACTGTGCCC
Organism: Anarrhichthys ocellatus; assembly: GCF_004355925.1. NCBI lineage: Eukaryota > Metazoa > Chordata > Actinopteri > Perciformes > Anarhichadidae > Anarrhichthys > Anarrhichthys ocellatus. Next base: position 12,609,056 of record NW_022280033.1, on the reverse strand, counting down.
TGCTCTAAGGGACGCAGGTGATCTGTGGATGGCAATAGGCACAATATGGTGACGCTTGTTTCCATGGGAGAGGTGAATGTGGTGGAGACTCTCCACAGCACCCGGTTCTGACCCGGCCACAAAGCCCAGGGCCAGGGCAGTGATCCACAAGGCCAGGTGGGTGAGTGAGGCTGAATTCCGGTTTAGGGGCTCTGTTAGGGGCCTCAGGGGAGGAAACTGTGTCCACCAGCCTCCGAACATTTTCCCTGAGTTGCCAGATGAGGCTTCAGATCAAGGTGGAACTTCGGTGAGCCTTACAGCCCCATACTTCTCACCTTGCTAAAATTCACTTTGCCAAGAGACACTCACACAGATCCACAGTGAAAGAAGAAGAAAAAAAAACAGCAAAGGGGTAAACCACACAAAATGTCGGTTGTGAGATAAAAAAAAAAGCCTCTTGCTGTTCTCCACTTAGTTAAGAAATCCGTAGCAGCACCCAGGGAGGCAAAGAGGTATCATGAATCATCGTACAGAAACAATCAGAAACATTCACTCAAGAAATGAGGGCAACCTCAAACAGCAGTGGAGAAATCCCAGCTTGCTCCGATTCCCAGAGTTCCGTTATTCTGTTTCTCTTTCTCCTGCTGTTAAGCCTTCACAAAAGGAAACATCTTCCACGAAAAACTATGTTAATATTCCAAAAAATGCAGCTGCCGGGAAAAAAAAGAAAGCCAACTTCAGAAGCAGACTGATAGCACCTGTACAAAGTGAATTTCTTCAGAAAATCAAGACAGGTATTCGGATTTTCTCTTCTTTTCCCCCTCCAGTTGTCTCAAAGGATGTCCAGAGAAATGGGACCATAGTTAAATCCGAGATTCATTTACATGAGTTGGACAGCTGCAGCAGCGCGCGGGAGACGGCGTGATTGCGCCTGTAAGTTGTGCCAAGTAGCGCACCCATTGCCCATCTAGAGATCTCTGCTCTCAACGAGACCAAGCGATAGCAATGACAGCACCTGAGAGAGCAGCCCCTGGGCAGGAACACACAATCGCACACGGGCAGCGTCGGCAGCGCAGTACCAGAAGATGTGCGCAAGAGGGAGAGGGGAGAGAGGAGGAGGAGAAGGAGGAGGAGGAGGAGGAGGAGGAGGACAGAGGGAGGGGGAGCCTCAACAGCCAGCCAGGAAGCAGGAGAGAGAGTGGCTATGCAAATGGGCAGCATTCACATAGCGAATCACTGGAGCCTGAGTGCATTACAGAGGAAGAGCCTATTTAGGCAGAATAGCAGGAATTGAAGCTATGTCCCCCAGCCCTGATTCCTTTCACAACCTCCCTCTGCTCTCCCTGTTCAGTCATTTTCAATCCACTCTCCTGTGTGGACATTCATGAGCAGTAAAAGGAATAAAGAAAGCAAGCAGGACAGGCTTGATTCATTTTTGTTTCTACTTTTACCCTGTGATCTCTAGATTCTTCCTTTTCTACCACTCCATGTCTCCCTTCCTCTATCTTTTATTTTCCTCTCTGTGAATTTGGGGATGTTGTATGATAACAGTCCTGCGGATATAAAAAATTGAAGCCAAGCAGTCCAACCCAATCCTTGCCTCGCCATCCCCCAGCAAAACTGTTTTCTATAGGTTCTTGACTGGACTCTGCAATCTGTCGCTAGCAAGATTTTAGAAAGAGTGATGATGCTGCAGCTCACATAGGCAACTCTATCTCTCTTACACACAATCATATGAACACACACACACACACACGCAACGCTCGCACGTAAACAAAGCATGCACAGTGCTCGAGCTGGCAGTTGAGCACTGTCCACAGAGAGGGTGCTGAATCTGGGCAAGTCTGCCTCGCCTGCTAATAAAAGACCATTTCTCACAAGAGAGGGAATGCTGATCGCAGACTCTGGGTTACGGGAATGTGGAGAACATGTGGACATAAAAGCCCTGCTGATAAACACAATCTGGTTCAGCTGGGAAGTGTGCACAGTGTTCAGAGTTCAGGACTGGAGAGCACAAGGCTCAGCTGCAGTGTGCCTGCTTCTGTTTGCACACCGGCCATTCAACATCATCCCCTTCGAAATGCAGTGTTCTAAGCTGGAAGGGGGGGGGGGGAGACTGTAAGCACTGCTGAGCTGATCTTTACGGTTTACAGGGAATATGCAGGCATTTCATGCCCAAAGAAAGCCAACTTAGCTAGCGTTACACAGAGGATAATGTGTCCTTCTCCATTGACTGTTCACATGAAGACAATGAAAGACACCTTCAGGAAAGGAAGAGCAAATTAAATGAAAACAAATGAGGAACATTACGCCGAGTACAAATACATTAGAATGGAGGAATCATGTTCGAGCATGGTTGCTGTATTATGCATTTTAATTTGGCAAAAAAAAAAAAAAAAGATCACAGCAGTCACTTTATTGTTATGAAATGAACATAACCGGCGAGATATAATCTGCCATCTGGCACGAGGACAGATGAGGATACCTCTCATTTCTCTGTTGTATCTGGTATTGTGTTGCTATATAGTAGCAAAATGCGATTGAAGTGGAAAACAGATGCTGCACACATTAGGCAAATGTGCCGTTCTCACCTTGTACAATCTCAATAACTTGGTGCAGCCACCTGATGCTAAAAAGTCAGCCGCATGGAACCACTGCTCTGTTCTCTTTTGCATTGGTGAAAAGGAATGCTCCTGCTGAATGTGTTTACACTTTTATAATTATCAGCAGTGCGATCTGCATAATTACACCTAATAAGGAAATCTATCAGGGCTGCTTGACAAGGACAACAACCTGACTTACTATGTCCTCAACGGCAAACGTTTTACAGAAAAACACTTGATATTCAGGTAAAAAAAAGAGTAATGTATACTCATGTTCAACTATTTGTACAAGTTTGTACTGAGTATTTAGTGGAAACGCTTTGTTAGTATGCAGCAACTTAAGTTAATGACATCAGCAGTGATACATTGATCAGGTTCACCATTCGTTACTTGTTAGTTTGTGCCCCCAAGTGGTGGAACTGTGAAGTGCACAAAAGGTCTGTTGGTTTATCACAAAGCCAGCAGCTTAATAAGTAAAAAATATTCAGTACATCACCAGATCCATAGGATACAAAAGGCTTCATTATAGGACTATCACTAAAAGCCTCACTACTGCATCAAATCACTTCATATATTCAAACGATGAAAGAAGAGTTGCGTTCGGATACATGATTCTGATTCTAATCAATTCCTATAAGATCACCTGAACTATGATACCACTAAGCCTTCAGCAGGTAGCCCTTTGCTCTGATCCGATTTATCATGACGAACTGGCGTATGAGAAGCAAGACAATCTGATGACATGGATGCAGCTGAAGGGAAAACACTCACAACGAAATTATTTCTGCCTGCACAAAAGCAAACACCTGGGACCAACACCTAAACTAACTTCAAGAAATCCTCTCTCTCTCTCTCTCTCTCTCTCTCTCTCTCTCTCTCTCTCTCTGTGTAAGTGAGCAGCGAGAAGAAGAGGAATGTAGAGGAAGAGTCTTGGGTGTAATAGTCCCTTGGAGAGCAAAAGAGAACAAAAGGACATGAGTAGTCTCTAGTACTTACTCACTTAAGACTCCAACCACCACAGTACACTCCACTGATGAGATGATTTTTGGAGGACTGGAGGAATAGTGGAGGGAGAGCAGCGTATGGGTGGTCTAAGAGTGCCTGACCCCACTGGAGCAAGGCCTTTGAATCAGTTAGAGGTCCATCAGGCGACACATTATCACACATGGAGAGACTCTTGAGGGAGGAACGGGTACTTCGGACCACTTTAAAAGCGATGTTTCTCCTCTTCAAGAGCCGCTATGATATTTACTGCAAACATCTCAAGAAAGTAAATCAAATGACTTTTATTTTAAATAACTCAATCAGCGCTGAGCTGGGAGGTCCATGATTACAGCAGCTTACTGTTTTCTATTCAGGTGCAGTTTAGTGCATCAGATGCAACCTGCTCAGAGCAGATCAAGCATGAAGGCCAAGCCATGCATGAACCTGGTATACCCGTTGTGTGCTGAAGTGACACATCTGTGTCAGGCACAGCAACATATGCGTCCTTGTAAAGGAGGGTGTTTGGAGGATTTCATCTCTGGAGTGTATTGTACACTGGAAGAGAAAAACGTTGGTATTCACCATTATTACGGCCTGCCATTCATTGACATACAATGTTGAACCTGAGCTTTTTATACAACTGGGAGTCTACTCGGAAAATCAAACGTTTCATTACTCATTCAAACATGCTTTGCAATCCCTACAGAGAGACAGACAGGCACACAGTGCGCTGATGCTAATGTATGCAAGAGTACGAAAATAGAAACGCAGTTCTGTCTTAGTCATCCGGAGATGTGACATGATAAGAACAGACAGATACAGGGAGGCAACCCTCAATACAAACACACAAGCTGTAGAGTGTTTGAGCACAGAGGGCGGTCAGAGTGCTAATACTGTTTGTGTTGGCGGAGGATGTTACATCAGAGCGCCTGTCCGTCAGATTACGCTACTGTATCAGTTAGAGTGGGTTAAGTTAACTCTGACCCCCACAGGTGAAAAAGGCATCGACTTGGTGATTTTCAATTCCTCAGTATCTTTGGCTGCAGAGCAAAGCAGCTAAAGGTTTAAATCATCGCCATAGCCGTGACTACCCTCATCATTAAGTGATTAGCTCTTTCTATGAATGTCCATCCCTCATGCATGTTGCACTGTCACACAGTCAGTGATGCATGCACATTAGGCTTAGAGTAATCAGCTACATGGTTTAGGTAAGATGCAGCAGCCCTCACGCACCGCATAGAGATTTGTGCTGCACAAACTGTTCATTATGCAAGCTGTGAAGACTGCATAAATAACACCACTCAAGCTGATAAAACGGCCCACTAATGGGAAATAATGCAAAATTTGTGTTGTAAAATCAAATCCGCAAATGGCACTGCGTGCTGGTGTAATGGAATGACTTCATTTTCACTTGGAGCAAAACAAAGAAAGAAAAACTCCACATTGAAACTCATTCATCCGTACTCTAATTTTCTCTCAAATGACTAAAACATAATTAATTGAATGGAGCTACTAAATTAAGTGAAAAAAGCTAATTTAAAAACACTCTTTTGATATTGTTAATGCTTAAAAGTTGTTTGGTTTGATTTTCGTATTCACATACTGCAGCATTTATTTTGGAGTGTTGGTCTCATGAAGTGCAGTATCTTGTGTTCTACAGAAATTGAACATTAGATTAATATGCAACTGTACACTATTCGAGATTTGTCCTGTACAACATTTATCATCATGAAACTACAGTGGCATGGTTGTAGCCAAATAATGATACTGTCTTCTCTTGTTTAGCATAAACACACAGACGAAAACAAACAGATACCAACATGCACACAGCATTCTTCCATAAACAGGGCCAGAGCAGGCCAAAACTACATACACGAAAGATGGAGAGATGGATGTTTTTTAAATTGCACATTGAGTCGTTGGTGTCTGCTGGTGAAGGATGATTTGCAATCTGGCTGATGTGACGGAGAGTATTTTTTTTTTCTCCTAATGCATAAACAATGCCACAATAGCACTATTCATTTCCATAAATCTATTTAGATACACATTAAGATCACGCACAGGGGAAATAACATTCAAAAATCCTTGAACCTAAGTGCAAATAAAGTGTATGTGTGTGTGCATGCGTACGTACACGCATAGATATGTACTTATGTGTGTGTCAGTGAGTGGGTGTGTGCTTGTGTGACGATGATGTGTCTGCGAATGCATAAACTAAATCCTCAATGAGAGAGATAGGGTTCAAAGGTCGGCAGTTTTCTGGAGGCTTTCTCTCTATCTCCTCTGACAGTTCCCAAGATGCAGTGGGCCACCAGGGCACCGTGTCTGTCTCTGTCTCGCTGTCTTTCCTAAAATCTGTCCAAAGTAGAGATCAGTTCCTTTCTCAGAGCGCTTCATCCTGAACAGGTCAAGGACAGACTGTGTCTCCCGTCAGGAGTCCAAAGCTTCTTTGTTAGTGCACCACTCTGCCACGCTCCAGCTAACTGGGACAACAAAGAGGTTTATTAAAAAAATAATTGTCCTTTTTTTTCTTAATATGAAAGTACTTATAAGCAAACTGCTTCCACTCTTCTCAAAAGCATTTTTGTCTTTTGCTTATACTCTTGAATGAAGTTCATTCCTTTGAAAATAAACAACGCTACAACAATAAAGCATAAGAAAAGAATACACTCTTCGAAGAAGCATACTACAGTATACATATATTCTGGTTTTGAAAACTTCATCAGAAATATAGATGTATGAATACAAGGCATTCTGCAGCCAGCGCCGGTTGTCAAGTGGGAATCCTACTAGATAGAGTCATGTAGTGAAAGCCCAAAGTTGAATCAATGGGCACTAAACCACTGCTCTTCTTTTCCAGTGTTAATCAGTCAAAGTGCACTTAAAACTCTACAGAACTTTAACTACGTGGAATCTGATGTCATACATTACAAGGATTCATCACTGTGTACTTTTCACTTCTATCTCTGGTTTGAATCATTCAAGCAACATGAACTCATTGAAGAAACATTAGTCAGGTGAATGATATTTACTTTCAGAGACGAATATGGGGTTTGTTGGATCTCTGCTGGCTTTTACCTTTACGGCACGGGAAGTCATTCAGTTAGAAGTGCACGCAGCGTAAGTATGTTGCTGCTGGGTTGAAACAGAAGGTAAAGCTGTGCTGGGCAAACTGTTCTGTTCCTGTAGGAGAATTCGGCACTTCTGACCACATTCTGACATGTGGGAGTGGAACAAGGTAAAGAGGGGCAGCTGAGCAATGTCTGCTGCATGGTAGGGAAGCATGAGGGTGGGCTTTAGAAACGATTCATGTAGAGTGACGGTAGAGAAAATAAAAAGGGGGAAACTTCATTTCAAAATCTAAATACTGTTTTGAAAAGCTGATGGCAGGGGAGAACCTGCTACCAACACAAATTTAAGGAGCTGGGTGTAACACATTCTGGGTCAGCCCTCCCCCCCACACACACACACTCCCAGTCAGGATTTCGTCTCGGCTACTGTAGATGGTCATGACAAACAAGAGCAAGATCTTTGGAGTGCCTTTTGACTCTGGTTTATAAGGTATTTCAGAGGAGGAGGTGTCATGAGCGAAGGCTGCCTGATGTGTCGCCACTGTCCAAGACATCAAAAGCATGGAAATTGTGAGACCAATGTTTTCAGAAGTCAGAGGGGACCAACATGCAATCCCAACAGCCAGCAGGATTTTAGACACCAGTGGTGACACACTTTAGGTGCCAGGTAGATGTAAAAGGCCGTGGGGGGATCTGGCTCTGTGATGGGTGTTGTTGTGCGGGGTTTTGGCAACATAATCGGCCAAAATACATGCAAAATGAATGGTGCTTCTTCACAGGGAAGAGTGCATAAGCAGTGGTTCCTTGCGTAATGAATCCAAGCTGAAGTCTGGTAAACATACATAATGCACATATAAAATGCAATTTACTGTACCCTGACAGGAGTGTTGTATGGTAAGACCAAACTAATTTAATGCAAATACTTTGCACGAGCCAAGAAAAGTTGTGGGGACAAGACATGCTTGCATTTTCCACAGTGATAACACGGAAAGCATGCAACAATCAGCGATCAGGAAGTCGCCAATGCCGTAGAGCCATTCATGTCTAAGTGAAAGATTGGTTTATGAATGGCCAGCGGCCTAAAGCACAGACTGCACGTATTGCATTAGAAACCCCTAATAGTACTGGCTCAGTTCTCGAGGCTGCTAGTGAGGTGGCTGCCCCCTACACCAAATATACTGTTCAAAATATCTACTAAACAGGTCTCCTCTCTACATCAATCCATCAGGACGGATCTATATTGTGGCTAATGCCTGGTGTGCCCTGATTTTCCACTCGCAGACCCCAAATAAGAGACACATCTGCGTAGTTTCTGCGTTCACATGTTGTTTACAAGAATAAACATAACACATAACCGATCTACATTGGGGAAACGGTAAAGACGTGTGGAAACAGGTGTACCAACAACATCAACAAGCACTACACGTCACTTTTCACATCTTTTTGACAAAACATAGTTTGAAAACCTCATTGGGAATTTCTCCTGGTGAAATATCTTGTAGTGTGTGACCCCCTGTCGCCAGTCAGTCATGGAGTGTGAAAACGACTTCAAGAGACCTGATTACAAGACACAAACATTCTGTCGTGTGAAAATCTAAAAGGGGTCTGATGTATTTGAAGGTTGAGTGTTGTGAATTGGCCTCAGGACAGTCAGTGATCTGTGTGTGCACTAATTCTCCACCTTAGCTGTCTACAGATAAGAGAGGATTTGACTAGTGCCACACATGAAATCTCTCCTTTATGCAGAGACACTTTAGAAGCTAGTTGAGTTCAAGGACAGTTCAGACCAATCAGTTCTATTGACCTCCAAATGTTGAAGAAAGACAGCAGAGTTTGTATTGTCTAAGCCCTTTGTGCATATTGTTAATATTACTTGCAGCACACAGCTATGTTCAGACATACTAAACAGTTGCTTTGCTTCATTTGCTTTGTGACAGCATTTCACAAGTGTATCTAGATGCTCCTGTGGCCGTACTGCAGGCATAGTACATGTCCATTAGTGCGTCGCACAAGCAGTGTTACTCAGAAAAAAGAAAAAGGTTTAGGGGGAGGAAATGTTCATCTATCAAGCATGTCTGACTCTCCAGATCTCTACTTTCACCCCAACCAACAGTTGAATTACTAGAAAACAAAGCAATAGGATATTTTGGTCTAAAAACTGGATGTGTTGCTACAGGGTACAAGTTAAGGTAATGTAAGGTAAGGTAAGTCCACTTGTCAAAAGCTAGGATATTCAAAAAAACCTCAACATAGAGACATTGTACACGGAAGCTATCATTTTGTTTTTTAGGGATGTGTAAGATTTTTGCCACAGTTCTCCCGAAGAGTCATGTTCAATAGCCTGAGGGGAATATTCACAGTGTCAGTGTATCACCCAGCAGGGTAGTTTAGCAGATACTCTGTCTTCTAGTCAACACTTTAATTAGTATTGTGTTGTGGAGAAACAACAGCTTCTTATTTCCTGTCAACATCTCCCCCCAGGCTACCAATTAAAAAAAACACCTCAAAGATTAGGTTCTCACCACTGCACTGCAATGAGTTCTAGATGAGATTCTGATTACAGCAGAGATTACAAAGAAGACAAGTGAATGTGCTTAATGCTCGTGCACAACTCTGATCTGGCCGTATACTGTTCGATGGGACAAAGATAATGTTGAAAAGCACAAGAAGTGCTCTCCCCGACTGAGTTTGTATTGTTGAGGGCACACCAGATCTCTGCCTTGCCATATGAACAGCAGCATAGTCTTATGAAGCGATCTGACACATGTCAAACACAGCTGCTCCTCCACACAGTACAGATGCCACCGTGCCAGCATGACATCACATAAAAGGCATGTGGCTTGCCTCCTCTGTAACAGCCTCTGTAACAGCCTCCAGCTGTAGACTATGTTTTACCATCAGTCCAGTGGACTATCACATCACAAGTGTACACGTATGTGTATGAAGCAACTACATGATAATTCAGTATTCCATCAAGCCATGTTAGTGATTCTACACCACTTCCTGCTGGGATAGCACTGCTTGGGCAAAGTTACAGACACGTTACAGCATCCACAGTGGGAGGAAAAGGAGACCTGGTTTCTATGCCAACAGGCTTTACCCACTGCTTCCTGGCACAGAAACCCATTTAAATTCAGACACTCAATCAGTACGAGGAAATTATTGAGAAATAATTAGGGCAGACAGTGACCACTTATATTGAGTTGGAAGTAGAGAAAGAGAGAGAGAGAGAGTAAAAGAGGGACAGCAAGAAGACAATAACAATAAAGCCTCATTCAATAGTTTGGGATATTATTATCAGGATGAACATTTTTATTATTATTATTATTAGTTTTGGGACAGCAGCGGAACTTTATGGCAAAGAACAATAAACATTTCATATCTGTGCTTTGGAAACACAGACAGTATTAGTAGGATCAATTCATTGTTGGTTTTGGTCTTCACCTGGGATTTGTTGACAATAATAATAACATAGAATATCACCAGAACTAAGATTATTCGAATAAGCACACTATATTATACTGTATATTTATAGTGCATTGGTTATGTTGCACGTCTACCTTCAAAGTGAATGATAATAACTTATTAACATCATTTCATAATCATTTACTCTCATTGTGTGTAAGTATATACAAGTATATATAAAGTATATTTTAAAACATTATCCATTGATAACATGGAATGGTTATTTGATTGTACATTCGTGTGAACACTCACGCGTATGTTTACTGAATCGAAAAGACAGACGCACTTAAGACTGATTCTCTCATATCTCGGGACACAATGGCTGTTCTGAGCTAGACCAAGCTTTCAATACACACAACGGAGTCCAAATATTTTCAGGCCCATTCATTTGTATCACTGAGCTGCATTAAAAGAGGGCCACATCCATGGCAAAGAGGACATTACTTCCATGTGACAGCAGCCTGTTTACTCGAGTGCCTCATATCCCCTTGGCCTCGCTACTGGAATGAGTATCCCCTTGTATTGATCCAAACCAAACTAAGTGGTCTATGGTCATGCCACCAGAGAGGACAGGGACAAAACTGTCTGCTGTATTTCCTGTGCGCTTGTGCTGGTGTGTGTGTGTGTGTGTGTGTGTGTGTGTGTGTGTGTGTGTGTGTGCATGAGCGTTTATCTGCATCGTAAATCTGGAGGACCATCACGACAATACTGAAACACAAGTGCCCTATACTAAAAGACAATTTAAGGAACATGCTTGAAGATTTAAAAGAAGCTAAACTGGGGCAAATAATTGTTCATGTAAATTCTAAATGCTATTCTTGAATCATTATGACTCCAAAAAATGTAGACATTGGACGTGATGCATTGCTACTTATAATAAAATAATATGTCAAGAAAGTCCACCAGACTGCGGTGTGTTTGTTTTCATTTTCTGAACTTTCTTAGATTCACTAGATTCTTCTATTCTTTTTTAAATTATTTATTTGAATTATGGCTTTTGTGGACTGAAGCAACAAACGTGTCAGCGCGTGTGTTCCTCTGTGTTAGAGTGGCTGTCTTTAGACTACATGAAGAGGGGCCACATGACAGAAATGGGGTCCTTTGTCTTTCCGCTGTCTGTGCTTGAGAAAAATCTGACCCATATCTGATGCAGATCACACACTGGATACCGAGCCTGGGGCCCAGACGGACTATTCTCAAGGTACAAGAATGAGCATTGACTCAGACGCATAAGAAATTAAGTGAGAAGGGCTCGTCTTTGCCCCTTGGGCAGAGACAATGGAAACTGGACCCATACAACCTCCATTGTTGATACAATATTGACATGGCACTAATAGCTCTAGCTGGAAGACTGGGCGGAGAAGCAATCAGGCGAGACTGAAATTGCGTGAAGGCCGGGCTTACCCCTTGCTGAAGCCTCTCTACGACCCACTTTAGCTCAACAGTAAACACCATTCTGTTTGTCTCTGTACATTACACTCAGATGCTACACCACTGCAGGCAAATTCCCTCAGGAGGTCTGGACTGGAGTTTAAGTCCCCCCCGCCCCTGAACACACACACACACACACACACACACACACACACACAAACCAAGCCTCAGCTTCTGAATGAAAACTAGCAGTTTTTTAAACCCTATTGGACCTTTTAGAGAAGACAAGATGTAATATGGCAATATCAACTCCTAGTCTAAGCGTAAATTAAGACACGCATAATGTTCTTCTTTGGGCTGATTACCAGCATTGGTTTGTGCTTGCACAACAGTACTGATGACTTCATCGCATAGATACACTGAGTCTGTCTCCTTTCTTGTCCCTTAACTGACAAGTCATTTTATGCCTACTGGCATCCAAGATAGCTTGTAGTAATGAGACCAAATGCATGCTTAACACAATTCACAACCGTAGTTCATCTCACATGCACGATGATCTGACAGACACTCATCCTGGTCAGTGTGGATTGTATTTCATTTTCTACCCTAGTTTCACTGACTGTAGGTACGCAGTGGGGATAATTGGTTCTAAAAATACCACTCTAAAGACACCGTGTCCACAGGTCATTCAAAAAAAAGTACTGGCACATCACTGGGATGAAGTGTTTGGGAGATGATGAAGAGAAGATCTGAAGATTGTTTTTATATCTGTGTCATCATCTCACCAATCATTCTGAACTGAAAGGTGCAGCACTGTTCTGAAAAGTTGTAATACTTTTATCACAATAAATTCAAAGCACAGCCAAGAAACGGTGGATTGCTCTGAAAGAAATGAGACTTAGTGCAGAGTGTGTGTGGATACCGGCCCTGCTTATTGTAGACTGCTGAAGAAAAGTAGAAGTATTTGCAAAAGGCAATAGTATGCAATAAAAAAAAAAATCTTTGATTTGATGGTTTTAAGTCTTAAAGTAGATTCCTCTTAATGATGAAAACTGTGTTTATACATTAATTATAATAAATTAACTGCAAGTCACACGCTGTTTTTCATTTTTGTTGAGATTGGGTGAACTACAGTAAACTGAAGTTTACAACACTCAATTTAGAGGACAACGGCACACAAGTATCAATCCAGTATTCTGCTCAAAATGATTTATATTTTGAATTTACATGAGCTGCATTGTGCTATCAGACATAATATTAGTTTCCTAATGATTTGTGACTGGCAGCTGTACAATGCATCCCGGCTATGAATGTTACGGGTCTAGGGGCTGAGGAATGGAGTTTTTCTCCTTGTGAGAGGGCAGACTACCCACTAGAGAAATATGAGGTAATGCAGCAAGCTCACCATTTAAGTTGCTTTCTCAGAGACCCATTGCTCTATTGTAAATTGCCTGCACCTCAGCTTATGCAAATATATCTGGTAAAAAGGGATATTTTCCTCAGAGACGCTTCTCTCGTTCCTTTGCTGCTCCCCCTTCTCCTCTATTCCCATGACAATCCATCAACACAGATACAACCCCACCATCTCCAGCTTCATTTTTTTCCTTCTCATAGAATTTCCTCGGCAGAGTGAGGATGTCTTGCATCACTATTCAGAGGACTGCTTCAGTTCATCCTTGGTGAAAGAGATTCTTGGAAAGTATGTTTTTTTGTGGTTACATATTGCATCCCTCGGGACTGCACATTGATCCGTCCCTATTGTTTTGTCAGGTCAGAAGGAATAATGAGACTAGCTGCAGTAACTAGACTCAGCAGGTAGAGCACTTGCTCAGATATAATATACGTGTGCGTGTCCTGTACGGCTGGAATTGAGCTGTACCGGCCTGCTCAGGATGAATATGTACGACAGGAAGAAAGTTCCAAACTGCTTTTCTTCTCTCTTTAACGCACACGGAAGGTTCACAAGCAGTTCGCCATCAAAAATATCCCTCAACAACTCCAGCCCCACTCCTGTGTTGATCAAAACATGGTCTGAGGAATGAAAGGGAGAGAAAAAACGGGCCGAGGAGGGCTAGGATCAGGACGGGCTACACTCGACTCACATCTCATGGACAGAAGAATCCTTTTAGCGTTATCATAGGGAGCAGATATGTTCAGCGTGCGAGGCTGCATGGGAATCTATTAACACTCTCTGTTGATAACAAAAGATGAGGTCCTACCGAGCTGGTAGAATTGACACAGAATGCATTAACATTTATGGTGCTCTCTCCTCTCTCTTTTGTGTCATCTCCAGAGTGCCCACTCTGTTCTTTTCTCCTTAATGCAGTTCAGCACATTGCCCATTCACCCCTTACTGTGTAAACCGCTGCAGAAGAAAATAATGACCAAAAAAAAAAATCCCCTGTGCATGTTTTGCATAAGGAAGTAGCCCATTTTCTAAAAAAGGAGCGGAAGACATTACCCTAGTTCTCTCGAAAGCTAAGCACTAATGAGCACAGAGTCCCTTAAACAAAATGCCTGTTTACTGTCTTTTAGAGAGATTAATATCATAGAACTTTTAAATTGCATAATGTGGTTCAAAGTAAGTTAAATCTTGATGGTGTGTTTGAGGTTTTAATTTGTGAGGCGACAGTGCTAGCCACTCGACCACAGTGCATGATGTCATCCTCTATTTTTCTAAAGATAACTCTTTTGATATGTGATCTTAAGATTTTTTTTTAAGATCTTAGCTCAGAATCATTAACTTAACATTTTACAAGATAGACTGTGTTTTCCAAGGAAAGGCTTGACAGTTGCTATCTGTTGTTGATTTGATTGTTTTAATTGTTAAAATAGATAAGTGTTTCCTCATAATAATGAAAACTGTGTGAACACATTACTAACTTTAAATTAACTGCAAGTCACACGCTGTTTTTCTGTTTTCGTTGAGATTGGGTGCACTACGGTAAATTGAAGTTTACAACACTCAATTTAGAGGACAACGGCATACAAGTATCAATACACAATATTCTGCTCAAAATGATTTACATTTTGAATTTACATGAGCTGTAATGTGCTATCAGACATATTATTAGTTCCCTTATGAATTGTAACTGACGGATGTAACAATGCATCCCGGCTATAAAGGGGCTGAGGAATGGAGTTGTTCTCCTTGTGAGAGGGCAGACTAGCCACTAGAGAAATATGAAGTAATCCAGCAAGCTCACCATTTAAGGTGTGTTTGAGGTTTTAATTAGTATTGGTCAACAGCATGCTATCTGGTAAAATTGCAATAATTTACAAGGCCATTTCTGGTTATTTTGTTTGCTTGATAGACTTGTTTTAGATGTTTTATTTAGCAGAACACAATGTTTGTTGCTCCCTCTAGTGGTACATCTCTCAAACTTTAATGAGCTTTCACTGAGCTGTCAGCCAGATGTCACAATCCTAAACGAGTCTGCCCTGCAGAGTTGCGACAGCTCTTGACACCCTCAGTGAAGATGATGTATATTCAAGCAGAGCCACTGACGTTTCGTTGAAGATTCGTCCTAATTGACCGAGTAACAGGACACAGCACAGTCTAGGGACTTTACTTCGTTCAATTGGAGAGTTGACAAAGAAAGTTTGTCTTATTGCTGGCAAACATCGTGCTTCGTGAGGACACAAATATAGCACCACAGGCAGGAAACAATAATGAGCTGGAACACAAATGATGTGTGAAAGCATAGGATAAAAATGGCCGCGCTGTTGATGATAACACCCACCTTTAAACTTCTGACACCAAGATTCCTCCTGGACGTGTTTAATTAGCTCCAGAGATGAACTGAATTGTACATCTAATGCTTTGAGTTGCATGTGAAGTATGTTTTCTATGTACTTGTCTAACTCATTTAAAATAAAAAAAATGAACAAAAAACTATTCTGACTTTTGAGTTAAAAACCGGGAAGCGGAAGCCTACCATCATTACAGAGCGGTCCTCCAAATGTCGTCATGCTGCAGTCACAGCTGAAGCCCTCCCACTGCTGAAGACACACACCCTGGTTGGCACACGAGTCCTCTTGGCACGTTGTGCTGGGGCCTGAATACGGAGACAAATGGCAACTTGGTGAGCAGACTTTTACAATAACTGGCAGCACATTCTGCAGATTGACCCTGCAGTGAAATGAAATGTCACGCCGAACACACAGACAATAGGCTTCTGCAAATGGAAGCATACACAGAACAAACATACATATGCTGTGCAAACACCACAACTGTGTATTTAGCCATATTTTGCATTCTTTCTATAAAAACTGCTTCAAATTCACAGGTTGTAGCCAACTGCCTGCCCAAAACCTTCAACAGTTTTCAGGAAACACACGCAACAAAAACCTCACAAATGTACAAAAACTGCATTTGTTTTAATAACTTCAATTTTAGGATTTAACTGTCATTCGTGATTTCCATATTTTGTTTAACATTTAGTATTTCAGAACAGCAGAGTGCATAATAATTAAATTAAATGTTGGGATTTAGGTTACAGCCCCTATTTACATCCACCTTTTGTACAATACAGTAGCACGTATTTAAACTAAGATAAAAGAGAACTTTGTTAATCCAGAAGGAAATTCTTGTGCCAGAGATTGATCAAAAATTACAATAATGTATTTATAAACAATGGAGATATAAAAAGAAAGTGTGATGGATGTAATACTAACATCAGTGCAAAACAATTGGCAATAACAGATACAGTATATATACTAGTATCTAGATTTGATATTGTTGCACCACAAATGTGTCTACAAAATATAGTACACACTGTAATGCAGTTCACCTTTCCTTCTCCAACGTGTCCCTGACCACCTGTGCAGATGGTTAGTTCAATCAGAGGACGCATGTTCCTACCAGCTGTGAATGGGGTCATAGAACAATGATGCTCAGTTTGTCAACAGTAGGGGCCGGAGTTATCAATGTGCTTTTAAATAGCAATGTAATAGTTCTTCCAGATGTGTTTGAGGTCAAAGTTTTTGTGCATCTCCATCATTCCAACCACGTATCAGTCAGTCAGTCATTCTGTCAGTCTGGGCCAAAGTGCAGTAAGTGTACGACTGCACCGACTGTATCGTCTGTGTGACAGTGATACCTAGCTGTTTCAGTTAATGGAGAAATGTTAGTGGAATGGCACTGGTTAGTATGGATGATTGTTGTTATTATGTATTTATATATTTAAACTTATAAGTTTGTTAAATATTTTAATTATGGGATTATTTTGGTGGCAACAATTCTGGCCACCATTATTTGTCAATTTGTATCCTTAATTGCTAACATGTGGATATTTGGACTAGGTTTATGCCACATGGACATCATATAATCTGAATAATGACAAACTACTGCTTGCATGCATGCAGCACTCCCCTTCACAGCCATAATCATACAGGGAGAACACAGCTACTTTTTCGATAGTTGCGGTATTCAAATAAAGAAGTGCATATAAGTGATATTTTAAAATGAGTTGCTCAGCTATTGAATACAGACGTATATTCGAAACTCTCTAAAAATGATCTTTTCTGAATGATTGTAGCCACGGTAACTTGCTGCTCAGCCTCAGAGTAGCTATAGAAACTGCTTAATAGGTTTAAGTGTTGGCTGTAGCTCACTCAAGGTTAACAATGTAATTATAAAATGCTGTACAGTGTGCTTTTTGCAACAAGAAAAACAACAGTTTGATTAATGATGTTTCTGAAAAACCTTGGAATTCATGTCAATTTAAATTGCATCTAACCTTATGATATGCTTGAGATTCCACGTCTTACAAAAGTCTTTCATATTGTTTATACCTAATGTGTCACAAATGTAATGGGGCCTAATTTCTATTGACTTAGCGAGGGAGTCAAGTAAACAATGAGATGTGTATTGGCATACTTATAAATATGTCTAGTGAACATAAGACATCATCATTTCAAATGATTAAGATACAGAATTATACTATTTTTTTACATAATTATGTAATTTCAATTGATGTTGATTACAAATCCAGTAACTATAATGTAGTTATATTGCTTTTTATTTATCAATATGCCTCTGAATTTACTTAAATTACTGGCCGCTGGTGCTTTGTTATGAAGCCTACTTTAAACTGTTAAATCTTAAAAGGCTGCTGCTTGATATAGTTCCTACTATATCTATAGAGTGCCAGAGATTACAGGAATATGGCATTAGTCAACATGGGACTTATAACAACAATGATTAATGTCATGTAAAACAGGAAAATGACTGAGGTTTGAGTTAACACCTTGATTATATTAGATGGAAAATTCATGCAGGAGAAAACATTATTAAGAGTATAAAGTCATGCAAACGTATGTCAACAATAAAAGACAAAAACAAAATACAACACACAATATGCGAGTGCAAATCAAAACGTGATCCCCATAGACTTTGATACAAGATGGTAATGGTACTTGTATTCCTATGGGACTGAAGCCCATTCCATACAGCAGGTGGGTGAGTTCAAATTAGGCAGATATCTTGTTCAGGGAGTGGAAAGTGTGGAGGTAGAGACTGTGAAGACGTGAGGGGCAGAGGCATTGTAGATACAAAGGGAGGAAGGACATCAGACTCTGTATCAAACACACAAAGCTATCTACCTTGCAAGTCAGCTTTCATCAATGCAACTTTTGTCAGCAAAATAATAGGAAAGGAAAAGGCAAAGTGTACCAGCTGTTAGTAAAGGATCAAGGCGTCAGAGATGGAGCAACAGAAACACAGACTGTTGAAGCAGGAGAGACAGAGTGAGGAATGAGGCCGATGTCTGTCCTCAGAAAGAGCCAGAGGGGACGAATTGTATTGTTTAATGCAGACCGGAATAATCTAAACTGTAATAGCAACTACTCTCAATATCAGCAATATGACGAAAAAACATCCAATTGAAATAGTTAAGTCATTATTATGGGAGGTAGATATGGTGTGTCCATTATATTTGGTAAAATTTACAAGAATAGAAATCTACGTATTTTCTCTCATTTATATTCTGAAATGATCCCTGCCGTAGTAAAATAATATCAGCGACTATATGCTACCTTTTGACACCTGTAGTACAGTTCAATTAATGTGTTTTAATAGAAGCCATTTTCCATTGAGAGCGGCCATCGATGCCATGTGGCACAAAACGAAAACAGCAAGCTTGACAGACCCACAGAGGGCGCTACATTTTGATTACATTCGTAATGGAACATGAAAAGATCAGAAGTTGCGTACTCAATAGAACAACAGTGGATGAGTTGTGAAATAAAACTAAGTGAGTGAAGTTGAAAAATAAATCTAATATTGTCTCTGGATGTGGTGCACACATTAGACTGGGCAAATGATATTCATGCATGCAACAAAGGCTTCATACATAATTCAAAAGGATCGCTTCTGGCAAACTCTTAGATCCAGCAAGCATGCATAGAGCAAAACAGAATGGGGCTACAATGGGAAATAACACTGGCAGTACAAATATGGCAGAGAGAATAATCAGATTATGGCTAAGTGAAACAGAAATGATTGCCTGTGGAGGAGTGTCAGAGCTTGATGCATTCTAACAGAATACTAACACACTTTATGGATGTTAAATTATGTGTCACAGGTTGGCAATGTGGCTGTGCTTCACAGTGTATGTGTGTCCTTGTCGGACAAGCATTAAAATGAGAGGACTGAGCAACATTACAGCGCTGCGTGGTGCCGCAATGTACCTTTAGGATAGTTTTGTGATAATGAGGGGAAACCAGAGTAATTATGAGACTTTGTCAGTGAAATCGGGTTTAAATGAGACAATACAATTCAAACCTGAGCTTCAGTAGTGTACTCCAAAGACAACAAAAAAAAGTTTGAAAGTAACAAACAGCAGACAACACATTTCCTTAGCGGGCTGAGCGACTACTCACCTTCACACCCTCTCTCTATCTGTCCCACACAGTCCAGAGCATCTGACATCAAGTCTGGGAGCCGGCTGTTCAGATCCACTGACGCCAGACAACCTTGAAAGCCCTCCTTGGCATGCACCAGTTTGGGAAGCTCCTTGAACATCTCCTTCGCCACCCCACCAATATAAAGATTACCTGTGCAGAAATATGACAATACTGACCCCTAGTGGACAGCAAACACGATACCAAGCAAAGTAACAAGCACGTCTCTTCAGACAGCATTGTCATTTGGATCGCACTGACTTTTCCTGACTAAAGAAACCTTGCGTTATCCGTCATTAATGATGATGGTTGTTCGATACGTAACGTTTTTTATCGAAATGAAAGATTGCAGGAAGTTAATCATCAGTGAAACACTTTTCCCAATTGTGTCAAATGTCATTAAATTGTACAATGATAAAATATCAATACCGTTTGCTTTTTTACATACAAGCCAAAAATTTGTCACCCGTTTCATTAACAATTTCTAGAAACAAAATTACAACATTCTTTACGGTTGCACATTCATTTCGCCAATATCTTTTCAGTTACAGAAGTTGTCATCTTGTTGAGCATTAATACTTTTAAATCCCTTTTAATAAAATGTTGGTCTGCTAAGCACAAATTGTCCTTCCTATGAACTCCCTGATCCGCATGCACAGCGATGTAGTGTTGGCTACTGAACAGATGGGGGTTGCGTTTTCTGCTCAAGGGTACCTCAGTGGTGGTAATGAGTGAGAGCCTAGCACTTTTTTTTTCTTTCTCCACGCCTGCAGGGTTTATCCTGCTGGTGCAACCTTTCAGTCACAGACCTGCTTCTCTCACCTCTAGGCCACTGCTGCCCCAATTTAATGGAATCTGCAATATATATATATATATATATATATA
>NW_022280033.1:12315487-12588393 GCF_004355925.1 Anarrhichthys ocellatus | reverse complement strand
GTGGTCGTCTGCGTGGTGACCTTGGTATCAATCTTGACAGTGTGGAGGTTGTTGGTGTCCCTGGAGATTATGACATTGTGCCAGTGGTTGTCGTTCAGGGGCTTGTTTGAGTTGCCTTTGATCAAGTGGGCTCCATTTCCCAGGTCAGATACATAGTGCAGGTAACTGGAACCAGATATTTAACAACATGAGTCGATGCAACCATGGACAGGAAGGACATGAAAGCATGGCACTATACAGAAGGCTTTGTAGGTGTTTCCAATCTCCAAAAATATGCATGTATTTATTAAAGTCCAGTTTATTTACAGAGCTTTTGCTTAACAGATGGAATGCATGAGATTTTAACAAGAACAATAAAATCTAGAAGTAGAAAAACAAAAAAAGTTGAATAAACCTCTGAAAACTGGAGCAAGAGTGTTTGTTTGTTGTTGTGTGCCTGCGTGTTCAAATGTGCAGATATGAGAGTATCAGAAAGTGCAGCTGTCTGAAAAGGAGCTAAATAATTGGCAGGTTGCAGCATTAACAAAAGGTTGTGGGCTGTGCTGAACAAATTGGTCTTAAACTATTTTGGTTTACAGGCAATTTCAGATTTGCATGCTCATTTTAATTAAAATGTATGACTTTAATGTTTAGCACAATGAATAATACCTTTAACTTCAGGCATTACTTAAAAGAAGGTCATTCTATAGCTGCATTTTCAGCCAGAAGAAATGTGCCCTTGTGTGGTTGATTCCCTTTCATGTCGGGTATTTGTTGTGCCTTCATGAAGATTAAAAAGAACAGTAATAGCCCACAGCTCTTTCAGTAAATATTCTGGCATAGAGGTGATAAGAAAAGAATTTGAATTCCTATGGTAATGGCATTGGAGCTGTCAGGAATTATATTCTGTTCGGAAACTGTCATGTTGAATGAACAGCTGCATTATAAGACCATAACCATAATAAAACCATAATAAGACCATTCATATGGAGATTCTCACATCAATAAACATCTTTCTACACTACTATAAACCTAATTAAACACAGTTTAAATGATCTTCACTCCTGGTGGCAGGTAAGATTGCCCTACAAATGAAGTAGTGTGTGTGTGCAAGTAAAAGAGCTGTGTAGTTACTATAGCATGAGCAGCTACCTCTCATGAACCAAAACAAGAGAGCCACCCACACAAATTCAAAATTATTAAAAACAAATCCCCTAAAAACATATCACAGTACAAGAAATATTGTTGTTCGACAAAGCTCTCTCACGGCAGGACTCCGCAAAATACAGTGATGACTCATGCACCAAAAATGCTGTCAAAAGTAGTTAAAAAGGAACAAACTATCTTGTGTTTTGCCACTTAAGGGTCTAAAAAAGCCCAGGTAAAGGAAATTGAAGATGTACAAAAGTGAATGTGAATAGATCTTCTGTAAATGTATGGGAGAACAGTCGGGTGAAGTTTTTGCATCCACTTACCCTTTGACCAGCTCCACCACAATGAAGTCATTCCCATCCCCGCTGTTGAACAGGATGAGGCCGTCGGAGGAGGTGGTTTTGAACTGAAAGAAAAGGTGCATGGAGTAGTAGGCCTGCAGGGTAGTGAGGGTCACATAGCTGGAGCGCGACTTGAAGGTGACAGGGTCAGCGATGATGTTCTTGAAGCCAATCATGGCATTGAGCTCACAGTAATCAATGTCACCGTTTTTACAGAGGTCTATGTAGGCCATGCCGTTGAAAGAGAGGCTCTGGAGGTGGCCGATGAAGTTGGACGGCACCATGGACATGAAGCGCTTTTCAGTCACAATGCCCGTCTCAATGTTATGGAACTCCAGTTGGGTGTGATCACCTGCCATTTGACCTTTGATCAGCAGAGGGAGGGAGAGAGGATGTTATTGGGGGTATGCGACAATTAAAGGAGCAATGATTTACAATCAAAAGGTCAACTACAAATCCTCTAAATAACGACAGGTACACCCATATGAATTGAATTACGAATTGAAAACGATTTTATTTAATCTGTGCAGCCGTTAATATAACGCATTTTCTGACCAAATGGTTTCAAACAAATGTTTTCTCTTGTTTAAGTTTAAGTCAAGAAAAGGTTTTCTTGAGGGTGTATATTGAGCAATACAGTGTTCTGAAATGTTCAGTAAACACCAAGTGTCTAAAAACAACTTTTTCCCCCACAGTCTGTCTACATAGTTTTGTAGTAAAATGAACAGTTATATTAACTTAAATGGGTATCATTTTCCCACAGTGACAAATTCCGCACATTGTAGCTTTTTGTTGAATTTTGCAGCCATATTTAGCGTTCCCTTATAGGCCACGTGTTGACATTGTTTGATGAATTTTAAACAGCATCAAAATGCATGAAGGCTCGCACCAGATGAGCAATACATCTAACCTGTCACAGCACAATATAGTACAGATTAATTGTGTCTTACCTAGAAACTTAGAGCCCAACAAATCTAATGGTTAATTTAAGTTTATAGGAGAAAAAAAAAGGATTCGGTCAGGAGAGCAGGATGAGAAGTACCTTCCACAGACTGCAGATCATCTACGGTCAGTTTCAAACTCTTGCCCCTCCTGTACACACGTACTGTGTGCCACTCATTATCGTTCAGACTCTGACCCGCAAAAATAGTCTCTGGGCCTTTGCCTGCAGGACAGTCCAAACAACGGTTAACACACATGCATGCATACACTACAAAGCACATACATTATAGACAGGCTGAGAGATAGAGAGGGGGAGATCGAAAGAAGGACAAAGTGGATGCGTTCAGTAGTTTGACAGAGGCAGAAAACATTACGGTAAACATAGTTAATGGGGCATAAAAGCACATCGTTCTGACTTGCATTTCCTGTCCTGATCGCCCCATTAGATAGGGCATCAACTTTCTGAATTCTCCCTGAACTGAACACCATTTTTCTCAAAGCGAAAGGAGGGAGGCAGTAATCAGGATGTCACGTCATTATTACCGACAGTATTAACACTGACTGTTTTGCTGTAAATGTATAGTGTTGAAAGAAACGGGGTGAATAGTTGTCTCATTATAGCTGGTCTTTTATTTCTTGTGATATCTCCCTGTTCCTATAATGCCACTTGGTGGCAGCATATAACAACCAAAAGGCTGTGACGGAGCAAAGCGCTGAACAACTGGGCATCACTCTCCATCTTGTTTACCTTCAACAGTGCAACCCAGTATTTAATTTCTCTCATGTCCACCACATGACATGAAATAGTAGCTGGGAAACAAATACTTGCATAATGGAAGCAGTGTCCTTGGTGGTGAAAAATAACCCATTAAGAGACAAAATAGACAAGTCATTGTCCCTGGAAATCTAGTCTTACAAAAAAACAGGAAATACAGAATGTGATTTGTATCAGCACCCTTGAAAATAAATGGGTGTTTTGGAAAAGGAGCCGGTGACTGATGTCGTCAGTAACACTACACAAATTATATTAAATTGGATGCCCTCTCATTAAACCCATAAATAATACCAAATGACCATTCAACTGATTAATATTGAACGAATAACAATACTTCATATCTCTAAATCATCCCTTCACTGACTGCTGAAATATTGCATCAGGTGTGTCACTGCTAGTGGGCAGTGATGGAGATGTCACACAGAATCAAGGTGCCAAAAAAAACCTCACAGAGAGATAATCTAATTTAGAATCGCGGAATAATCAGAGCGACTGCACCAAATCTGTTTGATCTCATGAGCAGAGAGAAAAAAAATTGAAAACAATTCCAACATTGGTCCAATATGGACAACGCATTGTTTTTCATGCAGCCTCTGTCTTAGAGCATCCTTGAATTGCCATATAGCCGTTGTTCCCCTGCTGTGAATACGTAACCAAACAGGCCAATGACAACAAGCCACTGTGACAGTACTAAAATCCCCGGGCTCCGCATACCTTGTCCACTGTGGGGAGTATTTCAGATGGGTACCATCTTCATTCCCCTGCACACATTTGTAACTATTTATTTCCTCCTTTTCTGCAATCTGCAAAGCCCCGATGCAATGTGTATGCAAATCAGAGGGTGCCAAAGTACTAGGACACACTCAATCTCAGAGGCACAGTTCCGCTTTGTAAGCACTAAACACCGGGGCAGGATTGAAACCAGACGACTGGTGAGGGATTAAGGAGGAGAGATATGAAATAATGGGATGGAGTTGGACTTGAAAGCATGCTTGATCTTTGCCTTCCATCATCCTGTCCCGCTCTCCAAGGAGAAAAGAAAGGGGGGAAGAGGTCAATCGTATTAAGGTGCACAACATTCACTACTGTAGGGCCTGGGTTTATGCCTGCAGTGCAGTCTGTGGTCTAAACCGCCAGCTGCTGGCCAGACATTAAGGTCCTTCAGTCCACTGTTTGCCTCATCCAACCCTCTCTAGTGCCTCACTCATGGAGATCTATCTGCAGTGATGGATCCGCAGTGATCTCTCCCTGCCTCATTGACTTCAGGCCCAAGGGAACAGAGGAGAACTGTGGCATGGGGCAGCATGAGAAGATGCGATTATCCAGTCAATCAGCTCTAGCTGGCTGGATGACAGGCCAGATACTGGTGCTGCCTGCCCCCCGCTACTGTGACTCACCCAGGTGGAGGGGAGGGGGGACTTGCTGACCACGCAGCGGGCCACTACTGCTGGATTACTGTCAATGCAGAAATAAACACCGCCGCACATGGCAAGTAGAGCTTAAGCAGGCTACAATGCTAGGCAAACTGCTGGTTCAATCAATGCCTTGTTAACTGAAAATACATTGTTTAAGCAAGCAGAGGTTAAATAGTGTTAAAACAATAAATAATGACAAGCAATACTAATCTGCTGTTTCTGGCCATTAGCTTTTATTTGTTCTATAAACTGAGACTGCTCGATGTTTAAAGATTGTTTTGAACACGACTTGATCCAACTGCCGTTACTACTGAGATTAGAGACATTTTTAGCAATAACTGGTGTCATGTTGGGGGATGTCAATGTTATTTCCAGCTTTTAATTTAAGCAGCTAAATGTTTGTTACGAGGACCTCTGAGGCAACATGTTAGTCTCTTTATCAAACTAATTCAGTGCAACAGGAGAGAACATCTAGTAATTACTTTCATTTCAAGCACTTCAGTGTTGTCTCCCTTCACTGGGTATTTAAGTATATAATGGTGCATTGATTAAACATAGTATGGTTTATATATAATTGGGGGTGGTGGGTATTGTATTTTTCATTTGATGCTCATCCAATATTTACAATTAAATGTAACTTTTCGGATGAGCTGGTGAGCATGTGTCATCCTGGATGACACATGCTGGATGCCCTTTTTTTACCTTCTCATGCATCATTTCTAACAGGCACACAGGTTTAACATCCATGTAAAAGAATCTCCCTCAGCTCTTTCACACTACATACGTTCAAAACAAAAAATGACGCATGGAAAAGATCAATGATGAGAGGAAACCTGCCCTGAGATGTTACCGAAGGTCATGGAAAGAATAATCACATAAAGTTGCCCTCTTCACCGCTACACGGTAAATTGTGATTATCCTGCAGTTCAAGTTAATGAATTATAGAAGACCAGAATGTCCCATGAAAAAAAAAAAGCCAATCTGTCACAAGATATTTTTAGTATGTATATTTAGTTTTTTGTCACTCAGTGCTTGTTAACGGTGTTTAAGTCAAAGTGGCAGTGTTTTCTTCAGACAGCTATGGGCAGCCCCGGGGAGCCTAGGTCTCTAATTGACAGTGATGTGTTCTTTGAGTCGCTGCTGAAATTCTCCATCCAGCAAGCTGACCGGAGCTGCAGCGCCTGACAAGACACATTAATTAACACAGAATAAAGGACCAAAATAACACAGAGAAAGATGATAACCTAGAAAATATGAATTTAACGCATCACAAGTGGAAATCCACTGACTTAAAAGAGTTATTTCCAAGAACTTGAATTAAACATTTTCTTATGACAAAAAGTTCTGGGTCTATTGAAGTTGCTGTTTCCTGCTTTTTTTCTCCAATTTACTTAAATATTAGCTTTCCCTGAAGCATTATATCAAATGTTGATGTGATCAAAATATCTTCTCTCAGAATTATAGCTTAGTTATATGTGAGAAGCACCTACAACTCATTACATTTCTTTACATCTGTCAAACATTAATTAATTCTGGAAATGCGACAATATGGCACATTGTCATTGCAGACTATTATTTGTATGGAGAAAAAAGGGACTACACTAAGAAAATGTACACAAATGTCTCCAGCCTATTAACACACACTGCTCTACACTACACTTCTGATGCTATGGTTACTAAAGCAGCAATAGTTCGTACTGAACATTTAAAGATGTGAAATAGTGAAATATCTGTTTAGAGCACTTTACCGTCAACCGGTACTTTCACCGGTTCA
This sequence comes from Anarrhichthys ocellatus, assembly GCF_004355925.1. Taxonomy (NCBI): domain Eukaryota; kingdom Metazoa; phylum Chordata; class Actinopteri; order Perciformes; family Anarhichadidae; genus Anarrhichthys; species Anarrhichthys ocellatus. The sequence goes on along the minus strand of NW_022280033.1, from coordinate 12,582,015 downwards.
ACACTTATCCTGACCCTATTTATTTCAGCAAAACTGTGCCTGCAACTAAATGGAATTCAAACATATTAGCCGAGAAAAATGAAGAAATAAATATAGAAATGAAATCTTAGTATAACAACCCCTGGAGTCCATGTATGCACACGTTATGCCTTCACACCATCCTCGTAAACCAAGAACGACCTTTTAAAGCATTAGAGGGGGGAATTAGAGCTTCGAGCTTTGTATTTGCATACACAAACAAGGGATGCAATCCAAGATGCATGAACAATGCTATTTAGCATTTAGAAAGGTGTTAAGATGGGCTGGCTCACAGAAGCATGTCTAGAGGTCACATCATGTGATTCTGTGCAGAGGCGTTTGTTGTGTAAGTCTCTGCTTCTCATCAGGCAGTGACCTTCAAATACTGTAACACCTCATACACAAAGACAAGATATTCCACACTTTCAGAGAGAACGGCCGGCCGTCACATACAATATGTGACGCTGGCACTCTATTATAGAGCTTAAACTGTCTCATCTCTGTTGGTATTTACTGATCTTGAGAGTGTGTCCGTCACTTCAGAGTCATTAAGAGGGCTCACATATTATGACTCCAGCGTTAGTAATTATTAATTCATCACTGTTCCTGAATAATAAATGTCAGGGATATTTACCTCCCAAAATATTGCAATGCAACCTCTTTGTTGAAACACGCACACACAAACACAAACACACGGATATCCACCATGAATTCTCACAACATGATCTATTCTCCCTCCCTCCCTCCCTCCCTCTTCATCCCTTTCTTTCTGCTCTGTGAGGCAGGTTAATGAGAATAATAAAATCACACTCTGTATTTCCTCTGTGCCTTCAATGGCCTCATCAATTTACAACCGGCATGAAATACTGAAGTAGAAAAAAAAAAAAAAGAATTGCGAGGGAGAGACAAGGAAATCATGCATGTTTAAAATACCGGCAATTCCAAAGCATGCGTTTTATATCAACTTGAATTTATGAGTGAAAAGGTGTGTTAATTAGAAAACAACTCAGTGTGTGGAATCACAGCTGACTGCCATATTTTGGGTTTGTCATTAATTTAAGCCTCCCTCCATCTCCTCCTCACTGCTCATCATTCTCCCGGACATCAGATGCACACGACGACACCAGGCATTTCTGATGCACCCGTAGCTCTTGCACTATGATAAGATGTTACGTCTATGTCAATGCAAGGTGCAAGTCAGATACATTTCAGTGCACGGATTAAATTCCCATTGGCATAGCTTTAGGATATTTTAATGCCAGGATTATATAATGGCTGCAGAGAAGAAACTGTAAACATGACACTTCTAGAGAATAAAACAATGAATGTCCAGAAACAGTAAGTGTTAGAGAAGAAGAAGAAAGGTGAACAGTAACTTACTGGAGGAACAGTTAATCCTGATACAATCTAGATGGGGAAGAATAGATGAGAGATAAATTCATCTTTCAACGTTACAGCTGCAGACATCATTAAAGCATACAGTCCACCCCTCTGGGGACACACACACAGACTCTGTCCGTCCTCTGATGCTCTCACCCATGGCCCCGAGCTGCAGCGAGCTGCTAAAAGCACTGCAGTGTAGTTGTGCCAGAGGAATATGTGTTCAAGCAATGTAGAACAGAAAAGCGTGAGACCCCAATTTAGTTATACAACATTGTTTGTATTGCTTTGTTTTCCCATGTAGCCACACATGGGATGTAAATGATTTACATGTTGCAAGCAGGGAGATTTCTGTTATTAGGATATGATCTTTTATACAGTTTGAGAGCATCAGACTTTGGTCAGGGTCAGACAGGGCCAGGAGGAAGCTATTCCGTTTTATGCCACTTCATATTTCACTACATTTTAGAGGCAACAGTTGGACTTTTAAGTCCACTACATTAATCTGACTGCTATAGTTGGTGGTAGGTGTGCAGATTAACCTGTTACATAAAAAAAACATATGGTCATTATAAAATATGTTGCACTGATGCAGTATAGACTTTACTACCTAACAATATCTAAAGTAGGTAAAGTAAGCTCCACCTCAGAGAGAATTAAAATGCTGCTCACATGTTAATGCACCAGTGATAATCATCATCTTATCACTTTAAATTGGGCCATTCGGCATAATGCCTCTTTTGGCTATTCATACTTTAAAATCATTTTATTGATAATTCTTACGTACTTTTACATTAAGTGAAAATTTCAAGGCAAACCATTTGACTTGTAACAGAGTACTTCTACACTGTAGTATCTGAATCAACAGTATTTCAAGTAGGTAGAATTTAGCTCAATCAGAACCATTGAAATATTATTACAGGTAGAGGGAGGAGTTATATTGATCCATAATAAATGTGTCTACTGTCAATATACAAACTAATCTTCTAGCACACAGTAATGTCATATTGACTGCCACTATTTCTGAATCTTTTTTATTTTTACCTCTCTGTCTCCTGAGGCTCCGCTCATGTCGTGCTCCGAGAAAGGTGACCCAGATCAAACTCCCTCCCCTTCATCCCATTTGGCCCTGCCTGTCGTGTGTTGTCAACCACAGCAGAAAAGTGGTCGCAAACAGCCAGAGACCATCACTAGCCTACCCTCGCAGGGAATGCTCTGCTTCTTTGAAGGAGGGACGGGGAAGACCCGCTTCAAGGTCTGATGGCCGGGGACAAACTCAAAAACTCTAGAATGCGTCAGAGATAATTCAAAAGAAAACAAAACACGGTAACCTGTTTTTTTTCATCAGTGGGCATCTTTTTGGAGTCGCAATGATCTGACTTGTCAGCCCTGTCAGTGTGTGGTGCTGTTGTCTTCCGTGGTGGGGGACACATGCTTCCTTGTGGTTGACAGAAGACACAGACGGCCTACTTTGTATGCATCTCTAAACGACTCCGCTTAGGGAGCCCATTTCTGTTTAGCCAGTGGAAAGGAGAAATAGATGGCTATCATTTGCACGGCATTGCTCTGTTTGAGAGATATCAAACTTTTCACAGGCATCATTGGATTCTTTCCTGAGCAAATAAGCACACACACAGTTTTTCATTTTGTCCTCGATTTGCTTTTTGCTGTCGGCGTGGGCATATCTTTTCCTGTGCTCATTTAAGACGGAGTTGCTGATTTATGTGCCATCAGGTGCATACTAGGAGAACAAATGGTCGCAGGGCATTGATTGGCCACAACTCACAACTAAGGGCTGCATCACATTAGCTAATTGCTACATTAGAAGAGTTGTGATTTAATAAACATTCTCATCTGCTGAAGAATCATTAGCTTCCTCATATGACAACACCAGGAAAGAAAACAATGTGTGCACTTTAAGGGCAATTCCCTTTAGAGCAATACACATGTATGGATCTTGATCTGAGGTTAGCTGATGGAGCGGGCGGCGAGCATTCCCTGCTGGGCAACGGCAGCTGTGTGCTCAACTGGCAGTGAGCGGAGAGCCGCAGACTCTTGCCATTGAAAGTCTTTACACCCTCTCCCTCTATTCCAAATATGTACATGGTGTCTGTGTGTGAGAGAGAGCGTGTGTGTACGTGTGTGTGTCTTTGTGTGTGTGTTTCTGACACGTGACTTTGGTGCTGCAGTCAGTGTACGTCCGAGGCGTTACCTAAATTGACAGTCAAGCGGACGCGGCCGCTCTCCAGCTCGAGACGCAGGGTGTCAGCGGAGTCCCTCGATGTGGTGGCTATTAGGATGCCATAGGCTCGCTGGGAGCGGAAGCGCAGAGACACGTCCTCGGCTTCTGTGTGCATCACCATTGGCAGCTGGACCTTCATAAACTTACTGCCGTCGTAGCTGAGGATAGTCGCCTCTGCAGAGAGAATGAGGAGGAAAACAAGATGAGTGATTGGTGAAATGGACTGAAGCAGTTTTATGGTCAACCAATGAGCGGGGCTGTCAGTTTGGCTTTCAATGAAGTCCTTTGTGGATACAATTCAATGTTGGGACTTTCAATCTTGATGAAAGACATATATTAAGGATTGATATATTAAACATTAAAAACAAGTTCAAAATACAGTATGGTGATGTGAAGGTCACCATACACGCAGTGTGAAAGCCTATTAACTGTCTTTTGGACAAATGCAGATACTACTGCTGCTGCTCTGCAGTGAGCAAGCACAGCAGCCTGTAATGACTTGTCATCCAGCATCTAGTCCATTCATAGAATGATTTAAACATGAAGTTAACAAACAGGGAAAACTACAGGCTTCTTTCCAGTAGTGTCCACTGAAGATATGTTTCTCAGACATAAGCTTTGCAGGTCTGCGTTCTTCTCACTGGAAGAGGACGTCCCAATTCATTCTGACTGCAGATCAATCCTAAACAACTACTGCTAATATTACAAAATCTAATATAAAAAATCAATAGGTCAATTCAAAACTCACTGAGTGATTCCTAGATGGCATGTACACACATATATATAAATATTTGTTACACGTCTAGCATCACATTACAGTTTGTACTACAGCTGACATCTACACAAACTCCCTCACAAGTCTGAGTCCTCTCTTCTCTTAGGCGGTGGCCTCCATCAGTGAAAACAGTATGGAGGCAGACAAATGCCATGACAGTAGTGGAACAAAAACAGGAACACATCCTGACAAACAAATAAAATCCTTACATCCACAAGTTTGTTTTTTATATCTGCAATGTAACAGTGACAAACTACAAAAAGGACAATTGATATTGACTGAGGAAAAAAAACACAAACGGCGACAGAATCGTAATAGTCTGCGGACCTTCAATATTGAGCTTCCGCTCAGGGTGACTGCATTTATTCGAAGCATTAGGCAGACGTCTAGGGAGATTGTTTAACACTGGCAGGGGGTTGTAACAGCATTTCCGGTAGTGTAACTAAACCGTAACCCAATAACAAAGCCATTACTGCAGCTGCAGTGCCGAGACAGATAGAAGCCAAGTTGGAGGGACGAGAGATGGAGAGCGATGGGGGGTGATAGGGTACCAATGTACACACACCACATCATCACCACTTCCTCTTCACACAGAGCCAATGTCACATCCATCCCCTGGGATGACTCCGTCACATTCCTCGCCCAAATCCAATTTCTCCACTCCCTCCTGGGGTATGCTGCAGATGACAGGGGCGTGTGACAAACGAGTTCTCACTGTTAAACTGTCTGCTTCCTGCCAGGCAGCCGAAGCAAAGAGCTGCATTTAGACACCGTTAGCAGATGCCAGCAGAAATGGAGCAAGCCCCTAACACTTGAAAAATGTTTGTCGCCGCTATATTAGTTAGCACGCCGACCCAGTGATAGCATTCTCTAGTAGCGGCGAATATTTGACGTATTCTTGATATGTAACTATGATACTGTGCACACACAAATAAAGAGTAAGCGTCTGTTGTCCAGGTGTATGTTTACACTGGGAATATGGGATGTGAAAATCATTACTGCTAAACAATGAGTGACACATCTGAGTGCTGCGCGCAATACGATTGCAAAACCCTATCTCCTTTAAAATGCATCGGATCAGCTATACTTGTGGGAATATGCTTAAACCAAAAGAAAGCGAAAGAAGATACATTAAAAACACATGCAATGATATTCATCAAAAATTGATCGATGTACTGTATTCTTGTCTTCTTTAAAAGGGTGCAGTACTGTGTCAACACTAGTTTGTTAATTAATTACCAACTGACTATAAAAAAGGCGTGTAGTCTGGTCAGTCGACTGTTATGATAAAAACAAACTGCCCCGAAGAATCAAGGTGAGAAGAAAAGTAATGTGATATTTAATTTCACTCATATAATTAATCCAGTCCTTTTTCCCCAGACTGAATAGATCAAATTAATCCCAACTGAAGTAAATACTGCATTTCATCCAAGATGTCACCGTTGCTCATTTATGGAATTTTGGACAACCTCTATTATGAATTTCAGCAAAGTCCAGATAGATATACAAATACGAAGAATGACATGTGAGGGAATCATTACCTCATGCAAATTGAGCAGCTGTCAAAAATCCAATCCTGGAAGCCGAGTCATTTTAAATGGCACTCCCCATGTCTAATATCAAAATAAATTGAAAGGACTGAAGCTGGAGCTGAAGGGGAGGCAGTCAGGGGGGAGAGGGAGCATACGTAACTAAACCAAGCATTCATTTCCTGACTTGAAAAGCACAATACAAACACTGTTCTCTGATTCTCACAAGAAACCAAGGAGTGATTGGGGTGGGGGGCCACTTTCAGAGAAGTAACAAATTAGGGTGTACTACTAAGAAGGGGTACTAAAGGCAGCCAGGCAAACAGTTCTTCCTCCACTCAACAGGCTCTACAGGAAGGGAGAGCTGTCGGCTGCATGTCACAGGATTGTGATGTCCCACAGTATCAGGCCCAATCCAATTCAAAACTTGCCAGAAAACACCTGCCAAAGGCTTTTGGAAAATGTTTTCACGGCTCTGAGATATCATAAATAATTCAAAGCTGCTCATGTCTTCTTCACTGCAGACTTCTTAGAGCATCTTACCATACACAATCCAGATAATAGACTCACTGCTATTATACGTGTGAAAACAACCTGCCAGGTTGAGTGGATTTCATCATAATCGGCCAACATCACATCTGCTGCCCTGTGACCGTAGGGAGACTTCATTAAGGCTGCGAAATGAGAACAAAGATAGAAAATGGATCAGTGTGTCCGTTCAGAGTGCTGGAATCTGCAACTTCAGCTTGTGCTGTCAGGTACACGTACGACTGCCAAGATGGTAAAGATTTAGTATGTGCAAATTAGGTATTTCAGCCCGCTGAGACCATTAAAGGGGAATTACTACTAAGTTTAATGATTTACAAGTTAATCTTCAGTCTTTGGTCTTTGCTGCGCTATCGGTCTCTCAAGAAAACCCATTTTAAGAAGCTGTTGAAACCAGACATCAAAAGCTATAATGTACGGATAAATTATAGTCCTTTGACAAACTCTGGGACACTCATTGAATTTCCTTCAGGTTTGTGTACTTAATACAAATTTGATTGTCTGCTTGACACCTAGCCAAACCTCTATTCCACAACACATGCATATATTCTCAGAAAATCAAGCCCCAGCACTCTTACAGTCACATTTTCCATGTTTTCAACCAATTTTCTGCGCATCTGTGTACTTCGCTTAAGGCACGAGACGACCAGTTCTCTCTAATTTGTGAATGTTCAAGTGTGGTGAATGGTGAATAACACACAGTGTGTCGTCAAAGGGCATGGCTAAAACGTGTTTTAATGCTAAAACTCAGCCACATTCCCCTTTGAGGGGAATTATGCAATAACATTCTGCACCTCTTGGCTTTAGCTTCGGGCCAATGGCAAATGGCTTTATGCTCTGAAAAGCAATAAATATGCTCAAAGAATCAGTTTTCTAGTTATACTAATTTAAATAATAGTATTATGTTTTCTATTTAAGTTGTGGATTTTGCCATTGAGGACTAAAGTTTTGGAGCGTGATATCTGCCACCTATTAACAATTCCGGCAATGATATATTCCAATTTAATGGATTCATACTTTATGTTAATGATGTATTCCAGAAGAATGACCTAAAGCGTAAGACTACTATTATTTAACAACAAAATAAGGACGATTTTAAGCTCATAAAATCCCTGCTGGTGAGCAGTAAAAGCAGGACAAAGCACTGTGCAGAGCCTCTGATAACGTTGATGTAAATGTGTGTCTAGCACATGTGGTGTACAGTGAGTATATAGGGTATCGACCTGTATATTGATCTTCAGCATCAACTGTATATTTATTTATCGCATGCTATCTGTAAGCAAGTATCCATCTGCAGCCACTGTCCATGTGGTATAATGCAGGTGCTGTCAGCGTTGGAATCCAGCATGTCATATCTCGTTAGGGAATACGTACGTGCTGCAACGCACCTACCACACCATCTGGGAGGCTGCCTTAGCCTCACACCGCAAGACTAATATTTGGGCTAATTACCAACCCGAGGAACAATGAAGAGGAAGACATTTGGGAGGCAAGGGGGAAAATTGCTTTGTCTGCTTAATTAAAATCTCTCAAAATAGGGCGAATAGCTCCGTAGTTCTCTTCTGAAGCTCCACCTCCTGTTCCACTCGTTGTCTTCCTCCTCCTCCGCCATATGCAGTAGCTGTATTTTGCCACCGGGTGGTACACCATGCATGGATAAGTGAGAGCTGGGGTAATTCTTTTGACAGCTCCTCGGCCTGCTGGTGCCTGCTTCATCCTACTAGCGCAGAGGCAATCTGGAGCCATCAAAACAGCTGGCAACATGCCATGTCCCATCCTCCCTACCACTGCTCCCACTCACACTCTCGCCGAGGCTAGTCTCCTACATAGAGCAGAGACAGCCAGGAGATCAAGAGAGTTCAACATGGGAGCCAAGACGCCAGGAGATACTCGAGCGTAAGGAGGGAGGAGAAGAGGTCATAGTGGCAGAGACTTTTGCAACATGCGGCGCTTTCTGGAAAATAGTTTGAAACGCGGAGCTGCATGCTTCCTGCTTTTGTTTTCAGATGAAGTCAGAGTGGATTATATCTTTTTGAATCCAAGAACACTCACTCCGGATAAGTCATTATCTTACTGAAGTGAAACGATCTGTATCCCATGCCCACTCCACCTCCCTCGTGTATATGCCCTAATTCCTGTCAACTCATTAGCTAGAATGGAAGTGCACGTGTGGAGAATGAGAGCCAAACCTAACGGAACACATTCATCAGAGATGGAGGAGGTTCACTTTCTCTCTCTTTCACTAAAATGAAATATTAATTCCCTGTCTTAGCATTAACTACATTACTGCATTCACAAGACTTGTTTTTAAGACATGACTGAATAAACTAAATTCATTACAGAAAACAGGAAATCTTTCTGGTATTTTGTGCCTTTATTTGAGTTTTGCTTCCATTCGACTCAGTAAATGTCCATCATTATCGTCTCATTAGTATCTCAGCCAGACATGTTCTCCATCCCAACGGGATATTTAGGCGACCCCATTTTATAAGGTGAGTGACTTGAGCTCTGAGGAAAAGCACGAGCATATGTACAGATGACACATGTAACTGCGTGGGATGTGTTTCATTCCAACTGGAGTTCATTTCTTCCCCCGATGAGAGCAGCTGTTCCTGCTGTCTGTCGTCCCGGTGCAGATGCATCATGCTGTGATAACAGTGTGACATACTTGGGCTCTTTTTTGACATTTGCCTTGATTATGCATATGTTAACTGTTTTTCTCTCATTTGCTACATTGGCTCTGTAGAGACTTCATGGTGAAATATATACGCTGCTGCAACATAAGAGTTTTTTACCACTTGAGTGTAATATTGGTTTCCGTAACTGAAAAGGATATATTGTAAACATTGTATTAGTCGAGGATCACATTTGTGTTGACATGATAATCATAATAAATGGACTGTAAACAGTGGCTTTACATACAGTGAATATACACTTCAGCTGATGCAATCCGTTGTTATTAACTGAATACAAATTAAACATGTCATTAAGCAACTCATCTATGATTGAGTTAAAAGACACCATTGAATAACAGTGTTAAGACTCAATAGAGATTTATTACACCCAAATCCTGGGCTACTAATAGAAGTTAATATTACAAATCTATTCAGTGAATAAACTAGAAAACATGTTCATTCACGCAATCTGATTATGGAAATAAGCTTGAAATTCCAATTTTAGTAAGCAAATGATTAACAATCATTCAACAATCAAGCTAGGATTTTATCAAAGAGGTCAAAGTGCAATCCTCTGGTCAAAAAGGCAAACAAGCTAATGCTGAACAGGTAGAAAAGTGGGAACATGTTGAGCTGAAGAAAGAACCTTCTTTATGACCGGCTGTGTTTTTTAAGCTATATTACAGAATAGGTATCAACAAAATACAAATACAGAAAAAATGATCGACAGTAGCCAGATTATGACGACGGTCTCAGGGGGGTAACTTCATTCAAATGCAACTCTTACTACAAACAAATATTGGTTATAATGCAATAAACTATAACTCTACCAACATGAAACACTACTGAGGAATTTGAGATTTCATTTTGTTACGAGCGCCCATAAAAAACGTGTGATAAACTACTCCAGAGTCAGGTTTACGTCTGCTCCAGCTGTAAGAGTTCACTGTGTGACTCTCACTCCTCCCATTTCTCTTCTCTGGAGGAGAGAGGGATAAGTATTCTGCACCAGGCCTGGTCATGAGCGAGTGGTTTGATGAGCCAAATGGTTAGCAGAAGACAGCCAATTTACAGGCTAGTGTGCACGGTGGACGTGACCAGCAGCGTCTCAGTGGTGCATCAGTCACCTGCCACTCAACATAGTCTAACATCAGGCAGTGAACACTCGACGATGCCTGACTCATTCTGTCTGCCTCTCTGTGGCTGTCTGTCTACACATGCACACTTTCTTCCCCGTCTCGTTTTACTTTCAGTGTGCTGTTTGGAGCTGCTGATGTTCAACCATGTTCAGCCTACATAAACAGACCACATGCAGGCTTTTGTTTGGCGATGTTCAGACTGAACTTGAAAGGAGGTCCCTTTCAGACAAAGTATATATCATTAAAATAGATATTTTTCTGGTTGTCTTTGACATCATTTACAGTATGCTCACATTTTTACGATCCCATGCCTACCTCGAGACAATACATAGTGAGGCAGAAGTGTGTCACTGTGTTGCATCGTCAGCAGTTCACACTGACAAATGCAGGTTATGCCAACCAACGACACCCTTCCAAACTGCTGGGTGGACAAAAAGAGATGAAGAAAACAAAGTCCTACCTCTTTCACAGGAGCGCCCCAGGTATCCAGTCCCAGAGCAGTCACACACGTAGCGGTTCCAGCCCTCTCTACAGACTCCGTTGTTTTGGCAGGGGTTGCTCAAACACTGTTTGGGAGGCTCCTTAGAGCAGGAGGGCTTCACCCCTGCGGCCTTCTGGACCTCAGCCAGGCGGCGGATATCCTTACTCTGTCCGTCAATGAATAGATCCCGGATGCAGCCCACATAGCCGTAGTTGAGTAGTGCTGTCCACACCTCGGTGGGGAACACCAGCCCCATTTTGTTCTCTGGCAGACCCCCGAGGTAGAGATTGTCATCCAAGTCCAAGATCTCACTTTCTCCAGGGGCTGTGTAGGCAGTGCGGAGGGTGTTGACAGAGATTGTACCTAAAGAAATAACAGTTGGATAAGTTTATTTCTTCCTTTGCCAAACAACACTGAGGTTATTCATCAGATGGACACATAATACTGTAACACCTACTGATCACTGCAGGTCCTGCAGTAAGACAAACATGCAGAGAAGATCCATTTAAAGATGGTTTGATGAAGAAATTAGCTTAATTGGTGTTATCCATCTGGGCAAGGTCAAGATTTTCTTCATTTAGAATGACTGATGAGTGTTGATAAGACGCATTAATCACGGGACAGCTAGTCTATTAGTAGCCTAATCTAGGATCCCTAAGAGTATCCTCTCAATTTTCCTTGGATTTCCCATAATAAATCTCCTTTATCTATAAAGCAGTGGTCATAAAGTGGAAAGGAGAGGAGAAGAAAAATCGTTGTCTCCTCTATCGTTTCAGCCATCCAAACAAATAAAAAAATAAAAAAACATCATAGCCATCTTTTTGAACTTGATTAACGGACTCCAGGCTGTTTTTTTCACCCCGTCTCTCCCTCTGTTTGCCTCTAAACCTGCAATGAGAGTTTGTGTGTTTCCCCACCATGATTTATCGCTCTCATTCAGGTTTAATTCTCGATCTGGAGCACGGTAAACAACAGAAGACATGACTGGACTGTAAAGCTGTGGAAAGGAAGGCCTTACTGTGGGACTCAGACCGGGTGATTAATTTGTATATGGATCCGTTACTCTCGGGGCAGGAGCCATTGTGGATCTTTAATTAATGGTGGCTGCCTCCACTGCCCGCATCCTCGTCCAGTAATCTATATGCCGCGCTGCTGAAGATCCGCACAGGCCACTGCCAGGCGAGAGTGGCAGAGAAATAGGCTAAGGATTCTTAAAAATAGGATTTCAATAAAGTCATAATTTGCATTTTGAGTGGCAGATGCATGCTATGGCTGATATGAAACAGCTTTTAAGTTACTTTTCCAGTCAAAGTGTTTATGTTGGGAGACAAGCCCGAAGCCACACATGAATTTTCAGCGGGCTGTCAAAATGGCACATTTTAGAGACACATTAGACATTAAATGGCGCCTTTCAAGTTTCATTACAGCTCCCATTAGCATGCATGAATGTACATATCACAATTAACTATACATATGATAAATATCTATATTTCTGTTTTCATTGAAAGCACAACTCATTGTGTGCTTTTTTTTTCTTTTTTCTAATCTGTTGAATCTGAAAAAAAGCTGCCAACAAAATGAAATGACTGTATAAACTAATAATAATATTGGCTATGCATGTTCTTTATAGCCAAGGTGAGCCTGTCTTCTTCCAAAAGTGCTTGAGAGAGACATCTACGGACCTAGTGCACAATGATTAACCTGGTCCCACTAACATGTTCCAGCTCTTTTCTCAGGGTCTTGGCCCCCGGCATCTGTTCCAGCTCTTTCCTGCCGCCACCACCCACTGCCCCTGCCTCTCTCCAGCCACAGCTGTTGTGACTTCCAAGCTTTGCACACTTGGCAAGGGCCACCCGTCACGCAGCCAGAACAGCTCCCTTCAGGTTATCGCTAACGAGCTCAGTACATCAAACTCATTAGCGAGGAAACTTTCCTTGGATAGAGCAGGTGCCCGGCTGAAGAACGAACACCAGTGTGGTCAGCGTGAATTGCGAAAGCGGAAGTATCTTCACCCCGGTTATGTCGGATCTCACCATATGACAGGTTAGTAGCTGTACTACAAAACATCTTTGGGGTTTAACAATACTTTGTGGATTATAAATTTACAATATAAATAATTCAGGAGGCATCATCTAATGGCTTCTTTAAATCCCACGGTATCTTTACCTCAATCTTATTACAGTCGTAAACAGCAAACAAGAATGCCGTAAGTCTACAGTAAGCATGTCTGTCTAAATTGATGTAAGTGGGAGACAAGAGAAGGATGTCAGCATTTTTCAGGCATCTGCTCAGAGTGTTCTGCTCACTTGTCACAGTACTGCAAGGAATTGTGTAAACAAAGTCAAGCTCTGTTAAGTCAGAAGGGACTATACAATCCCATGGGGACATGTGCCATCGCCAGGCCAGCAGCATGGAACACATATCACATATAACACACATTGCAGGACTGCCTATGTTTGGAGCAGTGTTCATAGCCAAGAGGTGAAGGGGATGTGTATCTGCGAAAGCTACAGAGCATAAAACAGGAGGAGATGGGATACAGAACAAGATGGGAACGTGGAGATAAAGATGTCTGGAGAGAAGATGAGGGAGGGGTATATGGTGACGGATAAGAAAGCAGATGAGAGAACGACAGCAGCAAATAATATCTTGAGAAGCACGTACAGGATGTACAGTTTAGGAGGGATCAAAATGATGATGCAGGCAATATATGGGGATGGATAATGATGATGAAGATCAGCATTATAGCCAACTTTAAAACCCTTTGACCACATTTCTGTCTCTCCCTCTCTTTCTCTGTGGCCTGAGCCATAAGTGGTACTCCATCATTAAACCTGAAGGCATGGGTCCAAAGGACAGCTCAGATCTCTCTCACACTTTCTGCATCAGCAGTCAGGCTCAACTTGGCATGATGTCCCCTAACCCCACTCACACATCCCCAGAACATGTTAGACAGGGGATTACTACAATCCAGTTAGGGCGATACGGCCAAATCTCTCGATGTGATTGGATTCTCCGTGGAGAGAGAAGCATGTGAGTGGGCTGCGGGGATGGTGGGATGCGATGTCTATATGTGTGCGAATGTGCATGTGTCCGCTTGTGTACTGTACGTGTGTGAATGTTTATGTGTAAAGTAGTGGGTTGCATGCCCTGGCAGGAAGTGAGGCTTCAACAGAGCAACGTCCGTGTAATGTCTCTGATGAGTGGCCCACAGCACTCCCGGCCCCGTAGCCCTCACTTAAAAGCAGAGTGTCTCTCAGCGTCTCTAATGCATTGAGGTTAGAAGATGTTGTCTGAGAGCGAGAGTCCATTTACAGGGTTGCTTCCTGCAGGAAGAGCCGACTGAACTAAATAGGGCAGGGATCATTATCCGCCATTGTCACGGCTGCAGGAAGTGTTGCACATGGAGGACCCTGCTGCAGATAATTATGTTCGGCTGTTGAGTTGTATTTTTGTTTTGAGTGACGTGCTTGGTGGTGTATATTAATAAAACATCTGACACGCAGATGAAAAGCAGAGCGTACCATATGTATCGTGACTCAAGCTCTCAAGGGGACTAGTTTATTCTTTTCTTATGTTTTAAAATAACCTTAATTCTATAAATTATTAAAGGCTATAACAAAAGGGTGTATAAAAGCCTACAATAGCATTATATTGTAGGAGAGACTGATATGTTCTACTGAGCTTCACATGTGAACTATTAAAACTGTGAATAGGGATTGATTATGTTCATTCAGGCTCTCAAAAAGGTAACAAAATGTATTACAGCACGCACAACATACCACAAAAATGGAAATGTTCATCCACAAATGAACTCTTTCTTTATTTCACAGAGCTCTGAATCAGCTAAGCTTTAACCTCAAATATTAATATGTAGCAATAACTTCATGGATAAAATATAAACACAAAAGTGCATTTAGAAAGATGTTTTGAAAGTTTTTTTATATCGCTCGATTTACACAAAGCTGCTATGTAACGCATCATTAAAATTGCATGTATCCTGTGGGAATGGAAATCGCATGAGGCCTTTTCAGTAGAACGGGAAGTGCAAAGATTTTAATGCTTCCATTTGAGGAGCCGTGCACTCATCATTACACACTGCAAACAATAGTGCTTTGTGCAGTTCATGGAAATCTCAAGATGCGAGACTTTAGATTTAGGAGGACTGCATACTTTCAGAAATGAATGGGCTTGAATTTAAAGGGTGAGCACAGATAAAATAGTGCCGGTAAATGTATAAATTGCTTAGTAAATGTATACAGTGTGTGAGTGCAACTGTGCGGCACTCTAACCACTTTGTTACTCTTCTCACATGGGAAGTCATCATATTACAGAGACCTTCTTATGTCCCTTTTACACTCCAGTATGCAAGTGTTGACGCCTTAGACTTGAGGAAAGGAAGAAAAGTTATTCTGAAATGTCATTAGTGCACAGCTCAGCACAGCACTGTGCAGTAACTGTCTCAGTCCTGGGAGAGACCACCTCCTGTTTCCATGGAAACGTAGGCAGAGTAGACAGCGAGAACAGCGAGCAGAGCGAGCTCCACTGACAAAAAAGATGTTCAATAGCTTTTGTGTGTGTGTGTGTGTGTGTGTGTGTGTGTGTGTGTGTGTGCGCGCATTAGTGTGTGGGGGTGGATGATAGGAGGTTACTCGACAGATAATGAACAAAATCTAATTTAGACAGCGTTTCTTATCATCTGGTCTACCATAACTAAATGTTGTAAATTTATGTTATTTGAGAAGTCACTGCAGCTTTTTCTTCCACACATGTTAAGTTGAATCCAAGACACTCAGTTACGTATATATCACTGTTCACTGCTGTATTCAGCCACCTCTATCAGTATTGGAACAGATTTTTTGCTGCCAGAGTAAGCACAAAAAAGCACATGAATGGGCTCTATAGCTATTCTAACAATGTATACAGCTCAATTGAGACCAGAGCCCAGTATTGCTTTGGGGGGGGTAATGAAACAGTTAATCTAATTTCCACCTCTTGAGATGGAGTGGAAAACATGGTCAAGGGGTATATCTAATTTGCAGCATGACATTGCAGGGCCATGGCTCTAAGCACACACTAACAAATTGCTGCTTAGATAAGCAAATCAACAGGAACCAGAGCAGAGCAACCCGGGGCTTAGAGGACGCAACGGAAGATGGGGCAAAGCTATTTTGTGGCAAATATGTCCCTGGAATCACAACATATGACACATAGGTACCACCATCTGAAGTTCTATACTGCCATTACAACATTTTTTTCATTTAATGGCTGGAAAAGTTCACAACAAGCATCCAGTGCAAGTAAATATCTCATTTTCAGTGGAGGTGTAGTATGAGCCGTGGTGTGGTAGTAGATATTTTCTTTCACAGAAAAGTTAACGGTGACCCCTGCACAAGTATTTTTGTTGCAGTTAAATAATGAATCCAGATCGTGCAGAGAAAAGCTCGTACTCTCGGCCCCTGCTGAATGTACATTGTATGTGGGAATATATGCTAGTTGTTCAGCCTATGCAACATAGAGAAAGCTGCTACAAATACGGTCAATGCAACCAAATACATACATCTATTAGATGGTATTAGAAAATGATCCAAAGATTTATTTTAATTTCGGAAATTAGACTGAATGATTTAGATATTTTTTGCAGATATCTGCAGCACACTGAATGTAGGGATTTTCAGAGCATTCTGTTATGCTGCATTTGTGCCGTCAAACTTGACAGGATGTTTTCCTCATGAGCCCCCAGTCCCACTGCAGACACAAATGTTTGCTTGTTTGTACATGTATGAATGATGATCAACTTGTTTGTACGTGTTGTGAAATTGTGTTTCCCAACATTCTTTTTTTGCACTGTCAAATTGATGCTGAGGTTTTCTGCATATGCCTATGTTTTGTCTATTTCCGTGTAGCAAGAGCCAACAATTTCCTTCGTCTAAAGATGTAAAGTTACCTGATCTGCCATCTCGCTGGAAGTCCACATGGTACCACTCGCCGTCATTGACTTTCTTATTGACTGCCTTGGTCTTTGTGGTTCCTGAGCCCATGTCCAGCAGCAGGTACAGATGGCCATCCAACATCTCAATGGCAAAGTAGTCCACCTTGAGAGTCTGAGGATTCTTGGAATCCTTCGGCTGCTGCTTGGGCTTGCCATGGCTGAAGAGCAGAAGGCCGTTGGGCTCTGTGGTGCGGAAGTCAAAGGAGATGGAGCCCGTCTTTTTAGCGTTCCACTTGTTGAGGATGATAAAAGACTCTGGCGTCTCGAATGTGATGGGGTCGAGAGTGGCCACATTCTCGCACTTGAAGGCCACAGTGCCATGGACCTTCATCTTGGGATCACCCTGCTTGGCCGTCCTGGACAGCTCAAGTCTCACGTCGTTGTTTTTGTACACAACCTGAATTGGGAGTAGAGTAAGAAAGTCAATTCTACAATCATACATACAGTAGGTGTCTCACTCAAAAAGTAAAAGATTGACCTATATTGCGTTTAAATGTAAATGTTGCAGGCAATCTAATAGGTCTTATGTATAATTGATTTAAAACTTGAATGATCTGGACATGTAAAACAGTCCATGTGACATTTCACCCCCTCAGGACAGTTTGTCATAAGCAGCGTTTGCACGGCTCAAGCCTCTGTCATCTTTGTCACACTGCACCTATGAGTGAGGAACTGTGTCTGCGTGGCACCAAATGTCACGCACATCCCCCTGCTTTCTTTGCTTCACACTTGAAGCCTTCACAACACATGCATAGTGTACTCCGTCTGGGTGAAGTGTAAGCAGTTCAGACATCCAGTTTGAATTTTAGCTTCAGTGTCAACCAAAGGAGGAGACAACTTGGATCTAAAAGGCGATTGTGATAAATCAGTTAGCATCTACTCGGATTGTGAGTGGAAAATGAGATGGAGGATGATAAATCTAAACTGCTGCCTTGATTGCAGGTGTGGAGTAAAACATTGATTAAGGCACCGGTTGCAGCTAGTGATTACAATAAAAGTGGGCAGATGATGGATATGCCTCTCAAAAGCAAATTAAAAATGACTGCATGAACATAAACATTGCAACATTGCATAATTCAGAAAAGTGATTCACTACAGAAATCTACTGTACATAAATTTACACAGAAACCATCATATCAACAGCAGTTTGTATTCTCAGACACTGTAAACCAGACAGGGCTTGGCTTCAGTGTGCTTAACCAAGTGAAGTGCATTAGCGCTGTGACCTTTGAGGTGCCAAGTGCTGAAGAGCTTGGGCGCAGAAGTGACAGACAGTAGCAGCCCATTACAGAAACATGAACCACAATGTCATTAAAATGCCAATTAACCATGGATGAGAATCATTTTCATGCATTACAGCAATATCAACTGACCAATTTGCCAAGTTGATCTTTTTTAACTACAGTTGTTTGTTTCAGTAATCAACTCCATTTGTGTATGTAACTCATCTTTAATCTCCTGTTTCATAGTTATATAAAGGCAACATAAAAGGCATATTAAATTGTGTTCTAAACACTGTAGAAGGCTGCTTTTGAAGTAAATCTTCTAGAATGCTGATTAAAACATATCTCTAAAGACAAAGAAGTAGCTAAATTTGTGTAAAGGGGAGCATTGCATGCCGCACTGTGTGCAAATCAAACAGGAGTGCCGCTGTAATTGGCAAATCTTACAACAACTTAGAGACAGCCATAACTTTGTCATTATCCAATCTCCGTAATGAAAGAGTATCTTGAATAAGTGCAGCTGTTGTGGCAAAAATCCCTCTGTATTGTTACGTCTAATTTCCATATGAGAAAGTAATTAACATTTTTGGTGAATGTCAAAACTTTTTATTAAAACATCAGTGCGGTGACGATATTTAAAAATGACTTCACCACTAAAGCACTCTCACTCACATTGAAGTGTTATAATACAATGTGTCAATCAGTTTGTAAAGCAAAAAAAATAAAGTATTTAAAGGGGCACTCTCAAAGATTTCATTTACATAAATGTCTGTTAAGTCACTATCTGTTGCAGGAAGAGGTAATACAATGGTGATTGAGCCAATGGCCCACTGGTGTAAGTGCTGCAATATGTATGCATCTGCAGTATTAAGAACTGGGTGTCTGTGGTAACATCCCCAGAAAATTATTCTGTATTAGCTTTTCTCCATCATATACACATGAAAAAATGGTTGCACACTCTGAGCACAATTCCATTGCTTTCACTAAAATAGAAAATCTAAATCAACCTGGACTGAAATCTTAAAGAGTCCCACTTTAAAACACAAAGCTGTCAATAGTATGCCTGACAGAATTTCCCCAGTGGGCACGAGTAGAGTCAATGATCTCTTCCACACCACTCTAGCATGACTAATTAGTAGATAAGGTTATAAAGGGATGGACAGCCCCATTATGGTAACATGCAGATGTATTTACATAACAAAATAGTTCTAGTGGTAAATCTATATCGCCTTCAACGGGACAAATCCAATGAGATACAGCTGTGGAAAACACTGTCCATGTTCTTTATTTGTTGCCATGCTAAGCGTTCACCTGAAAACGGGGACAACTCCGATGGGATTGCATTTGCATGGGGCATTATGTTTATCACTGAATCAGATCTGCTGTGTCTAACTGTTCAGGTAGATGGAGCTCATAGCGGTGCATTAGAATTAGGTAAGCTCAGGCTATTTTTCTTGTAAATGCTTTGTGAATCACACTGGATTTTACTGCACGAAAAAAAGGGAAAACGAAAATGCCAGGCTTTCACTCCCACATCTCTATCTTCCCTCATAAAAAAAATTTATATTTTTTTACATCTGAAACCGAGCCAAATTGAATGTTTTCAAGATTGTATAGGAATAGAAAGGTCATTTGACTAGACTCCTGACACAACAACAAATGTAGAAAAGGAGTAAAGGAATAAGAGATGATATCTCTGCCTGCTGGACCTTAGCTATGTAGACTAAAAGTGCAGCAGACACAGCCTATAAACCCAAATCAATTCTTTATAGTCAAGACAAAGGGCACCTTTCAGAGTCAAAAGGAGCCTTGGTCTGAGCTACAACTGGTGCTGCGGTAGGAGTGCTGCACTAATTTGTCATCAAGCTCGGGCTGTGACAACTGAGCAATTACTGCACCACCGTTTGTTTTGCCATCAGAACCAACGGGCAGGCGTGGCAACTCAGACTGGCATCTGCACACCAATGCTGCAACGAGCCGCTTTAAACATACCATCAATCGGGGCCCACAGCACATGCTGTTAAGCCACCTCTCATATGTTATCATGACATACACAGAGGAGGACCTGAGACGGGGATTCCGTATAATGCAACAGGCTGGATGAGAGTGTGTCAATGTATGAAAAATGTCAAATTTAACAAATTAAAAGCCAGTAAATTGAACTAACTATGGACTTTACTGTGAAAGGACGAAGTCTCCTTTTAAACTTTGATAATGACATCTGCATTGTCTAGTAAAACTGAATAATACATCAATTATTCTCGGAGGAAATAAAAGAGGGGGCATTCTGTCTCACATTTCAGGGGAACCATCACAGCTATGCGCCATATGTTTGCGTTTTTGAGCAATTCAAAACATTGATCTCAGGATAGTGAGAGCAGACGCCGTGATTAAGCTGACCAAGAGCAGTGAGGGCCGCTCACTGGGGTGAATGCACCATGCGTATGGTGCACAAATTCCACTCCCTCTGTCACCACATCTGCAGCACCTCAGAGACTTGTAGTTAACTAAGATACTCCCCTTCAAATACTAGACCTCTAATGAGCTGTACATGGCGTGTGGACATGTGGTCCATGCTCTGCCTGCTCATTAAAGAGAGTTGCCTTGGACCTCTCTAAGAGGATCACTGAGGACGACATGCCTGCGCTTGAGGTGAGAGACGAAATGTAGGACACCACAGTAGCAAGAGAAGTAGAATAACGCAAAGGGAAAGAGACGACTGGAAGGAGAAACAGCTTTTGAAATTGAAAAATAAATAGATACATCATTTTTCAGTACTTTGGAGATCAGCCTGCTTTATATCTTTGCATATCCCTGGTGGCTCGTGAAGCATATCCTTTAGGTCAGAATCCCTATTAACCAGCAACTGTAAAAAAAGAAAAACTACTACTGTACAGATTCAAGTGAAATGTATCAATTATAAACCCTCTGCAGGAAAAAAAAATCACCTCCTTCTCTCTTACTTAGGGATAAAGTATAGACTATATACATACTTCCATAGTAGAATACTAGAACATGAGTAAAGGGGCGAGTGACAAATGACATACTATCATTAAGCCATTAGCCTGAGGGGCTATTACACCATGGAGCATTGAAGATACAAAATGTGCTGAATTTAATACATTGCCTGACAGTATTTATGTCAAATAGTGATGTACTTGCACCTTGTTGTGTCCCTTTTATCAAGGTGATAAAGTTGCACAATGTTAACATACACACTACTACAACACCAAACCAAACATAATAGTAATACGGTAAGTCATTAGGTAAGTGGTCTAAAATAATATTCCTATTCCCCAGTGGAAGATTTGTGAGGCGTTAAGTGTGTCAGTTGGCTGACTGCTCACGAAAATTCAACCGCCTTATCCCAGGATCACTGCTGCTCTTTGAAGTGCACCTGACGGAGCCTCTGGTAAATTCCACTCCAAGAAAGTTCATGTGCGGCCGCGTGGTACACCAGACACACAAGTGAACGTGTGTGTGTATGACATTATGAGCGCACTGAGGGGGCGGTAGAGGCAACATAAAGTTTGTGTGAGAGTATGTGAGGGAAAGAGGAGAAACAAACTAAAGTGTAAAGGATGAGACAGGGTCAGTGTGTGGGTGGAATGGCCTGTTTGGAGGCCTGAGGTGAAGCCAGTCATATCCTGTACACCCACCAGCCTCAGAGTGCACACAGAAGTAGTGTTTACCTCCTTGAGGCAGCCCATGAAGTTGTTGCTAACTGGAGATCCAGGCAGGTCAGCTGTGCTAGGACTCCCTCCAACATAGAAAAAGTCGTCAGAGCCTAGCATGGTGTAGTCTTCTTGTGTATATCCTGTGGTGGTCAGAATCCCATCCACGGATATTGTCACCTAGACAACAAAGCACAGGGAAAGGACACACTATACTCAGACAGCCTATATACTGCAATGTTATAGCCTTTCCTTCATGTTGTCTATGACAGGCTTCCCTACAAGTTTCATAAACCCATTTTCATGTCTGTTTTCATTGTCTTTTTTCTTGTTTTTTTATTATTATTTTGTCCAGTTTGATTAGTTGGAAGACTGCAAGCCTTCAAAGGAATGCTATTCTAGTTTGAGTGTTAGTGAAGTGCCCATACTACAGTGTTAGTATTGCCCCTACTGCAACTTAAAAGTACTTTAGCAGACACAAAAATGGTGTTAGTAGAATGTTATCTAGGTTAGTTAAACTATTGATTCCATATTAGTACGTCCAGCAGTTCTACAAAATAAATCAGAAAGTGCTACTGGGTTAGAGAGGGAGCACATGCTATGAAAACAACAATCACCTTTTAGTATAGGAAAATGACTGAGGGTATAAGAGAAAAAAATAGCATGCATACATTTGTCTTTTCTTTTTGAGTACAAGCACACAAAAATAAATTGATAGACTGGGATACTGGGAGTCAGTATCTTGACACTTGCCACAGTGTCTGATGCATGCAAAAGCTTATGGACACTGCGGAACCACAAAGAGAAACAACAACACACCAGAGACGCACCAATGACAAACACAGCTCAACTGTCACATTCATGTAGACAAATGGGCAGTCTGACATTTGCAACACATAGTCAAAGTGCATGCCATGCAGAGTGAATGGGGATACAACTGGCTGAGCCAAAGAGCATCAGGCCAGCCAGACAGGAGAGGGTCCTCATTATTAACCACAGCTTGATGCAAAAGGCTCGAAATGATGCTCCTAAAAAGGTGGATCAAACAGAATTGGACAGGAAACAAGTGAAATAAAGAGGGCGAAACCAATGAATGAACCGAGAAATTAAAAAGGATTCGAAAAGTAAGCAGAAGAAAAGAGTACCAACCGCAATTTCCCTTTTTTTGTAAATGACGTCTACAGTAAAAAAAAAAAATAAAAAGGAAAGAAAAGAAACACACGGCAAACCCAAACTAAGAAACAATTAGAATGATATCTACCGAACAATGTAGTTTGTTTACCATAGCGTGTCCAATGCCTGAGTGCTTTGTGGAAAAGGGGGGAGAAAGGAAATTAAAAACTGTGAACAGAATAACGACTGTTACTCAAATAATATATGATGGTCAATACTGTTAGTACATTGTTAAACGGCAAAAAATATATACTGGTTAGTAGAATGACACATTCCATGAATGATGTTAGTTTGATTCCAAAGCATGTTAGTAACATAGAGTAAAAAGGGCAAAATAAGTTCAACAAGAAAAAAGCAGTTGAAGGAAATAACAATAATGCTTGACCAGCGACTCCCTAAGTTCCCCATGGTGTTTTTGAACCATGTTCTGTAAGTGGCCAGACCGTTACCCTTACCCAAGTCCTGAGAAAAGGATATGAATGAAAGACATCATTTTTTTCATAAGAAAGAATGCCTAAAGCACATCAGTTGACCCTCTATTACAAAGTCCCGAGTTCAAGACCATTTTAAAGCTTTGTTTCTTTTGTTGGTACTGGTATTTGCGTTCGTTTGCACTTGGTTTTAGGCTGGAGACCAATCCAGTGCATCGGACTTTCCGTCTCTCATACAATACTGTACCTCCATTTGGTCTTATTGATGAACTTTAGGATCACTTTACTGCAATGAGACAAAGCAAAGAACACCCTGACACAGAATGAGGATGGGAATTTTGATTCCCCCAAAGAGCATGCACTCAATATGCTTGGCTTTCTTTTACAATTTGAATGCAGTGAATGTTCAAGCTGGCCAAATCCTTAGGTTTGCCAATAATCGATGTGCTGATTATGCAAGAAAGCTGCAGCTTTGGTATTGAGGTGAAGACAAACGTCTCCCATCAAATGTGCAGGAACAAAACTAGAGATGTTTTCTAAAGCTCTGTGGTACTTCCCTTGTCAAATCAAATAATCTCAAATATTGTATGCGGGTCACAATAATCAGTTTGATACAGAGGAGCAAATGGAAATAAATATGTGGCGTTCCATTTAACACAGGCTAAACAGTCTGACGGGTTTTTCATGAAAACATATTATTTATTAGTCACACTGTGGTGAAAATCTGCAATTATTTGCAAAAATTGGAAATATTTCAGCAAAACTTAAACAGCTAACATTGTTTGAAGGCTACAGTCCATGTAAGGCCATTGAAACCATCTTTCTATCGACTTATCTTCAGATTGTAACGATGCTGAACCTAACCCTGGCCTAACTGTCTGCAACATCCAGCAGCATCCCAAATGTCTTGGAGCGGCAGCAGTGGATTTCTCTCAGAATGATGTGAAGGACAAAGATGGTGGGACCAATGATGGCAATCACGCCGCTTTGCCTGATTTTCTCTCACCAACACTGGGGTTGAGTCCCCAAAGAGGGAATTGTGTTCATCATCATCATCATCATCAGTTAAGCCAGCACTGTAAGAGGCCTTCCTGCTGCCCCAGTAAACATATGCGTTACCTAGAAGTGCAGCTGAACTCTGGGTCCAGAGTGTCTGAACCAAGATGAACAATGATTATGACTGTGATTCATAAACGTTACATGGTCACACATCACTGGCCTAGCTGTTATGAAACACACAAGACACCTGTTTGTGCACCTGGGGTGAGATCTCAAATGCCACGTTGCGCGTTGAGACTCAGTTTCCCACCGGTGTCCTATCAGGCCCTGGAGTACTGAAGGAAACCAATGTCCTGCTGTATTAGACCTCTTGGGAACAGTGAGTCATAACACCTTAAACTACTGTAAATGGATTAAAGTGATCAGGATCTTGTTAAAGTTGTGGCAGCTTTTAGACAGCAGGGATGTGAAATCACATCCTCCAACAGACTCAGTGGTGGCTTACATCAATTGACATGTGTGAGCGGGTTGTTGCTGTTGAAAGCCACTGAGAACATGTTGATGTGTGGCTTCAGTACAACTTTGGATCAGCCATGGATCCAACAGGCTGGCACTGTTGATGTCCAAAGGGTGGTCTGCCACTAGCAGAGTGGCAGCTGCCTCCTGACACCATTTAGTACTGTATATGTTGGGCTGGTACAAATCAGTAGACTGTTTACAATGAAACAGACCATCACATATATCTGTGGCTTCTCTCTTGCCAGGGGAATCTAATCTTACAGGTGGAGGAGTTTGCACATGCACTACAGCCAAAGGCTCCACTTTACACATTTTCTTCAACCCATCTGATTCCTCTGCTCCTGGTAAGAATCAGGCAAGAACCAATCCTGGCCAGTCTCCCATTTTTGAGCAGTGTTGTCACATGGAATTGGTAATATTAGTGGGGGGTTGCAAGAACCATCCTGTGGTTTTTCAGAACGTAAGTAGCACAAGCTGCTGAAAAGGATTTCTGAAGAAGACTTATACGTAACACATCTTGTGCTAACCAGGTCACACTGTTACTGCATGCAGTAGTCTCTTCAAAGTTAATAATGCAGAGGGGAGTCACCGCTGCCATGTAGGACAGCCTATTAAAGCCTATGGATCCTGTTAGAGGAGTTTTGCCTGTGCTCATAAAACATTCATTTCAAAGAGTGACCAAGCTGCAACCTTGGGTGCTGAGAAATGGAGCCAACACGGAAGAGCCGAAACTCTGCAGTTCCTCAAATGGCCACTTGAGGCTGGCTCAAAAAGTGAGTCGATCCCTATAGACCGCCCTGTTAAAATGCCAACCACCTTGAGCATTTCACCGGCTCTTCAGAAACCTATAGGTGACGTCACAGAGTCTACGTCCATATTTTATACAGCCTTTAAGAGTGACCCTTAGTTTTAGTTATGCTTACGTGATGTATATACTTTATCCAAAAAGTTTGCGTTTATATGTTTTCTCTTATCTCACAAAACAATCCCTCAGCAGTGACATCATTCTTTAAACAAATTAGTGCTCAATAACTGTCTAACATCTAAACGAGCACTGCAAAACTCAAATTTAAACTGTGGTCAAATGTTTTTGTAACAAAAAATAAAGCATTTACCTCTAATACTTTGTTGATACGGACTAGTCCCAAGGAACTGACATGAGTTAATTTCACTTACATACTGAAAACTCTGAGAATTGTAGTTGCTTTAAAGGATAAATAAGTTGTCTTTCTTTTCCCCCTCAAACTGTAACTCAATAGAGGTCTTAATTCCCATCTAGATATCCCTGCGCACTTGTGGTTCCGTTTTTTCTCCACCATACACCACCATGATTCAATTTAGCAATCCAATTACAATGTCTGGAAAAAACAATATATTGTATGATGGTAATGATTTAAGTGCATTTGTTTTGATTCATTTACTGAGTCTCTGCATCACCCTCTGTACTGTTACCTGACGTAGATTCCTTGTTACTTTGACATCATGCCAATCATTGTCATTAAATTTCCCATTGACTGGCTCCACAAGAGCTTCAAAGGCTCCAGACCCCAAATTAATGACGAGTGAGACAGCCCCATTTTTCAGTGCCAGGTTGACGTAATCAGCTGATTTGCCCGTGTGCAGAATCAGTCCATTCCTCTGCAGGGTTTTGAATGACAATGTGATTTCATCACTGCTGCTTTGAATCGGGTTCAAGGACAAGTCGTAGCAGAAGAACTCGGATCCTTTGAAGGTGGCGACGAACTCTTCTTTTCCTGCGGAGACAGAGGAAGAGAAATGCGTTGCATTAATATCCTGGCCTCTTGGGTGCCTGTTGGGGAGCTGTCAGAAAAAAACAAACGAGAAAGGATGTCTCAAAAATGGTGGATTACTAATAAACACAGTGAAATTGGAGATAAGTGGCAAGCTGAAATGTGATGGAAGGTACATCTAAAGATTCAAGCAAGATTCTAGCTTTCAATGCCATAGAACACAGGTGTTTAGAGACAAGCACTGCATTGCCCACTATACATTATGTCCCATTTTTAAAACGTTTGTACAGTAATTGCATGTACAGAACTATACTGCTATTTTGGACATCACATCTCACACAATGTAGCGGTAGACCTGGCACACGATGATGTACTCCTTCACAGCTTTCTCACACAAACACATTGTCGCACTGCTTTTCCTTTCTTTACGTAGTGACGTGTTCCGTTTTCTTGTGCTATTGCCTCTTTTGTGATGACTCACTGCTACATCAACATAGCTACAGCCACCCAACATGTCAATAGTGAGCATGTATGTACAATATTTACAAACCCAGTGTGCCTACTTTTGTACTGTATGCTATGTTACATTTGTCGTGGCTAATTTACACCAGCCTCATGAGAAGATTGTAGAATAGACAACATCACATCAGCTCATAGGATCCAACGGCACATTCACACACGATAATTAGGCAATCATGCATAAAATACTGTATATGAAAGCACACTACAAGCACATTACATAAAATCCTATCCTGCTGCATTTTTAAATCAAAGATGTGATATGAGAAGTGCAAACACACATTTTAAACTGGAGCATTGAAATGCAAACAATATGTCCCCTCAGTAATAGAAAAGCAGGAAAGCCTCTGAACTCACACAGACCACAAAAAACGGAGATATTGTTTTATCTTTACACGGATACAATGGAGAGGGGATTCACTTGTGTTATTGTTGCCTTTGTGTTAACATTATGTCATGAATCTGATCTGAAAAAAATGTGAGAAATATAAAATCACACATGATTATGTTGTATGTACTGACTGAATGGATACGTGGGGAACAGTTTGATTTCATTCATATCTCTTACATCAATATCAATATCTTTAGACTTTTACAAATCAATATATGCAATATATGCAATATATGCAACTGTTCAAGCAGAAAGGATTCCTGTGATAGATTCCCATGAGCGCCTCCCACCATTAGAAAGCTTAGTTCAGATATACTTGGTTCTCAGTAAACTCGAGCAGGATGGCGCTCACCATCCATCCTCAGATATGACATGACAAAGCAACAATAACCTTGAGAAAAAGCTCAACTCTATTATTGTGAGATACAAAAAGCGGCACTGAGGGTGATGCATGTAAACACCCATTAGAAAGCGTTTAAAAACAGGTTTAGACAGATAACAAGCCATTAAAGCCACTGGCAGAAAATAAGCCACTGAAACACAAATGGACCAAATCATTCAATTATCATAAATGGGGAGTGCTGCTCATTTATATATGCTTGCCAAACATACACACATTCAAAAGACACTCACTCACACATGCTTAGAGTAGCATCCAGGCACGGATGCAACAACACAACGACTAAAAGGGGTTGCTGTCCACAACAATTTGTCACCTCATTGATTCCCCCTTAAAGGCACTATAGTGCACCTCTGGGAAAACTGCAAGGGGCCGTAATTGAAGTGGGCTGGATCTCACCACTCTTTCGTCATTCCCTCAATGCCTGAGCCCCCTATCAGTGAAAATTAGAGACCTCTACCCTCTTCACTAAATCCACCTATTCCTGCTCCACAAGCTCAGTGACCACATAACAAATCGAGCCAATAGTTTAGGGTCAGTCTCATCTCTCTCGCTCTACACACACACATCCCCACGCCCGCACTTCAGTTAATTCACCTAACCAACGGAGAATGAATTGTGTGTGTACAGCAGGGGTTTTGTTAGGAATTTACAACACTTGGGGCTGAGCCCAGACGCAGAGTCAGGGCGAGGGGCATACATCTCCTCAGAGAATCACATTTCCATTCAAACACTAGTCTAGTCAGCTTGGTGCACTCCGATGTCAACATATGCAGGTCTCAATGGAGCAAAACAATTCAACCATCAGTATTCACTCAGCTGCTTTATATTTGAAAAAAAGATTATATATACTATATACACATCCAAGATTGTATTATATCCAAAAAAGAATCACTTCATTCAGAACTGAGGGGAATTAACATAAGCAGATTATTCTAATAACTAACTAACTTATTGAAGACACAAGACTGTTTTTTTTTTCTGTTTAAATGATGTTGACTCTGGCAAAGCATGACTTGTCAAACTTTAGATTTTGGAGGCATTTCACCGTAAAGCTGTCAGCCAAGTCAATTGTCAGGCCAAGCTAGCACTCAATCTTCCATCTGGCCACTAATGGCAGTCAGCTCACAAGCACACAGCTGGCTCCTTTTAGCTGTCTTTCCATATTTGGGTAACAAGCCACACTTTTATGCAAACTATAATCCTGAAATTTCTGATGGTTTGCACCCACTTTGGGGCAGCTGAAAGGATTTTCCGAGACGGTGGTGAAAGAAATAGTCTGAAAGCTTGTATATGAGCCGCTATAACGAAACGAATCAACAACAAAAGCGTATCTGTATAACACAGATACGTTATTGGCTCATTGACAATCAGGAATCGTATAAAAAAAAAAGTTTTTTCCCTGCTGATCCTGTCCATGACTCAAAACCTTGACACGATCTGAACTGTGAGTTTTGTGATCCGTTGCGCCCCTACAAGTTCTCCTTCTTACCACCTTTAAAATTCAAGTCCAGTATTCACCGGTGCTTTACAGAGGAAAATAATCTGGGTCTATCTCTAAAAAAGTTTGACTTTCTCTAAAGTTGCATTCATTAATATTCTACATGAACTTTGGGTCAAATTACTATGTGTAATGTTAGAGGTATTTCTCCTGGTGACGAACCCACCAAGAATAACAAAGCTGTAAACGTGTGGCCTTTGGGCGATAGTCAACATTTTGAATGAAAAACATGCCACCCTTATATAGATGTTTTTTTCACGGAACAGTGGCGTTCCACCTGGGCAGACATATTGCACTTAAGGCGGGACCCCGTTTGAACTAGGTTTGCCATCAAACAGTTTTCGGTACTATACTGCTCAAACCTTAACGGTTCGACTTAAATGACATTTATACTGTAAAAATATGCTCTTTCTTCTTCTCAAATTAAATATGACAGTGACTGGCAGCACCCTGACCAAAAAAACAGACAAATGCATAACAAATGCAGACAGCTGGGCAGGTTTGCACGGTGGCGTCTAGCTCAACACACACATGCCAGATTTCAGAGCAGGATCATCTCAACTACAGACAACTAAATCCAACACAGCCCACCCCCTCAAGGAGTAAGCACATTCTGAAAGTACAATTTGACAATTATCCTTTTTATGTATGCTTAAAAGGGATAATGACTTCCACCTGAATTCACCTCATTAGACTACTATATGCAAAGAGTGTCGCCAATATTTTGTGCATTCAGTGTGTAATTTCTGAGCCTTGACAGGCAGGCCATATCAACTAGACTGGTGAATGTTAGGTACACCTGTGCATCTCTTTCAGCCAGAAGACATAGCAACCTGCAGTGCTAACATTTAGCATATGTCACTCAGATGTATCATTTTCCTGCAGAAACAAAAGCCACTTGATCTTAAAACAGACTACTGTTTTGTCATCGTGTTCTCCTGGGTGTTTGGGCGTGTCCCACTTGTCTCTCTGGGCTGTGGTATTGTCTACAGTCAATCAAACTACAGCAAGCTGCCGGCACCTTAATGCCCTTGAGTCGCGACACTGAATGTGAACATGGGTAAGAGCCAGCTCCTTTAGTCCTTTTCCAGAGAACAGAGGACAGAAAAAACATGAACAGAGTGAAAGTGTAGCTCCTAGGGAAAGGCCATAAATAGACACATAGGTAAAACTCGTCACAGTCTATTGTCTGTTGAACAACTTCTGTGTCTTCGCCGATAACCAATTTACACCCAAATGTTCACAAGTTCGCAAGTACAATTAGTTGAAACATATTTTAAATAGATTTTCTTTTCTTAGATTCATAAGAGATATACAGGGATAATGAAAATAATACAACTGTTCTTTGACACTCTTTTCCCATAATCTCTTTGGTATTTAAGATTTGTCCTTAGCCATATAAAGAATTGTAAATCAATAAGCATGTAATTGTTTGTGCCATTCAGGATCCTCATTCTCTATCACATTACATTTGTGGTTGTGGTGCAGAACTAACTACCCGTATTGATGGAAGTAATACAATTATTCGCCACTTTAATTAAATTAGTGTCACACAGAGTCAAAGCCGTATGTTGCTGCATGAAGCTACCGCAAACAGCAAGGTGCACCTCGCTGTAAAAATAGAAGAGGCGGCGTCGGTATCACTTAACCCTCACTTAATAGAAGCCGAGTATGCAGAAACAAATCACTCATTTATTATGAAGCAACAAGGGGCCACAAGCAGGAGCATATGTACGACAGTGCCAGCATGTGACCGAGCGACCACGAGGCTCCTCGTCAGTCACTTTGCTCTGACACTAATCTGGCATCTGCTCCTCTATGACTGCTTTCTAAATTAGCTTGCACCCAGGGGAGCACGCTGCCTGTCAACATCAAATCACAACACAACAGTCTGAAACAGACCTGGCAGGATATGTGAAAAATTACCTATGAAAGTAACGGCGGAGGTAACTTTGATTTTAATTGCCTTTATTCAAATCTGTGACATTTTCAACCTGATGATGCAAGTAATACATTTGTCAAATGATGTATCGTTGTGTTTTTAAGCCTCCGTAACCATTTAACGAATAATGCAATTGTTCATTATTACTGACAAAAATATGATTTTCCTCCAGTGTCAACTGAGACAAAACACAGCATGACATATAACAATAAGGACCCATGGCTATTTTAAGGGCCTGGAGTAGGGGGTACAATAGGCATTGCTCTTAATTATGTTGTCCATCTCCAATGCTGTTGTCTTGTTCATGACATATCACTGCTTCCTTGTCACAGATCTCACTGACACCCACCTCCCTCTCACCACTAGAAATACCCTTCTTCAGCTCTCAGTAACAAGCACAAGTAAAAAGAGCTTGTGTGCCACGCTCAGTTTTCAAAGGTTCAGAGGAAGTTCACAGTTCTGGAAAAAAAGTAAGACACGCTACCAAAGTATAGCACCTGTGGATTTATAAGGACTAGATGTGCCATAACTAAAATTGGACGCTAAAGCCATGCAATGGGGAAACCGAAGTTGTTTAAACATCTGTGGCAACAAGGCTCTGTGACTGACAGTGCATTCACTCTGTTCCTATTCACTCTCTGCTCCCTTGTTTGACTGGCAGCCTATTAAAATGATACAGAAGTTAGCGTCTGGCAGCCTATTAAAGTGATAGGAAGTTAGCATCACGAAACTGGCCTAAGCCTCTTACATTATGACAGAGAGGAGAGTTCTGAAGTACTACATTCTTCGAGAACACATTTTATGACATGATTATCACACCATTCAAAAGACTTAATAAAACGTCTCTAACTGCTCCTGCTCGCAACTTCGTCACTCCCAATTCAATTCTATATTATATAAATTCTTGTTCTTTTTTTTTTCTTTTTGTCTGCAATAAAGTAAAGATTGTTATTGTTGTTGTTGCTGATCGTGTTGACAGAGCAGCAAGAATGGGCAAGAAAGCCTCAGTTGGCTCAGTAAAACGTACCCAGGCGTTTAACTGCAGCAGTCAGCATGTGTGGATGTGTCTTACACATACTAAGTTCTGTCAGACACCACACTGCGCTAGCCTAAAGTACAGTGTCATTTAGATTCACGGTAGGAAGGGTGTCTCTTGCTGTGCTCAGAGAAAGTCTCCTCCCCTGATGTCAGTCTGCAGAAACACTTCATCCATAGTAAAGTTACTCATAATTGGCTTCGCCATTCAGCTTGTCATTATGTATAGAAGCAGGCGTCAATTAGGCACTCATTAGAACCTGTTTGGCTCATATTCTTCTCACTGATGTGTGTGTGTGTGTGTGTGTGTGTGTGTGTGTGTGTGTGTGTACCGGTGACCAACAGTGCACGCAAATTAGTTTCTGTTAGTTGTATAGTTTTAATTGTGTAACTGTGTAATAATATATTTCATTTAAAGATGACCTGCACACTAATTGTCTTTTTTTTAAGATGTAAACTAAATAATGACTAATCGGCGATAAAACACATCAATGCTGGTGTTAATATTTACATTTCTTTACCAGATCTACTGTTCTAAATCAGCTCTAATCTTGCAAGGCCAATTCTGAGGGAGCGTTTGGGAGTTAACACTTGAAGTTAATCATAATTAGGTGTATTAATGATTAAGCCAGTGTATCAGTTTTGTTTCTTTGTTTGTTTAGTTTGTCACTTGGCAAACAGCTGATGGTTGTATATTATTTCTTGAGTTAAACTAATCACTGTGTTAATTATCGATTCATGTATTGGTAAATCATATTTTGATTAATTAATTAATTGTTTAGTCAATAAAATGTCAGACATTTGTCAAAAATCCTGAGCTTCTCTCATACTGTACACTTAGGTTTCAGAAAGTCATCGCCCACCACGGTAGTGAATGCTCATACTATAAATATACTAAACGTTCCAGGATAAACGTTATTGCCAAACACCTTTGTTACAAGTTTGAGTATATATTTGTTTTAGGGTGTGTGTGTATGTATGTCTGTGTGTTTTTTTCTGGAAAAGTAAAACAAACAAAGTAAGAAAAACATAACACAATGGTGCCAGCTAAGAGCAAAGCAACCACTCATTTATCAAAGAAGGCAACAATTAGTATGCATGTGCCTAGTTTTTCTATTATAAATGACTCTGAATTCAGCTATTAACATACAGGCATTTTAACTGCTTGCACCAAGTAACTTATCATACCGTGACCGCAACAATACAACAGGCTTACAAATGAGACATAATGGGGAGAGGGCACATTGAACGTAACATTACGCACAGGCTCTGCACAGGTGAAAGCTAACGCTGCAGACTGCTAATTGGGCCTAGTTAGCATGAAATCAAACAGAGTAAGGGATGAATATACATTACATTATATTTATGTGACTTAAAGTACAGTTCGACAGACGCACACAACAGTCAAGTACCAAGGCAGTAGCACCCGTTTGGGATTTTCATTGCGCACTCACGAAAACACTCCTGAACAGCATCCTCACAAACTGGGGAGGTGGACCCTACCACTCTAGAGGGGGGCGGAATAGTCCAAGTGCTAGTACTTTCAATTTGTAATTGACTAATAACTGAGAATGTTTGGCATCTCTGGGTGAAAAACCTTAACAAATAATCAATTATCAAAATTGCTGCAGGGTACTTTTCTGTTGAAACACTTTCCATTAACTATTCAGATTTTTTTATGAATGTTTTGCAGTAGGGCTAATATTATGGGTTTGGTGGCCAGGATTTGAAAGTGCTTGTTAACATAATAGCCCAAATAATGTTAATTCTGTTTTTAAAGCAAGTCAAATGTTTCTATATTTTTTATTTATAGAACACTTTTCACTTGTGTATCATCATTTACAGATGAATGCTGGGGAAAATATACTGGAACGTCCTGGACAGAAAGACTGCAATAAGGAGTAGCGCTAATTTTTGCCTTCACAACAACTTAAATCCTCACTGGATTTCTGACATGCCGCATCCTGAACCTGTCTAGCAATAAATAGAACCATACTTCAAGAAGGACCGCCTCCAGTCAGTTGTTTGAGGGACAAAGAAGGTGGAAACGTATATCACATTCTGCTTTGCAGAACCCTACAAATCCAACGGATTCAGTATGGTGATATTGTCAACTTGGAATATGGGAACACCACAAGAGAAAACTCCTTGGAGCACAGGGTGAATTTGGTCCGATGAATTACCTACATATTCCATGATTCTTACACAGTCGTGCAGTGCAATTACCACACCAACTTATTTCCACAAAGTTGCAGCCAACAGCATCACAGATAGTTCCATAGTTAACAGCTGGTGCCAGGGATCACAAGGAATCCTTTTACTTTCTCCGGAAACTCGTCCAGATGCAGAAGCAAGGGTAAAAAAAAATAAGCCTCATTAGACCACTTTCTGTTTGCTCAGTGTCATGTCTGTCAATATGTTGGATATTAGAGAAGAGCAACATAAAAACTCTACTGTCTGTATACAAACAGTAATCATGACAGTGATGGTAATGATAATGTGTTTTACATGCATTTTAATTCCAGTGATATGCAAATTGGGTGACATGCAGATGTCACAATACACAGCACAATATACGAAAAGAAAAATTGACCCTCATATGCTCATATGCACAGTAATATAAAATGGCACTATTTTTTCTCCCATACACGCAGTTTACCTTATCTCTCTCTCTCCCTCTCTCTCTCTCCCTCTCTCTCTCTCTCTCTCTCTCTCTCTCTCTCTCAATTATATACATTTATCAATTCATATTTAATCAAATTAATTAATTTCTGCTGCAATTTTGCCAGGGAGTGGAGCTTAACAAATTAAAAAAATAAATATTTGTTTGCCAAACTGTTCATTACAGAAAAAGAGCAGCAACTGCTGGCACAGAGCCAGAGTGAAGGTCAGAGCTGCATGGTGTTATTTATAGCCACTATCTTTATATCAACATCTCTCTCA
Organism: Anarrhichthys ocellatus; assembly: GCF_004355925.1. Taxonomy (NCBI): domain Eukaryota; kingdom Metazoa; phylum Chordata; class Actinopteri; order Perciformes; family Anarhichadidae; genus Anarrhichthys; species Anarrhichthys ocellatus. The sequence goes on along the minus strand of NW_022280033.1, from coordinate 12,546,737 downwards.
AATGATGACGTGATTCATAAAGCATGTCAAGGCTAATATGACATCATGCTAAGGCATACTTTTTTAAATATGAAATCACGGTTTTGGGGTCGATTGTTTTTGTGTTGGAAACCAGCCAATACAATCTAATACAATTTAGCACTAACAAAGACCCGAAGAGTCATTTTAGAGTGTGTCAGCCAGATCACACACAGTCTGCTCACTATAATTGGCAGTGTCTCAATCAGGTGCAGAGGCAATCCTCCTCTGGGAGCAGCTCCCCCGAGGACAAGAAACCATCTCATCCACAGCTGTAATGGCATCACTACTTTGATGATGCACACCTGTGCACACATGTCATGCATACAGGAAAACAAATAGACAATGGAACTGGCGTTGATGCCCACACACATGCTGGACATAAACACACACGCTGAAGAGTGTCTTTTCCTGAATACCCTTCACGCATGAATTATAATATAGCAATACGGACTCCAGCAATGTCCACGTCACAAACTGCTATTTCCTCATAGCAGCAACGGGGTTTCAGACAGTTTACAAAACAAGGTATTATGTCCAGACTCTCTAGCCACGTTAATGTGCATGCCAGAGAAAATAAAGCCTACTCTGCAATAATATGTCATTTTATCTTTCCACAACACTTTTAAGATTTTCTTTTTATAGCAAACACAATTAACAAGCTGCTTCTGCATGACTCACAATATCGCAATCACAGATTTTTGCAAGAAAAAAGGATAAAGGGTGATATTTGTGTGTGCGTGTGTGTTTGTGTTTGTGTTTGTAGGCTTTAAATAGTCTCATGAAAGGGCTCCATGAGTGTCACCAGAGGGTTTGTAAGAAAAGTGGAGAAGGCTTCTAACCACGGAAGATTCTGGAGATCCAATATACAGTGTGTCTGAGATAAAAAGGGGAAGACATTTATAGTTGGCAGCTGGGCCGTTAAACTAGATCTGTGCTTCCGCCACCACCAAGAACATTTCGGTGGAGTGGGTTTAACAAATAACTCCTCCAAAAGCAGCATCTTGAGGACTTAATGGCCCTGGCAGGAGACAAGGTAGTCAATCTCTTGACGATAGACAGGAGCCTCTTTATCCGATGTACGGGTGGAAAAAGGGTAAAAGCCCAAGTTCAGAAATAGCAAAACCCAACAAAAGTCAACTAAATCTCACAGGGTATCACAGTATGAGAAAAAAACAACCCATAAACATAAATACACAGACAGACAAATATGCATTTTAATACCCATTCACTCAGACAAAAAAGAACCACTGTATGAATACACATACTAAACAGCACACTTCCAGCTGCAAGGCTCTCATTTGCTCTCAGCCCATTACAGAATCACAACAGCATTATGGTGAAGAGGGAGTGTAATGTGCTGAATACTAATCTGCAAAGCCCAATCCATTTCTACAGAGTAAATCCGTGGGATAATAATGTAAGCCTACGGGAGATGGGGGGGGGGATCAATATCCTCATCAAAAGAGAATCATCTCCATATTAATGTATGGAGTAGACACCACTTCACTACTAAACATACATCTAAAGAGCAGGAGACTATAAGAACTTTCCTCCTATAGGAAAATGCAATCAACCCATCAACGCTAATTAATCATATTTGAGTGATTCCAATGAACTGCATTAACGGGTGTGTAGTAACGTTTGATAGCAGCTCCCTTTCTGAATGAGCCATATTTGAAATGTGCTTGCGGCAATAAATCTCCGCCAACAGCATCTTAACAAGCTGCTCAATTTGGATGTACCTTTGCCAAGGTTGCCAGCGCAGACCTAAAGTGCACGCTGCAAGGTTACTGTCCATTTTAGATTACTGGAACAGGAGGGAAGCAGTGTCTAACTGTAAAGGACTGGCATTTGGCAGATGTCTAATTTGGGGCCATATACATGGGGACATTCCTCACACAAGAGCAAAGTCAAGAGGCGCTGAGGCATGTCATTGCACGGAAATAATTCATCTGCTAATTACGTTGCCAGTGTGTCTCGGGATGATTTCTGTGCAGAGCCGCTCTTGTCTTCCCAGCTCTCAGCTCGGAGATCCAGTCTCTGTCTGACACAGCATGAATCCTTGATAGTGAGCAGACACCCAGACACATCAGCAAAAACACGTTCTTATCCTTATCCGCAGTGCTCATCCCTCACTGCCCAGACAATGCATGCATCAACTTAAGTATCAAGCTGCAAAGCTTCAATATGTCCTTGGTTGGATTGTTTACCGTAGAAGTGAGGAAATACACTGCTATTATCTGCCATTTGGAGAGTTTGACTAATTGTTTTTGCTCATTTGGATTCGTCAAGTATTTAAACACTTAGGAAAAGTCGCCAATGCTAATACAAACATAAATTCAACATAAAAGGACATGCAGGTTTGTTTCATGTCGTGCATTGTACAAAAGTCTTTATTATTTATGTAACAGGAAATGAAAGACAAAGTCAATATGAATTCGTTCTGAGAAACAGAAGGAAGGAAAAGGAGATATGAGAGAACCAGAGTGATTCACTGTCGCCAAATGTTTACCACTGTCATGAGTGGAAAAACTGCTGAAATGTAAAAGTGAGTGATGTGAAGATTTACAGTACAGCTGCGTGTGCCAGTAGCACTCAGACCTCAATAAAACCAAAGCTGCTTAATCAACTGTGGCGGAAACACCTACTGGTGTATTATATGGGCTGCCAAAAAATTACACCATTTATCAACGGAATTATGTAAATGACGGCATGGAAGTGAAAACCAAAACTTCACAAATGTGTTTTCTAACCATTCATTTGAATTCATATTCAATTGACAGTTTGGGTCATAGTTTCTCTTTGAAATGAAAATTAATTTTACTTTCATTTTTAGGACACAGTGGGTAACAAGATTTTCTTTTGATGTCTCAGTGGTTGCAACTTCCCAGCACCATGTCTTCCAGTGGCACAGATATATACTTTTGATCTTTCAGTTCTGAAGTCAACACAATGAGATCACATTGTTCATTCATGCCTTCATGCTCTGACACTGGCAAAGTGGCCTGTCTGTCAGAACTAGTTCTTTCAGGTGCAGTGAGGTGAACTTGAGATAAATGTATCCTGAATCTAAACCAAATCTTCCCGGCACATCACCTCCACTCTTTCTTACTCAGACAAGAAAAGGGAACAAAGAGCCCTGCAGTTTGGTGTTGTGCACTGCTTTTTTGTTGTTGTTATTTCTGTTTTCCTAAAGTTGTGTTTTGTTGTCAGATTTTTACATGGTCACTCAACAGAGGTTCGCCAATAGCCTACGTGTATTGACTCCCCTGTGGTAAAAGAACACGGCACGGCGCGCAGAGCCGCATCATTGCATGTTTAAAAATGTGCTCCAATGAACAAGTCGCTGCGGGACAGTGAAGCTTGACAGAATCCCAGCATCACCTCGCTGAGCTGCTGGGCAAGGTCAACAACACCAGACTGGGTCTCCTGTTCTCGTTTGCAAAAAGGACAGCAGTTCTTAACTTCCTTTGTTATATTTATAACATTTATATCTAATGCATTCACACAATCCAGCTGATACAAATCAGCAGCTGCATTTTCTTTCATGTCGGACTGGGTTACAACTGTCCCCAGCACATCCTGCAGATACGTCATTTGCTTTGCTTGGCGATGTGATGTCGCACAAATGCAAACACACGAGGGATTTCCCCGGGACCCACTGTGTGCATTTAACATCAACACACCCAATGCCTTTCTCTCCCAAGTTTCCTATTGTTAATGCCAGCACTGTACTGAGGGGTATTTGAGCAGGAGAGACAATACATTCATCTTTGCGTCTCGCAGAGAGCCTCCCAGCTATGAGTAAGATCACACTGAGTTAGTGGAGAAACCAGAGGCAGTGTGTACTGAGTGTTTGTACTGAGCCAAACACTTCATGGCAATGGAGATGAAAACCAGGTAAAGGCAGAAGAGCAGCATTCATACAGTGCTGTCACCGCACCACTTCAAAGGCTAAAACACCTCTCTCAAGTTTTGCTAAAAATAAAGACTACAGCATACTCACTTAACAGGTGATATGGAATTATGGTCCCGCTTTAACAGCATCAGAACAAATAGCTTTAATGAAAGCCAGTCTGGTAAGAGGATAAACAATTATATAGACTAATTAAACAGCCCTGCAAGGGGCTGCAAAAGCAACATGCAACTACTGTTAATCTATTCCTCAGCTTTGCAGTCTGCTTTATCGGATCAGTCCATCGCTCTGATTACATTGACACTGTTGTCCTCAATCTGGTTTGTTCACAGAGGGTTGTCACCCCTCCTTCCACTTCCATCACCTTTGCAATTGATAGTGGCAAGACCCCCCTTCCCACCTTTATCTACAGGGGGAGATTGTCAACCGGCAAAGATGCTGACCTATGGGAAAATGACTCATGTTGGGGTGTTACTGTTTCAGCAGCACCATTGCCAGGCTGACACTAGACCAAGGTCATTTCATAATAGGTTGTCCAGCTGCCACTCTGCTGTCAACAGGCCTGAGTGATGAAGGGGGGTGCAGCCAGTTATCGTGACAAGAGTCAAGGCTACGGTGAGCTTGATAAAGATCAGCCTCTATGAGGAGTGAAAACGGCAAACAAAGAGGGATGGAAAAAAGATGATCCTGCATTTTTCCCCCTAAGCCTTCAAAGCAGTGACAAATAGATCTGCTTTGTAGCTCGCGTCCAAGAGCCGCTCTGTTTTGCATTCTGCTGGGAGCTGCAGCCGCCTTGCCACAGGAATAAATGCATGTGATCGGCGAGAGCAGTCATCAGAGTGCAGCAATACCCTGAGAAGTATTGACTGTGTTACAGCTCTTTTCTCAGGTCGCTGTCAATCCTGTCAGTCCTATGAATTGATCAGTAGGGGCTCACATCCATCAGAGTGACTCATCCAGAGCAGACATGCTGTTTTACTCGATCCCCTGGGCTGAAGAAGATGGGAATTTGGAGTTTAATCTTTGTTTGTTTCCTATTTATTGTATCTCTGCTTTTAACATTCTTATCCATATATGGGATGCCATATTGATTTTTGCAGACATTGTCTGCATCCGGCACTGAACTGCTTTTCTGACATTTTAACCCCTTAAAACCCAGATCAGCAATTTCTAGCACTTTTGGTTTCAGGTCTACAATTTCAGGTCTGCACCCTATACCGGAGGAACTAAGGCTCCGTAATTCATTGGCAATCTTTGATTTGTTCACTTTAAACAACAGCCTCAATATTTTAATTCTAATCAGAATTTCTACTTGTTGTCCCATCGCTCTTATTTTCTTCCTGATATGATTTTTTCTTGTTTCCACAACAGTGTATTTGCTATTAGTAGTAGTATACATCTAAACAGTCCAATGAAGTGGTAAGATGAGAAAAAAAGAATAAATCTGTCTTCTCTTTCAAAAGCTATTTCACAGCACACAACAGCATTTTTAAATCCAGTAATGTAATGCTCTCTAATAATACATTTCCCTTTCAATATTGCTGCAACTTAAAAAGTCAGGTGGTCATTTGCTGCATAGTAAAAAGCTGGTTTTCAAAAGGCTTTATCTAATAAATCAAATAAATGCTACCATCTCAACGGAAGCAAATTGTAGAATATCTTATAACTGTATTATCGTACTGTAAAGGGTATAGTGAATAGATTTTAAAAAGTTGTCATATTGCTTCTGAAGAAAATCTTTTTCCCCTTACAGTATGTAATGAAAATGAAAATGTTAAATCTATTCATGAAAAGACCTTGATCCAGCCACAAAGAATTGTTTACATAACTCAAATCACTATCTGTGGGTGCGATCTAGAGACAGGGCATATCATTTCCATTAGTTGTATCCTTAGTGTTGGAGTTTAACATCCAACCATCACATTTTTTTTTGTTTATGTCATACCTTCATTGTGGGAAGGTGGAACGGGGTTGAGGGGAGCCACAAGAATCCATTACAAATGTTATTTGCTGTAAGTCATAGGGACAGTGTGTTTCCAGTCTGTGCATGTGTTTTCTGTTTACTTGTCTGCTTTGTACTCGTTATCCTGGATGAGACACTGTGCTTGATGGGATTTCCTTGTTTCAGCAGTTTGAAGACAAAGGAATGATTCAGTACATAGCCTAATTCCATTTCATTTATTCTGCTGTAACAAATGAATGTACAAAATATGACATGCACATAGTTGGCAGAATACACATCCTACAAAATGCACATGAATGTGCACATTTTAGTGTGTGTGTGTGTGTGTGTGTGTGTGTGTGTGTGTGTGTGTGTGTAATCCCTTGTTTCTACTGATGCCTCTCACGAGGGAAGGACTCTATTTCTATGGTACAGCATGGCACAATAAAAGCCTGGAAATTTACGAATTAATTAAAAGAACAGGGCTGCTTTTTCTGCTCCTCTGAAGTGTGCTCCAGAGACTGGTGAAACGGCCCTAACAAGAGTCCCAGCATGTGCTTCTTTATGCTACTTCAAGAAACACATACCAGACAGGGAGGGACAGGGGACAGTGCAGACTTTTCAGAGGGGATCATTTTAGTCCCCCTTTTTAAACTGTGTCACTCCCCCGCTCTACATAAAATACGCTCACTGTGGTCCACATGCATTATTGAAAGTCTGCAGCTTGGTATATTTATTCTGCCTTTCTCATCATGGAAAAAAGTGAAATAGAATAAGACTACATGTTATTAAATGTGTTGTATCAAAAATGTCACATACATACTTAGTGCCACTGACAAACATACAGAGTAAGTCTGTTTTTTTTGTCAGAAACGGAGGTAAAATGAAAGGATCTGGCTTTGTGTGCCACATTCCAGAGAGTCCTTCTCTAGCACTCTCCATCAGGGCCGTAGCCCTGGGTGACTGAGCCTTTTACCTATCTGCTGCATTCAGCCACCTGCCATGGAAATCACGGCTGTTTCCGCCATATGCCTCAATGTTCTGCCAAGGCCTCACCGGTCTGTTCCGCCTTGAGCAAATTTCATTATGGGATTGCTGGGAGCACTCGGCGCTGCTCATTAAGGCTATCAGCGTGGCACTTCACCGTTTGTAACACGCGAGATGCAGGAGGTTGAATACCCCCAGCATAGAAGATCGCTTAACAACTTTAGGTTTGTATAACTTTTGTTCAGGAATGGTCTCTTTCTCAAATACTCACAGAGGCCAAACTGAGGATTTTGCTTTGAGATGAAAAACCTGTAAATTAGGTATTTAATTAGAGAGGGATTTAGCTAGCCTTATAGTATTGGCAAGGAGAATGGCTGGCAAGTGTCAATTTGAAATTATATCACAAGACACTTCAAACAAAGATCCAATCAAGAGTTTAATCATTGTTCTAAAATATGTGCACAATGTATATTAAAGTGAGACTATGTAACTTTTGAAAGAAGATTTAACACATCCTTTGTCTTTCAAACAAGACGTTTTTATGTGGCTTTAGCCTTATTTAGTCTGGTGTGATTATGGTTTTATGTTGGCTCAGGTTAGCTAATGTTAGATGCTGTGTAACTCTTACAGCACACTATGTTGTAGCATTACCATTATCCTAAAAATAATGTCACTTGTGACCAAAGTTACATACCGCAGGTACCTTCAGAAACAACTTGATGCTATGGTGTGCCTATGTAATAACACAAACAAAAACTAGAAAATCTTCTAAACTGCAACTGTCTGTATTAATCGTGCATGACACAGTGACTCAACTACTCATGCTGTTTTGGCTTTTATATGGCAATCCTGATTGGCTGTTGTGTGTATGTGGAGCTAAACAGCTAATACACTCCTGGCAGCCTATTCTGGCACACAAAGTATTTAATAAGACCGAGCTGATTCAGTACAAGATAAGGCTTCCTCCACTATCATGCATGAGCCAGTGTTGTGTTACCATGAGGCAGTGGCGGTTGTCCACTAACATGGTCAGCGTACAGCCAGATGGAGCTGGGCCACAGGGATCAAACGGAGAGTTCTGCTATCCTGCCAGCTAACACCCACCACCCTTTGACATTTCACCGCAGCACCACTTTTTATCTCTTCACGACCCTTGAAGAAGAAATGAGTTCACTGTTCTCAGGTATTAGAGTTGCAGGGCGCGGAGGTGATTCTGAGCACCAAAACAATAGTAGCTTATCTCCCTGCCTGTCTTTTGCATTGTTTACTCACGATTGTTTCCTCATTTGTGTTCTCATGCGCGAAGGCCAATCTGGGGCCTGTGCATTGGGGAGGCAGAGTTTAGCCTCACTGTGCTTTAACGTGATGTTCACTCAGCCATACCGGTGCTATGCATCCACAGCCATCACAGTGCATTAACCCCTGGATGCTGCCTGGCATTGTCTCACTAGACTGCAATTGCAGACTGCCTCTAGTCCTGAGGGTCCACAGACCTCAAGCTGGCCAAGGAAAGGGAAGTCAGGGTCAAACAATGCTAAAATAATTTACAAAGAAATAGGCTAGAGAGATAGATCTGCTGTTTTGTCCATCTGACTGAATGGTTTAATAGTTATAGTATGTGAGTGATGCATGTTGAAAAGTGAATCAATCTCTTCTCTATAGACCCTTGTCAGAGATTGATGAGACACAAAGGTAACCAATCAATGCAGCTAGTAATGTACTGGCTTTAAATGTCAATAAGCCTGTGCATCTGCTGTGGTGCAGTCTACATTTCTGTGATGAGGATAAACAACATAGTCAGTTTAGAGACAAAGCACAAACCATGATTTGTGGGCAATATTTTACATTTAACATCTTAATCATCTGAGCAGAGTGTGGCAGTTTCAGTGCCTGTGCTGGACCAAGGCTACTGATGGATTAGAAGGTACTGGGATGTGGCATGGCCTCCGGTCATTAAAAGGAATCCACTGTAGGCTCACATTACTAATACTGTTCTCTGGTGTTGCCCATGAATCAGAAAATATCAAGGTTAACATATGTAAATACAGAAATAACATTTGAATTTGCTATATGATGGCCAAAATTGAAAACCCAGTCAGAGGAAAGTCACATATTTTCTTTTTAAACTTGAACCAAACAATAACGTTGCGAGCCAGAAAACCAAAACAATGCGCTGAAAGACGCTATGAAGCTCTTTATTAATGAGGGGAAATTAGTTAAGAAACACTGTGGCTTTGTCATTACAAGCAAGACCTTTCACATAACAAATCCTCATTTGATCCATTGTTAGAATAAGAATATAGTCATTATAGCCGCCCCCTAAATAGCTAGATTTTACCTTAGCTTGCAGAATGACCTGAAGGCTATAGTTAAGACTACAAAAGCTTAAACTCTATATTTTACTGTCATCCAGAAAATTGTCTGCTCAGACCTTATGAGAGCTAACACCGGCACCTTTTCAACCACAAAAGGAAACTTCCTGCATTGGAATTGAACCTGTGCCAATCCAACAATGTGGATGAGAGCACAATCAAAATGGATGGACCGTGTTTTACAGACACTGACAAACAGTGAAAGTGTTGACAACTGTCTCCATCCAAGAACCTCAGGCAAACAGCAGTACCAGTAAGCACAGAGGGGGCATGATGGGTTGGCACTCAGGCATGATGAAGGGCATGACTTCACATCCAAATGACCCACACCAGTAGCTCTGCACTGTTAGAGCGGCAATCCACACTGACGTCTGCCCTCATTTACAGCAATGCTTACGAAGATTAAATTGCCAAGCAGCTTCAACACATTTAGAGAGCCAAGGGATACAAAGCTGGAGGCGATAAGTCATTTGTGGAAACTCTGCTCCCGTCTCCTTTCGGGGTCTTTTTTGGGAAGCTAAGACTGTCCTCCTGTGACTCCAGGGTGGCAGTCTGTCAGGCAGAAGTGACACCAAACCAATGTCTAATGGCTCTTACGTCATAAATATGGCCCCAGAATTGACAGCCTAAATCTACGGTTCTCTATTACCTTGATTCATTCCACTACAAAAGGAGACACTCTGCAACATATTGTGGTCAACGTATAAGAGGACATTTCGGAGGGATCCACAGACACACCCCAGTGAATTGCAAACTGGCTGAAGCCAATTTGTGTCTACTTTACATTTACAGGTCTTCTGCAACAACCTGTTACAATAGAGCACCAGAAGAGGCTCTCAGATGAATATTGAAGTAAAAAAAAAGGCTTTTAGAAGAGACCCAGATAATTTAAAGTGCATTTCACCACTTATGGAAGTTTCACAGTGAGTCCCTGACTGTAAATCGAATTGTCCTGCTTTCTTTAAGCTGGCCTTGTGTACACATATTTCTGCAGGACATTAATTGAAATATGGGGCAAGAGTCGGTCAGTTCAGCGGCTGGTCTACCAGAAGGATGCTAATGCCTTTCAGCAACATCAATCATGCAAAGTGAGAGACTAGGTTGATAAATATTTCACTGTTTTCCCCCCCAGATGCTTATCTTACACAGTTCTGCCATTATGACTCTACTCCTTTACAGTACATCTGTTTGTGCCTGCAGCGGCGGAGATCCGAAGCATTTCCCAGTACGATCTTAAGATGAAACATGAAATCTCGTCCTACAATCGAACAGATTCTGAATCTGAATAATTGAAAAATTTGAAATAAAGTAACAAGCATATAGTTTGACATACCTGCTTTACTATATATTCGTGCAAATAACTCATTCAACAAGCAGATTACTTTTCTAATAATAAGAACAATTTTATTTAGAATCAGATTCTTCATTCATTTAATTGTAAATAGGATTTTTTTACCTTTTTCTGTCAATTTTCTAAGTGTGTACCCACGGACTGAAAATGGAAAAGAGAATCACAGTTTCCATTTGTACTCTTTGACTGGTTGACTGAGGGGGAGAAGTTAATGCCGTGCAAACCCATTCTTACTCCCAACTCTTCAAATACAGCAGCTTCGTCAGTGCCCCTCGACTGACGAGCTGGAAGTGTTGGCCACACTCAACTGATGGGAATCTCATACATTTTGCAGGTATTTGGTAATTTGGTCATCGTTATTAAAAGGTATCCTTAGGGGAACATATCTATCTATACCAAATTTAGTGTTAACCCATCCAGTAGTTGAAACACTTCCCTCACAATCACAAAAGTCAACCTCAGAGAGGCACTGTAGAGGAAAAGGTAACTCCATATAATTACAAAAGAATCACAACGCGATAATCATTTCTACAGGAGAGAATGCATTTTTGTCCTGCTGAGTGACATGTGGCCTGTGCTGTGTGTAGTTCTGTGAATCTCTCCCACTGCTTATTTACACAGCCATGTCAGTAGATTACACGACTGAATGTGCAACTTTAGAGAGTCAATCTTTCCATTGTGCGACTGCTCATAAAACACGGGGAGCTGTTGCAGAGGTGGCCAATTACAGTGCAGATTAATGTTGTTGACAGAAAATGTATTCACACAAGGTAGTGGGTGCCCAAGCTTTCCCCCAGGCCCTGGGAAAAGAGGTGCACTCTATGATGTTATGCCAGGAGGAGGAACTTCATTACTCACAGCAGAGGCTCTGTCACTAGTGTGAAGGCAAAGAGAACAAGAGACGGGGGTAAAGAAAAAAGCAGCAAAGAATAATGCTATATACTGAAATTAAAGACCAGCTCTGCCTTGAGACAAAAGCTATTGGTTAGTTTAATGTAAATGGCAATACTCAGAGGGGCAAATGAAAATGTGAGGGATGTCTCTATCCTTCTGTCTCCCTCCTGTCTGTGCCTCCAGCCCAAAGGTCACCTGTGTTAGCCTCGGCCCTAGTTTCTAAATCCCCTTCCGCTTTAGCATGCAGACCATCCCGGCAGCCCTGCAGACCACAGCTCACTGTCAGGACAGCAGCTTTAAAAACATGAGACTGTATGAAGGCAGACAGATGGATGAAGAAGGGACACGAGTGAATGGCAGACTGCAAAGAAGAAAAAAACAAAAGCAGCCACTCAACTGAGGATTATCTTAGCTCAGAGTGTATTCCATACCAAACTGTGTGCTGACATCATCAGACAGGGCCAGGGATTTCTGGATGATAGGCTGAGGAAATATGCCCTTATGTCATACAAGGCCTAGGATCCTTCACGTGGCAAAAACAAACAGCTGTGATATCAAAGGGCTGCTGACGGGGTGAAATTGAACTGTAAAACAATGTGCCACGCCTTGAAAGCAGCAGTGGCTATCTAATACTAGTACATCACACATCATGACACCTCATCAGAGTGAACTACAACCACCAGTAAACGCACCTGGGAACTGTGAAATCCTCATAGTTTAATGGAGCAATTCTATTAAAAACATTTGGGAAAAACAATGATATTTATGCAACACAGAGTAATTCAACTCCTTGTATGGAGGTATGAATAGTTCACTTGTACAGCTCCTATTCTGATACAGAAAGAAGACAGCCTCCCCACAGCTCCGCGTCTGGTCATGCTCCCTTAAAGCTTGTCACAGACCTCAATTGCAGATAATAAATGAAGCCATAAATTTGATGGAAGTCCATAAACAGGCCCTTTAAATTGGCATTCTATTTTTCCTCTCTGTTGAATAATGACAGGGAGCACTTTAACACTGGTGAGACTCAGGGAGATTCCTTCTTGGTATTTATTTCCCAATTTCCTCTCATATCATCAGTCTGCATCGCATCACTTCCTTAGCACGTTCAATAATTTCAGAAAATGGCCTGGCCGAGATGCAATCTTACACTGGAGCTTAAAAGGTGTGTGTGTGCGTGTGTGTCGGCACATCTGAGCCTCAGCAAAGACCTTGTGAAACAAAATGGCTGCATTGAATAAAGAGCGAGTGGGCTTTATGAATAAATAGAGGCAGATCACTTGTGGACCAGCGTGATGGACAGATAGATGAACCCTTGCCTGCTGAGATGGGGAGCTGATTTGCACTTTGTATCCCTTCAATCCCTCTGTCTGTGGGGGAAAGTGCCAGCTCAGCGTGTTACTGGCAGGCGGAGGCAAGAGGGGGAGTATACACGCCTACTCACCCGACGCACCCTCCTGGCTGGCCTGTCCGTCACATGCGCCATGCAGAGGGATCAAGCAGCCAGGAGCTCTGCTAAACATCCTGCACATCTAACATATTGCATTTATATTATTTATTTATTATTAAATCTTGCTGTCATATTTCTTATTTGCCTCTGTGTTATAACATAGTTTGCTGCACTAACTTGGCAAAATGTAGTCCAGTACTGTTTTGGCAAGCGCTCCGTAAATTTCTTCACAAATATGTGATATGAGTAGCAGTCTTTTTATATACTGGAGAAAAAATATAACCCTGATTATTTTTCTATATATTTTGATCATGGTAATTAATCCGTTTTAGAAAACTAACTTATTTTATTGCTGTTTTGCAAGTGGCAGCAGGTAGAACGTCTTGTTTTCATAGTTTATTATATTCCATGATTCTTGGATGAAGCTCATACTGTAATTTACAATCAGGTTTTAAACCAAACAATCTGCAAATTACAACATGATAATACAGTTTTAGGATCATTTTAAATTCCGTTATTTCATCCTATGGGTATGTTTCCCTACATTACACTAAAGGTTGTGTGACCTGTCATGTGTAATGGAAGCTCTTAGTGTCTCATGCCGGGACTTTCAGGGAAGTTAAAAATACAACAAACACTTGTGCCTGTTCAGAATGGGCACTGCACTAGTTCTGTTCGTATTAGTTTGTTGCACTTATTGTATTCGTATTAGTTTGTTTCTGCACTGTACTTTTGCTCTGGTTTATGTTCTTAGATGCTTGTTTAAAAAAGGAGATGCACTTATAACTTCTGGTGACTAGTTCTCTTGAATACCTCTGTTGAATACCATTATTGCAAGTCGCTTTGGATAGAAGCGTCTGCTAAATAACTGTAATGTAATGTTATTTAAAGCAGCATGATCACTGACCATGGCAACATGAAATAGATACATAACAGATGACCACTATTAATGCTTTGGAGCAATGCTTTTGAGAGTATGTTCCTGTTCTGTTTGTATAAAATGCATGCAGGAGCTGCAACATATATTAATACTACTGATCAACATACTAATCAACAGTTATGGGCCCTAAAGCGCCTAGAAGCACAGCAATACTCCTGCAATAGGAAGAGAAGCAGAATGCTGCTGGCGGGTATGGATGTACAAATGTAGCTGTCAAAATATGCCAAAACATTTGTAAATGTTTTATCAAGAAAGAAATACATGTTTATAAGGTCTTAAGGATACACATTATACATTTTGTAAGAAACACTACGTGTAAGCATGAATTAGTTTGTTTACAAGAAAACTGCCCAGGGTGTTTAACCCTACTCAGAAAACCCTGTCTCCTAAACATGCTCTATATGTTGTACAGTATATATTAGAATATTGTTTTTATCAGTTGAGCATCTCTCTGTACTGCTTGTAGATATTATTGTTCATGTTTCTCTCCCTCTATCCAGATAAAAATATATCTTTAACAGCAAGTTGGATAGAATACAGGAAACGTGACCTGAACAAATAACCAGTAATAACACTTCAGCTAAAACAAAAGCATTGAGGTACATCACAAGAGGCTGTCTTGGAAACACATTTAAAAAAGAGGAGTAACACATAAATAAAGGGGCCATTACACTGGAGAAAACCCGTGAAATGGCTTGAGGAGGCAGAGACAATTAAATATCAGGGAGGATACTGTTCATACTGTACCATGATTAAGCTAATGGGGCTGCCAAAGAAACGGAGGTCTCAAGCCTCATTTGTCTGCTACAAATACGAGTAAATGACCAAATGTTTAATCATTTGGCCACTTGCTACTGTGCAAGCTGTCTTTGCGCTTGATCTCTGTCCAGCTCCACGGAAACAATATCAGTACAACTTCACCATCAACACTGAATCTCTGACTCACCTTTGTAAGTACATTTTGAAATCTTGCCAGAGTTACAGCCCCTGCATAGTTAAGTAAAGTGCCAAGGAATAGCCAAGTGCTGGAGGAGGGCAGTTTCATCCTTGAGTCACAAGGAAGGCTAAATAAACTAATTAAAAAATATTGCTGGGAGCGTGCTGTGTTCAAGGGGAATGGGTTTGAGCTTAATGAGTGGCTTAACATCGGGAAACATAGCTGGGGGCACAAACACACTAAAGCCAAGTGACAAAGCTCGTGAGACTGCTGCATCACCTTTGCTATTTAAGTTCAGGTCCGTTCACATGTGTGCGTGTGTGTGTGTGTGTGTGAGTGAAGGAGAAAGGGTGTGTGTCCGTGCTGTGGTGAAGCCCTCCACAGTCGGGGTGGATGGTTGGCTGGTCTAATCACAATGCGAAGGAGTCTCTAGGTGACTGGTACATCAATCTGACATGGCTCCTCGGGCAGCTGAGAGGAGACAAGGCCCCGCCAACTAGTGCCATGCCATGTGATTCATTATGCCAGTGGGCAAAAGAAAGAACCTCACTGCATGATAAAAGTGACACCTGAGGAGGAGGTTAAAAGAGGAGGAAGGCTCGGAGGGTGGGGAAATGTAAAATGTGAAGTTAAGCATCTGAAATGAGAAGAATCCTGCAGTTGTTTCTCTGTGGTGGCCCTTGTTACTTAAAGATCACTGCTGCGATTGTCCTCCACAATATGACAAGGGCAACGTTACCCTCCAGTGTACTGTATGTTGCCATGGTGTTACCATAGCAGCAACGAGAGCATAGTACACAAAGTGTAACCTTGCACATGGACTACAGATTGGTCTCGTAAAGCAAACTGATGAATGTAACCCTATGCAATTCAAAACAGTCATTCTTATCGTGCATGTTTACGGTATTCCATCCATCCATCCATTTTCCACCGCTTATCCGGGGTCGGGTCGCGGTGGCAGCAGGTCAAGCAGGCCGACCCAGACCTCCCTCTCACCGGCAACATGTTCCAGCTCATTCTGGGGGATCCCGAGGCGTTCCCAGGCCAGCTGGGAGATGTAATCTCTCCAGCGTGTTCTGGGTCTTCCCCGGGGTCTCTTCCCAGTTGGACGTGCCTGGAAAACCTCCAGTGGGAGGCGTCCAGGAGGCATCCTAATTAGATGCCCGAACCACCTCAGCTGACTCCTTTCGACGCGAAGGAGTAGCGGCTCTACTCCAAGCTCCCTCCTGATGACTGAGCTCCTTACCCTATCTCTAAGGCTGAGCCCGGCCACCCTACGGAGGAAAGTCATTTCGGCCGCTTGTAGCCGCGACCTTGTCCTTTCGGTCACGACCCAGAGTTCGTGACCATAGGTGAGGGTAGGAACGTAGACCGAGTGGTAAATTGAGAGCTTTGCCTTCCGGCTCAGCTCCCTCTTCACCAAGACGGTCCGGTGCAGCGCCTGCTTTACTGCTGCAGCTGCACCGATCCGTCTGTCGATCTCCCGCTCCATCTTACCCTCACTCGTGAACAAGACCCCGAGATACTTGAACTCCTTCGCTTGAGGTAGGCACTCCGTCCCCACCTGGAGGGAGCAATCCACCGGTTTCCGGCAGAGAACCATGGCCTCAGATTTGGAGGTGCTAACTCTCATCCCCGCCGCTTCACACTCGGCTGCAAACCGCCCCAGTGAATGCTGGAGGTCACAATCCGAGGAGGCTAACAGGACCACATCATCTGCAAATAGCAGAGAAGCGATCCCGAGACCCCCGAGACTGACGTTCTCCGCCCCCAGGCTGCGCCTAGATATCCTGTCCATGAAAATCACAAACAGGACCGGTGACAAAGGGCAGCCCTGGCGGAGGCCAACACCCACCGGGAACGTGTCTGACTTATTGCCGAGAATGCGGACACAGCTCCTACTGCAGCCGTACAGAGACCGGATCGCCCGTTGTAACGGGTCCGGCACCCCATACTCCCGCAGCACCCCCCACAAGACCCCCCGAGGGACCCGGTCGAAAGCCTTCTCCAAGTCCACAAAGCACATGTAGACTGGTTGGGCAAACTCCCAGAACCCCTCCAGTAGTCTTGCGAGGGTAAAGAGCTGGTCCACTGTTCCACGGCCGGGACGGAATCCGCACTGCTCCTCTTGAATCTGAGGTTCGACAAGCGGTCGGAGCCTCCTTTCCAGCACCCTGGCATAAGCCTTCCCCGGGAGGCTGAGTAGTGTAATACCCCGGTAATTCGAGCACACTCTCCGGTCCCCCTTTTTGAAGATGGGAACCACCACCCCGGTCTGCCATTCCATGGGCACTGATCCCGACCCCCATGCGACATTGAAGAGGCGTGTCAGCCAGGACAGCCCAACCATGTCCAGCGCCTTCAGCATCTCAGGGCGGATCTCATCCACCCCCGGCGCCTTGCCACCAAGGAGCTTTTTGACTACCTCGGTGACCTCTGCCAGGGATATGAGTGAGCCTCCCCCTAGGTCCTCAGGCGCTGCCTCCTCTGCAGAGGACATGTTGGTCGGGTTTAGGAGTTCCTCAAAGTGCTCTTTCCACCGCCCGACGATGTCCTCCGTCCGGGTTAGCAGTTCCCCCCCCCTGCTGAGAACAGCCTGGGGTTTACGGTATTGTGCTGTTAGAGACTACTATAAGATTGTGGAGTGTTTAGAAATTGAGCTATTACAGTTCGTAGCTCAATCTCCCTAGTACAGCATGATGGGTTTATCACACCGCTAGCACATCTTTACTGAGATCATGTCATATAACATTGTTTTATTAATGGACAAGCCTTATTGGACGATAACAATGGCAAAGTGACCATTTTAGCTCATCTAATTTTATTATGAATCCTTAAATGGAAGCAATATAGACTAAAGGCCCATATAATGATGACAGGTTACCAGTCATATGCATGTGTACCATTATGTTTGAGTCACTTTTCTGAATGCTAACCAGTGTTGCTCTGATTTCATTTGCACACATTTATGTCAAAACAAGTAAATGTACTTCAACCCATAAATGCACCAAAAAACATACACTGCTCATTTCCGACTGGTGGAACTTTGGCCCGGTGAGACATCAAAGAAACAGAAAATTATAGTAATTTATAATAATATTCATAATAATTTTCAAGGGAAGTGAAGTACCACGTAAATGCACCCATTTAGTTCATAGGCTGTTGTGAATGAAAGAAGCTGATTTGCGGGCAACATCTTTCCCTTAAAGCAGTTCTATAGAGAAGGTGCTACTGAAGACATTTTCATCTTAATAGGAAGCAAGGATAAGATTCTGGACCGCAAGCAAATTCACTTCTAGGGCTGTGAATCTCTCCCTCTGTAACAGATTCAATATGCATCTCAATAAGGACTCAATAATTCACAGCACCTATAATATATTTGAGGCAGTCAGTTTGATATAGTTCAATTCAGCCCCGCAATGTAATTTGTTTCAGTTTACTTCAAATAAGGTTTTGTTACTATTTGAAGGATCTTTCAGAGTAAATCAAACTGTTGCCGAACACAGAAGTAGTACTGTCTGTGTATCTTTTGTTAGAGAGGAGCTGTGATTGCCTGTGACTCCTTCAAAATCAGACATTAATCCTGTTGCATCGATTTAAAGCTTTTAGTTATAACACATTAATCCACCAAACCACACATCACTTAATAATAGTACACAAGAAAAGAAATCCATGAAACGAGTAGCAAATTCATAAAATAAAAAAATCTGAAAACTCTTTCTACTCACGTCTCTCTTAAACATTCTCTTAAGTCTCCCCATTGTTTCCACCAGCAGTGATTGCTTTGTATTTAGGTGTAGGTTGTTAAAGGTTAAAGGTGACTCTTGGACTGCACATTGGTTTGAATTCAAATCATTTGATGAACATTTTCCTCTGTCAAACTGCTTCATCAAACTGTTTGGCCTCTGCTGTGTCACCTGCAGACTGCAGCTCCTAAAGAAGATCCTGTGGATGTTTGCTCAGTGTGATGCCCCGCTCTGTTTCCAGAGAGGAGCAAACAGACTCAACAGCAAACAGAGTGAACAGTTCATACTCACATCACATGCTGGCGCTGTCACCTGTCTATCAAGACGATAGGAGTGGCAACACAAAGGTATGTTCCACAGTGATAAAAAAATACAACTTACCTAGGCAAAAGATTTAATTATGTAATTACTTCTGCAAGAACACACACAAGTTTTCTCTTTATCATCAGTTGATTAATTTTAGGGTACTCAATCAAAGTATGAATTAATTAATAATAATTAAAATAGAGAAATGGGGCACTTATATTTTACATCACATCTGTCTCCAGAGGATTAAGAAACGTCTCATATCCTTCCCATACACACCTGCTGCTGCCCTGCAGGGCTAATGTCACCTTCATCTTGTACATAATTGTGTGTGTTTCAGCAGCTGTCCCGTCACGCTGACACACATCTCGTGACACACACAAAAACACACACATGCATGCATATTCTCTCTCTTTGTCCCCCTTCTGTTCCTGTTACCCCTCAGGCTCGGTGCTATCCTGGTGTCATCAGTGGACTGTACCTGCAGCATGCCATTATACACCAATAGCGACATCTATAAGACTTGAAGGAATTTGAATTATTCATCGTATAATTTAAATAAAGTTACACACATGATCCCCCCGTTTTAACGTCTCGCAGCTCTTTTTTGTTAAGAACCTAGCCTGTCAGCAACGGCTGCCTCCAAAATAATTAAGAATATTTTGTCTACAATATGGCATATTTACAGATATATAGAAGTAGTTAACATATATTTGTGGAATAGCAAAGTGAAAAATGTCTTACACACTGAAATTAAATTTATGTTATTATCATGTAACCTTAAAACCTTGACCTTTTACCATGTGCTGATTCGTTTTTTTCAACTTTTACAGAATGTACCTTTAACAAGGTAGAGCTGCCCTGCGATACATCTTCAAGGCCAAAGCAAGGGGAGAGCTGAAAGCTTATCCCTTCAGCAATACTGATGTCATAATTCAACCTGCCTACATCCTATTTTCTAGTTGTCGTTCGATTGACGGTGGTCTATATTGTGGTATGAGATGTGTTAGTTTGATTAGCATGAGCCAGACATATCAGGTAACCTGCATATCACCATGGCTGTCTCTGGAAACCAATTAAAGTTGAGTGCATTGGTCCAAATATGCCCTAAAATACTTGTCATTCAACTTTCCTTCCGTTTTTTGTTTTTTTTTGAGTATGAAGCTAGCCAGCGCTGTGATTGACATCAGTTCATATCAAAGTAAACTCCTCCCAGCCAGGACAAAAAAGTCACTTTTAATAAACACACCAGCAGAATCTAAGATGAAGATCTGCGGGGCTACGACCCGAACTTTCATGGAATGATGACACCGTGGAAACAGTTTCACGAAGAGGTCAAATCACTACTAAATTGTGGTCTCTCATTAATGTCATTCATGCAATAAATCCTGTCATTCACCTTTCACTTAGCCTCTCCTGACTGGAATGGAGAGGAGGATCACCCTCAAATTAGGGCAACAGGTTAGCAGCGCAGGCGATTAGATGATAAAGCAAGTTAATAAAGCTGAAATAATTGCTGGGCTGTTTTTTTGCTGATGCCATCAGAGTAAAGTGATGCTGTTATGCTATCAAAGAGATGTTTTGTGAAATCGATCAACACTAATAGATTCAGAATCAAATATTAATCCAGAAGTATCAAAAAAACACCAAAATAATTAGTCTAAAGAGGTTGAAATCAAACCTAAAAATGATTCCTAATGTGCTACAGTGCAGCATTTATCTGCAGCATATCTTTTGGGGTTGCAACACAGTGGCAATCATATACTCTGTACATTTCAAATGCCTATTGGGAAAATCCATTTACATCTTCTCATGGACATAAACAGTGGCCTGAGGCCGATGATGTGGCCGATGATGTAACCCCGGCAGTTACATCAGTTCTTCCTCAATGATTGTTGTTTTTCTACAGGCTTTGCACGATGTTCCCCTAAACATGACACTGTACACTGTATTCGGTATATATGCTCCACTAGTTGTTTTTAAATCCATCATTTGCAGCCCTCCACATCTCCTGAGTAAGATATCAGGTTGTTTTCCTGCACTTTATTTTCCCCCTCTACCTCCGTCTCATTCTCGTGTCATGCAGCCCCATTGCTGTACTCTCTACCAGAGTCCAGTGATGAGTACATTCCCTCCTGCTTCAAGGCTAGTTCGTAGGCCCTAAAAAGCAACAGGATTTTTGTTGGCTCCATCATAGTATTTACTACTTCTTCCACAGCCTGACTGCACTCATGGGATGATTCTGACTGGGGAAGCATATGCAGTAGAAAGCCATGAAATATTGCACTCTCATACGCCAATTTAATGTTGAGCACTACACAGTGTGTGGCAAGAATGTCGTTGTTTATGGCTGGACACGGGGTGGAGGATACTCATTGCTTCATTTAAAATCTTATTTGTGTTTTAAAGGTTCTGAATAACAACCACAGCATTAGTGGACTTGGACCAAGTACTAACAAGGCTGCAGTGACTACCGACATTAAGGAAAAAAACGGAGAACAACTGACACCACTGAAATGTCATTCAAATACAACACTGTTACAATAAAATAAGAATAAGAATCCAATGCTTAAATACACACAGTATATCTAATATAAATACACTGTTGCACTTTAAAAAGTTTGAACACGGGAGCATTCAAATGAGTAAAACCAAGAAAAAAACTAATCAAATAACCTCAATAACTTTGGTGATTGCATAACCTTTTTAACAGACTTTTTTCACTGTTGTACTTTTGATTGTTATTTAATAATTGTAAATCCTCTATTCATATATTTTGTGAAAATAATATCAAGATACCAGGTTGCATAATCATCCGCCAAGACAGATGAAGACGATGCTGTTTGCATGCTATAGGTTAAATGTGTCAAGATAAAAGCCAAGGGTTCAAATACAGGGCTTACTTTTAGGGTAATTCATTTTTACAGCACAGTTTGCACAGCGATTCATTATTTGATTTTCATGGGGATGAAAATCCTGAAAAAGCTGCTGTGTATTTTTCACATTATCCAATTAGTTCTCTTTATTCTGGTAAATCCTAATCTAATATTGGGTCTAATGCCAGCTGAAATATATATATGTTGAATTAGTATAGTAAATTCTGTGATTTGTTTATCTTGAGAAATATTATTATCATAATTTTCCCTCCACAGCTGAAGAGTGCGCTAGAAGACTTAATCTGCATACTTGTCAGTGACCTGGATCAAGGTTTCAACTTGCTTTGTCTTTTCTATTAATCAGCATAAATAGCATAGTGTACTCTAACTCTCTTATCCCTGCATAACACCCGTTTATAGAGATTTGATTTTACATTGACACTCTGTAGCCTCATCATTTTGCTTTCCATTCTCTCTTCCAACCATTTCGGGAGATGTGGTGTCGGTGTGTCCCACACATTGTAATTGGAAAATTCATTTGGGTCACCCATAGAAGAAGCACCGTCTCTATGGCAACAGTAGACATATCTGTTATGCTTAGAGTCTGGGCCAAAGATGTCTTAATGAGGTGACCATTTTCAGAGACTACACAAGTCAACTGAGCATCATATTCCGGTATTCTTATTTCTCAGTGCTGCAAACATGTCCCACTCATGTGGGCTGCTGTTGTGCAGACAACTCCTTACTGAAGCCGGAGCTAATAACGTCTTGTGTGTAAAGTGAGGGTCAATAAATAGCATTAAGCTTATCGTAGTATTGGATTTCTCATAGACAGGGTGTCAGCAGGGAGCTTTTAAAACACAAAGCCTAACGTCTACAACGGGCAGTTGTAAAGAAAGTTGAGGAACAAACTGTCAGTCTTTGGAGTCAAAGTACTGACGTTTTTGAAAATATACGTATACCATGAGGCATTGTGATGCCTGCATGTGAGCAGTTAGACATACCCTATTAGATGAGCAACCCTTGGCACAGCGTTTTAAGTAGATATTAATTTTCCCAAGGGAGCTCATTAATGATCCTATTCCCCATCTCATGATCCTAAAGGACCTAACAGGATTCCCAACTCTATACAATTCACCTGCAATGACATTCACCTGCATTAGATATATGTTTGCATACAAGGTTCTATGCAAAAAAAAAAATTCAATATAGCACATATTTTTCATAATACAATATAATGCGCGTTAAAAACAAAGCCTGCCAATTGATTCAAAGAACACAAGTGACACTTTGGCTCACGTTTTACCATTTGATGTTTTCTAACATTTTAAGCAATTACACAGCTGGGATTTGGAACACCCAACAAGATATTCCACATAACAGCACTTGCTGACCGAGCAAAATACTCCAGTTTAGATAAAACATTTGGGCAAGGGGTATTCAACACTACTGTTTAAATTACAACTTTATAACATATTGTTGTCTTTTAAACAAGTATAAGCAGATTCATTCCTCTGTAGTTATATTTCCTGGCTAGGATGAGGGAAAATGCACAGATGTTGTATTTAAAAAAAACCTGTTAAAGTTCAACAAGTAAATATGTTCTTCAACTCAGGTTAACTATTTTATCCCCCCCATTGATTACATCAGATGAATGATTAGAAAACTTCAATAACCTCTCATAGCTGTATTCAAAAGGATCACAAAGGTTAATAGCCTGCTCTTAAACACAGACATGCTCTTAACCTCCCTTGTGAGCTCTAATCTTGTTCTCGAATCACCAATGGTCTACCAGCTGGCCCATCAGTGATAATAAAGCCAATATCAGCCATATTTCAAATATTGAATATCTATCAATCTGTTTAAATCAGTTGTCATTGTCGTTGTTTCTATGAACAGGCCGAGCTGATTGGGATGCAGTTGACTAGGTGGATTGTCAGCACATGCCCTGCACTGAGGCCTAGTCTGAGAGTCATTAACACTCAACAAGCACGGTGCAGCCCCAGGGCACCCTGCTATCTGACAGTAATGCATTCTAATCGTGTCAGCCCATTGAGAGCTTCAGCTACATTACAGATAACAGGAGAAAATCAAACACCGCTGTCTGTCAACATCTCAGATCAATCAGGAGCCGAAAGTCTGTGGGGCAGCCATGCATGCACTCAGGCCAATCACCGTGAATCCAAGTCGAAGAATCAGACTCAAGTATCGAAGGGCAAGTCTGCTGAGTTGTGCAGTCTCCTGCTAGTCACAAACACAAGCGATGTCCCAAAAGTGATGTAGATTAATGTCCTTCTTTTGCACATCCCCTCACCCTCAGCACAGAAGGAAGCTGGTATCTTTTATTCAGCGAGAGTGTGTTAGTGAGGCTCCAGACAGTGTTGAGAGAAAGGGCAAGGAGTGGAGCTGAGGAGGGTTTATTTTGAGAGTTTTGGCCGTGCATTATTCAACGATCCGCATGGCAGAGAGTCAGACATGTCAGGCTCACCTTCTCCAGCATCATTCCCCCTCTTTAATAAATAAAAATAGCATTCCGGCTCAGTCCTAATTAAACAGCGTGAGTGCTAGCTATTAGCAGGTAATGATTACTTCATTTAAAAAATCCACGATCTCAATAAGCACTAGAGGGCCTAGCTTTTGGATGTACGTAGGGATTTTTGAGGGCTTTTTAGCCGTAGAAGCATCTGACGCATCACTGCAGTATGTGGAGCAACTCCCCAAACACATGAAATAAATGCTTTGTAAAACAACACAAAGGAAAATGTCGGCTTGAACTTCCTGTCTACCTCCGCTGCATACTGTATAGGTGAAGTGTTTCAGGTAAATTCTATCTTGTCTGTTTCTATCACTTTATATTTCCAGTCATCCTGTATAGATAAAGCGATACTTCAGACCATTAAGTAGATTCATTATTCATAAGGAGATTGTTACTTTGCCGATTCACTTACCATAATTGTCCTAATATTTTTCCCTGTGATTCATTGGTATAGGAAGTGCAAGAGAAGGAGGATAAACATCATAAATAATCAAAAAGATGTCATCAATACAGACATGGCTCAGAATACAAAAATGTGCCATGGCAGACAAAAGTCACTGGCCACACAATACATATTGTATGCCATAATCACAAACACACAAATACGCGTACACACATGACACATTTGTTTCCTGGAAACTAACCCTAACCCTTAACATAACCTACACCAGCCTAATCCCAAACCTTACCCTGACCTTAACCTTTCCCTTACCTTAAACCAAGTCTCCGCCCTAAAATGTAACGATTTATGTTATGGGGACGTGCAATTTGTCCCGATAAGAAAGGCAAGTTACACACACACACACACACACACACACACCAACTGTTCGTCTTTTGGCCATGAAAGAATTTATGAAACTCATTCAAGGGCCAATCAAACATAATACATTTGAAAGAATGCATAAAACATGAGTCATGGTTCTTTCTATCCTTTCTAGTCTCCAAAAGCTGAAAATATACATGTGATTCATCGATGTAAATAGAGAAGAATAGAAATATAGTGTAGGCCATCAAGTAAATGAACCTTCTGAATGTGAAAAATACACTTTATCTCAAGTAATAACATCATTACAAATCAAAGAAATATGTCTTCAATTTTTGCCTAAGCAATCCAACAACTTACACTTTGTTCATTTTGGTTCGGCCATACCCAGCATGCATTCATTTGAGAACGTTTTTTTAAGAAGACTGTATAACAAAATACTGACTGTTCTCTCCTCACTAAGACATCAACATGAGCTCTTTAAGCAACCCATTGGAAAAACACATCACTTACAGAGCTGTCTTTGTTTCAGATTTTCCGTCTGGAAAAACACACAGGCTGTTCCGAAAACATTTATCATAAACTATCCACTAAATTCAGTTCATAAATACAGTAAAGCAGAAATCAGTGCAGCTGTAGCATCATGTTGCTGTTTAATTCCTCAGTTCAAATCTGATAAATTGACTCAAATGATGTCACTTGAGTCAGCATCGGTTGGGGCTGAAGACTACAAGTTGTAGTTGTAGTTGTAGTAGTTGTAGATTATTCTAGACCTCCGCTCCTCATCTTTGCTTGACGCTTGCGAACAGAGGCTACATTAGCAGTCATGAGCAAAACACACCTAAATCTCTGACCTAACAGTTGGTGGTCGAGTTGCATTGTGGGAAATGAAAGCACCAGGTTTTGACAAGGAAAAATATGTGGAATAAAAAGACGACATCTTTAGTTTTGCGGCATCAATTTATATCGCTTCTTTCATGAGTCTGACAATGTTATAGCAGTGTAATGCTAAATCAGTGGAGTATTTTTTTTTGACAATGTTTGTTGAATCACAATTAACATCTAAAGGTTTGCTGATTGGTCAGTTCATATCAGACCAGGCTGATCTGATTCTTGCAAACTCTGAGAGTCTCAGAGATGAAGTTTGGCTGTGCGAGACCATTTCATGATATCATCAGAAATATTCTTCATGAAATGCAAATCCTGTCAACTCACAATTTAACTAACTAGAATCGTAACTATTGATTATATCGGTATTTAATCCATTTTTCAACACTAAAATAGAGTTAAATTTGAACTTAATGAACAAAGCTTTTACCAGCTCCCATTTCGAAATATAGAAAAGGTAACATATGTGCAACAATACACAAGCCGATGAAAATGTTCTGTGTGGAAAAAAGCATTTAGCGTACAAAAAAAAAGGTAACAAAAGGGAATCAAAGTGTCTCTGTGGAGAATGTGCCTCTGTGTTCTCGACTGTGTGTCCATTTTAGAAATGTCATCGGCTATGGGACTCCCCAGGATGCTGGCTAAAAGCCTCACTACAATGGTCTTCCTCTTTTACAGGGTGGGCTGGCAGATAGACAGTGCTCTGTTTGTGTGTACCTTTGGTAACCAAGAGAGTCTGAAAGCAGAAGTCTTTATGGACTAAACCAAGGCGCTGATATGAGTTGGCGACCACCCTGGGGAAGGTTATGGTTCAGCGCAGATAAGAGCTTCTAGCTGCAGCACAGAAGACGAAAAAGTCAAAACAGCACTCAGGGACGGGGACATGATCGGAATTGGATGCTATTATTATAAACCTTTATTTATATTCTTCTACAAGATATCTCAAAAACTACTTGCCAGATTGTCATGAAATGGGGTATCATCATGGTTCACAGAGGATAATTCCTCATGATTCTGGTGATTCTCTGACTACTCCTCTGGCCATCACATAAGTCCATGACATACATTAGCATGTGTGGATAGTCGAGGCTCCAGAGATTGATTTTTTTATGCTTTTAATAAACCCGCTAACCTTTACTTAGCAACGCCAAAAGACCAAAACAACGGGCACTTTGCTATAGGGTCTCTCATAGTCGGCCAAAATCACAACTGCACAGATTATATGTAATACTATATCCAGAAATCTCCCTGACATTTGCAGAGAACGTCATGCTCCAAAGGGGACAAAGCTGTTTGGTTCTAACAACACCATGGAGGCTCTGTGAATACCAAAATCATTGCTATGTGGCTTGTTACAGCTCACACTTGTTGCTTCGACCCAGCATTACAAAGTGGACAATTCCAGTGTTCAGTGAAGGAAGGATTGTGCCCTATATGTAGTGAGGCAGACAATAAGGGTGTGTAGCCCATCTGACTTTCATGTCACAGACCCGCAGTTACATTTGCCTTTTTTCATTTTAACAGAGGTCTTTCCCTAAACCTACACGGGTGTTTTAGTCGCCTATAGCCTGGACGAAGTATAGTGTATTTACTTCCTTAACCTTAAAGTGTCTATAATTGATATGTTTTATAATAACAATGTATCAAATGAAAATGTGAAAGCAGTTTGACAATGTGAAAGGGGACGCTTGTACTGATGAACCTAAAGAGAATCATCACCTGAATCTGCTGCTTCCCTTCGGCTTTACTGAGCTTTATATTGAGTTTCACCTGCAGCAGGCAGCCGTTTTCAGACAATAAATTAGTTATTGCAGGTTTAACCATACTGTGGTTGCAATGCAAAGTTACTGTAGAAAGCAAGAAAACCGTTAGCATTGGGCGTCACTGAACATATGTCCCGGCTTTTTCAGAAAAATCAACATTCTCGTCTGGCAATAAAAGTTAGAGATGATTTGTCACACCTCCAAACGTAATCTACATCATTCAGATCCTTCCCATTGTGACTGATGCTCATCACGGAAACACTTCCACACAACTGCATAATGAGAAATTACTTAAATGAAGCAGACACATAATTAACATTAGTTGGTGCTCCATATGCATACCTCCAGGAGGATGCGTGTCGATGTTAAACCACAGTTATAGTTATACCGTTATGTAGCAGCAACACTGCTCTCTATATTTAATGTGGCCCCCCGGCCCATGCTGTATGTAGAGATGGAGAAATCCTATCTCAAGGTAAAAGCACGAACTTCACAGTGGATACTGTATGTAGCTCATTAGATGAAGTTCCTCAGGGGACCAACTTGTGATAGGATCCACACTGGTACCTTTGTAACCGCAGGGCAGGCGAGTCACCAGGGATGGGGAGACAACCGAGATCACAGGAAACAAACAGTGCAGCTAATCAGCACGCTCTCTGAATTGCTGTACATGTTCCCATATTCAACATACATGACTGAAACATTGTTTTTCTCTCTCCCTTAATGTATGTCATTAGTGGGGAAATCAAAGGGGGATAGAAGAGGGCTCAATGGAAACACTGTAAAAACAACAGGATGTGTGTTAGTCACAAAACACAAACTGTCCACTAAAACAATTCTGGTTTTCTATAGTTTAGATTAAAAAACTGCCCATAACTTCTCTTGTGGTATTATGGACAGTAAAAAAATGAAACATGATAAAAGATTTTAAGAATGTGTTTTTCGTATTAATATAGTCAGTACATTAATATTAGCATATTGATTTAACTTTCAGATCAATCAAAAATCCAGGCTGCACATCATAATAATGAATTAATGCTATTTCTGAACCCTACATTTTTAATGTGCAATTGATCAAACCGAACAGACAGCATATATAAATGAAAATGTAAAGCACTGAATTAGAGAGTATTGAGAGCATGCCCAGATAGTGGGAGCTGTAAATTATGGAGACGTGGTGCTTAATGGCAGATGTGGCTCCCAGGGTCACCCTTTATTAAGGTTTGGTCCTCATAAATCTATTCCATATGGAGTGCTCATTGTCACTGCTCGCTAGTGGACGAGCAATTCATTAGCCATCTGAAGAAGAAGGAAAAAAGGGGGAGAAATGCAGAATCCCGCAAAGCTCTAAAATAACGAGGAGGCAGAACTGTCAGGAGCACGGCTTAAAGAAAAAACATCAAGTAATAGGAACACATCGGGAAATGTCAAAACTCCCCAGTGGGATCCAGCAGCACTTCCAAAGAGATGTGGATCACAGCGTTCATGTCACACAGAGCCCTACACTCACGGACATTGTGGGAAATCTGTTTAATGTCTCCTTAGATAAAAATAGAATATACTGTATCTATTGATATCACGCTGGAAAAGGGCCACAAGACGGCTTAATGTGCTGTAAAAGGGACAACGCTCCAGAGTCAGATCAGAGGACCACTGGTTCATTTCACGCTTGTTTGGAACATGATGAGAGCAGTATCATGAACACCATATGTATGCAAGTGTATTGACGATGACAAACGGCTGGTGCAGCACATGCAGGTAAGAAATGAATATAATTGCAAGCTGAATGCAGCTCTGAGTAGGGGTAAAAGAGAAAGGAAGTACACTCTCATTAAATATTTCAAATGGCACAAGACAACAAGAGTCAGATATTAAAATGACAGTTTAAACACCAGTGGGGGAAGAATCATTTTAGGTCCACAGGGCCTGATTTATGAGCTGTGTCGGCTTTATTGCGGCTCTATCTGAGGATGCTGATGGTTGGTGTTGGAATTTATTGAGTCAGGATTGACCTCCTGATACTTTGTGGAGGTTTTATGTGTCACCAATATGGGTCGCAGGTCATGAATTACTACCAAACAAGCCCATACCAATGACTTGCTATCCGTCTGGGGACACAGAACACAATTAAAAGACACCTCAATATCGTTGACGTCTGTGTGAATTACAGCCTGTTTTCAGAGAAGGCCTGTTTAACGGCCTTTCAAATGATATTCTTAAAGTGCCCAAACATAAGCCTGGCTAT
Source organism: Anarrhichthys ocellatus (assembly GCF_004355925.1). Taxonomy (NCBI): domain Eukaryota; kingdom Metazoa; phylum Chordata; class Actinopteri; order Perciformes; family Anarhichadidae; genus Anarrhichthys; species Anarrhichthys ocellatus. The sequence continues at coordinate 12,516,804 of NW_022280033.1, read as the reverse complement.
ATGATACTTTAAAGCTGCTCTAATCAATATTTTTATACTAACAATTGACCGAACCATTGTGTATAGTGTGAAAGGCTCACTCATAGTGTTGAACCTACAGATGATTATCACCTAACTAGTTTCCCTCAGCTCTACAGAGAATGTTAACGTCTTTCAGCTCATGTTTTGGTTTTACTGTTTTTGGTTCACTCTCATTGCCCTCATCAAGCCGGTAACAGCAGGCAGCGGTTGTCAGAGAAAAACTTTGATAAACCAGTTGCACTCTCCTGTACCTGCCCAGCACCAACAGCTGACAGGTCAAGTTATGAACACAGTTGAGCAGGTAGCAGCTAACGAGCCAGATCTTTCCCTCAGTAGTTGGTGGAGACCAAAACAGAGCAAAACACTCTTCCAGACACACAACTCCAAACAGATGTAACTCAGTTCATATTCTCCCATAGCTCATTCTAAAAAGCTTCAACATGTTACAGCAGTAAACTACACCTCCCAGGAACACACCATCAAAGCCTTATCTGAACCATAGTAATTCATCAAATTGTTGTTTTATCTTGTAAAAAGTGCAGAACATTTCAAATGTTACTGTCCACTACAGATCCCCATTTAGATTAAGATAAGAACAGAAAGTTTTCAGCCTCAGTGAAAAAAAACCACTCAGTGTTCGGAAATAGAGGGGACAGAAGCTAGCTTGAAAAGGGTGAAGGACTTAGCACTCCACATAGCGAAAGGATTAGGCAAGATTAATGAAAGGTCTGTGCCCCAACAGTAACCTTGTCTCTAATCATAAAATGTGTAAAATCCATCCAACAGTCTGCTCTGATTCTACCAGTCAAAACAGCTATTTCTGTAGCGCGATAACCATTTTACAGCTCACTATTCATGTCCCATTGATTGTACGTACTACAAATATTGCCTGCACCTCAATATCACCCTATACTCAATTTATTCACACATTGGCAAGACTTGACTATCTGCTTCCTACATAGAATATCAAGGTCTAAAGGGGTGCCAGACACTGTGACAAACAGTAAGATGTAAGAAGCGCTGTAAATATGATACGGACTTTTAGAATAGCTACAGCGCTCTTTGGAGATCTTTATCCATAAATCAGCCCACATTATTCAACATTTTATTTGTTGTGATTTACAGCATGAAGACATTTGATATCTACAACAGTATGACATTCATGTATTACTTGAAGTCTAGCAGGCATTATTGGCCCTCACACCACACTCCTAAATGGCAGTCATAGAGTTTGCATTTCAAGCAATCTCTATTACATCTCTTGCATTCATTCCTCTCTGCAGTCCCTACATCCTGCACATAGAAGTTCTGTCACTCTCATGTGCAAGTGGCATGATTTATTTATATAAGTGTTTCTCTGGAGAATGAGCTGTTGCTCTCTTCCTCCATCAGTAAATGCAATCTCACCACAATATGGCCGTGGCAATTTGTTTTTATTTAAGTCCCCATTTGCCTTCTCAGCCACTGCTGCGTGGGTCATTCTCTTGCAGTCGGCCAAACAGTGGCTTTTAGCTTCCTCAGTACCTCATTTGTCACGTTTCACGCTTAAAACAATATTTCAGTTTGGTAAAATATGTATATTGTAGTGCTCGTACCTCACTTAAATATTTTCTGATACCAGCAGATAATCCACAGAAATACACACTATAAATGACATAGATCATTTACCTACACTTATTATGTATTATTGTTTAAAAACATTTTCAAATCAAAGGCAGGTAAATCACATTGTGGCTTTTTTTTGGTGTACTCTGTGGTATTAAGGGTACTAAAAGCAAAACACACAAATATGGCTAAGATGACATAATACCACAGAATAATAGTATTCATTTGATGTTGTTCTTCATGTGGTTGATATAACACACTTCAGAATCTTTAAAATATAAGAATGCAGTTTTAAGCATTTGTCTTTAATCTAAAACCAATTTAGAAAATACAATTCAAGTGGCTATTTTTATCTAAGTCAAAGGAAATTACTTTTACAGCCATTAAGGGAAGTTGCTTCCTGATATGCTGACAATGTGCTTAGTACTATAATATGAATTCACTTGAGGAGCTGCAGCCTGTGTAGGTGTGGCTCTTCTCCTACTGCGGTCTGACCTAGCAGCAAAGACTGGGCTTCTGACTTAAGGCGCTACATCTCAGGACTAATTACAGCAAGGGTTGCCAAGCAACTGCAGCAATTGGGGGCCTTGCGGGTCCAGGGGTGGCCTAGTGGTACAACCAGCACTAGTCAAGTCTGTGATGGATCTTCATCTGCCCCCCAGTGACCTTCTGGCCCTCTGACTTAGACACAGCGTCCATGCTCCACACAGCCTACTGGATGCTGTGAGTAAGAATACAACAAAATATGTGAATTGGCCGTCTTATAGAGCAGTAAAACTGTTCCAGCTGTATTCAATTTCAGAAATTTAGATGGGATTAGTTTCCCTTTTTCCCTTATTGACGGTGCACCCATCTGCACCAACATAAACACTTTTTCTAGTGACTTCTAACAGGCAGTTTCTGTCATACACCCTATTATTCACTTAATTCCACATCATTGCATCCCCATCCCGTGTTTAGCCTCCTTGCATGGCAATTACGAGGCTGTTTTGTCTTCTATGACAGCGTGGACGTATTCAACACATGCCACCCCTCCTTCCCACATGCCCTCCTGTTCTCATCTCATTGTCTTATCCCCCGGTGAGTTATGTCTCTCGCAGAGAGGCAGACAGACGTCCCAAGACCTCTTCCTCGTAATTACCACCCTTGTTTTTACCACAGGGATGCCAACAAGCTAATTACTGAGGAATAATCACATGTTTGTCAAGACCCCTGCAATCTCGGGTAAGCAAACTGTGTGTCTCTTGTCAGATTGTCTCGCACGTACAAACACACACAGCCCATCTCCTGAACTCTCACTAGAGTAAAGATTCTTCTGTTAAGAAACAAAGGTGGTCATCTCTGCAAATATTGTTTGATTTAAAAAACTATTTGTGGAATTCAGCACACTTTTATGCTGCCAGATTTTTATCCTGCACACTTATAAAAGTCTATGCAAAAGCAAATAAGCCTCCATTACATGCATATGTGCCAGATGAGGTAAGCCCAGCTTTTGAGGACCACTTTGTGTTCTCATTGTGGGTGTTAAGGTTGAAGATGCTCTGGAGATGCTATCATCAAACGGCCACCCACACACACACACACACACAAACACAAATATGAAGTGCATGATTGACCTTTTTGCTGTAAAAAGCATATCACACACTGTCGTACACAATTATCAAAGTGGTTCTCAACACGTATAGTACTTGATGTGAGTGTGGCAGAATTAATTTCAATGACAGACTCTAAAAATGTATGTTGAGTGCTAATTGTTTAGACACACCTGAGCAGCTAATGTGTAATAAAAAGGAAATCAAAGCAGAGTAACTTGACTGACCTAAAAATATGTAGTAGTTATATGAGATAGAAAGAAGACGAAAAAAAGATTTCAGAAGAAAGAGAGATAATTGAGTGATATCAGGATAAGGAATGGCTAATCAAAGCCTCTATGAAACACAATCTTGATTTTCCTCATAGCACTCCATGTTACGTGACCTGTTCAGTATGTTGCAATAGAAAAATGCTGATCTCTACAATCCTATACAACACTGTATTTACCATGCAGTTTGTTCAAGCACTTTTTGTCTATTTTATCCTAAACTTTTGAATTTGAAATCATAGAATTGCATCACTTACACTAATATTCACACTATGGCCTGGGCCAGTGCTGACGTCTCAGTGGCCAGAGGGCATCCATTGTTTTTGTGAAAGCAGGCTTTATTGCCTCACATGTACTTAAGCTATAAAGGGGAAAAAAAACTACGTCACAGTTGTTGGTTTCTGCATCCATAGAGATTCCCACTTGCTTACATCAGCCAACCCAGCAGTGACCCTGTTGTGCAAGCTTTTTCAAAAAACACATACACGTTTCAAACAGAAAATACTTCTGTTTTGTACTTCCTCCATAATATCTTTCTCTGAGTGGGGTCTCATGGTTAGAATATGCAGCAAGCAGGTCAATTATATATCGCACGATTAGAAGAGCAATGATTGACTTTTGAGAGGGCAACTAAGTGTTTGGGCTAACTCACACCGGCTGTTCAGACAGTGAAGGCAGCAGGCTAAACAGAAAACTGTTCAATGCACCACTGATGAAAATCAACAGTGAACCTCAGCGCATACGTCTGTGTAATAAAGTGGGTCATACTGATGTTGTATTATATTAGCATATGAGTAGCCATAAGATGGTGGATTCTATTTTTAGATATGCAAAAAACGTATTTGTCAGAAATAAAATCAATGAGTAAAACAGCAGGTATACGACCATTCCATTGTGTTCTCAGAGTTAGATTCACACTCTATTACATTGTGAAACAGTAGTCAGGAGAAACCTGAAAACAACATGCTGCAAGTTGTGAAATGTCTGGCCTAAACTACAACAATGTCACAAGGTAATTAAACACCAAACACTAGCACTGATACCATTCAGAATGTGGCTAACAAGACAATTATATTACTTGACTTGTCTGTTAAAGATAAAAGAGAAAAAATGCAATATTGTGGATCGCTCTTTCTTACTTTTTCACGATTAGGAACACACCATGAGTAGATATGAGTAGATATAGCCCCGCCAATTTCAAACCAGTGAGAGAGACACACACACACAGAGACATCCAACATGAAATAACCAATTCTATTGTAACTTTGGCCAAAAATAGTAATAGTTAAGTCGACGGAGAAAATACGTTTTCAGAGCCTTTAAGAGGAGAGAAAACAAAGTCCTGCATTGTTCATTCATTCAAATAATCAGCGATGAAAGAGCACTTTTAGCACTTTTAGATTTTGAGCCCATCGCGCGCACATACACACAGAGTTGAAAATGCTTACATTTTTATTTCAAAGATATGTCTACTGCTTTACTGGCTAGCGACAGCTTGGAGAGACACAGAAAAAGGCAGAGGAGAGAGAGAGGAAACGACGTGCAGCAAAGGAATCAAACTCGGGCTGCTGCGGGAAGGATCAGCCTTGATACACGGTGAGCTATCGGGGCGCTAAGATCACCGTCTACCCGAGGCTATAGAGGTTACAATTGAAAGCAGTTGTGTGCTCTCTTTACACTGCTCTCCAGTCAGCAGTGAGGTGCCCATTATTTACACCATCACACAGCAAGGGCTGGTGCAAAGCTGGTGACACTACAAGCTCAAAGTGCTGGGGAGTGCTGGGTGTCCTAACATCCGAAAGACTCGTTTTCTCTGTTGATCAGCCACTTTACCAAGTATTTTTTTTCTTGCATTAACACCCTGTCACCCCCCTTCCCCCGCCTGGCTCGCCTCCCTCTCTTCTGACCTCCTTCTGAGTGACTGTGATCCTTGCAGTCCACACGTCTGGTCATTAATAACACTCCCTGCTCTGTTTTTCCTGCCAAACAGAGCAGTGCTTTGCTGTCATCCTGACACAAATTAATTCCCCTTATTTATCTTCTGGCACCAAGGCCGGCATAGGCGGAATAACTGTTTATGGAAAAAAAAGGACAAAGAATTATAGATGGTGTGTTCTTGATGACAGGACCATTTGTTTCTCAAATAAGTCTCAGGATGAAGTTCAAAACAATCATTTTGATACCAGAAATCCTTCGTCAGCTTTTTTCTTATCAATCCTTGACTGAGAGATTTGTGTGGGGTTTCTGTGTTAATATAATTATGTTTGCATGCTAGAATGTATGTATATACTGGATGTACACATCACATGACTAGTTGACAAGTTGTTCAAAGTGATTTTATCCTGAACAACAACCTCTTGTGGTGATGTGCAAAAAATGACATCACCAAAAATGTTAAAAAAACATTTGTCTCAAAATATGCGGTTTAGACAGTGACATGGTTGAAAGCTCTGTGAAAAGCAGGTAAGTGGACCCTGAGTCATAATTGGTTCGTCAAACTACTACAGAAATGAGGTTCCATGCTTCACCTTTAAGCTGATATGTACCATAAGTACTAAAAGCTGCAGTGTGAATAATAAAAGCTTCTGCACTTGCATATCAACCATCAAGTCCAACTGAGAAAAAGTCTATCTGCCGATGAACACCATGTTATATGGTTGAAAGCCTCAGAAAAAGTTATTAGTTGGCCCTTGAGTTACAATTGAAGTCTGACACCAGAGAAGACTAAGATGAGTAATCATAATCTTAACCAAGTAGTTTTAGTTAGTTAATCTGGAGATCATTGATTTACTAACTTTAATTTGAACGTATTAAATCTGTCTACACCCTTTTGCACTGTAAAACTTCAGCAAAAATCCAACAGAACGTCTGGTCAGCAATTAACCAAACAACTCTTGCCACTCCAATCACTACTTTCTCTTGGCTTCCCGTTGTTGCTCGCATTGAGCTCAAGTAACTGAAGCTCACCTCTAGAGTGGCCACCTATGTGACCTCCCCGATTCAGGTTTATGAGCCTTAACTGCGACCTGCAAATGATCAACAGCTAGTCCTACCGTCACTGTGTGGCAGGACATCTCTTGTCCTGTGTGGAGGGATTTACATAACTCCGCTGTTTTCAAAAAACGCTTGAAGACCGACCTCTTCCAAGATTGCCTACTCACCTAATAGGCTCTCTCTTTCAAAATATCTCCTGCTTTTCTCTATCATCTTTCTCTCTCTAATTTCTTTTGTGTTACTTAATGCACCTGCAGTATCTTAATGCACACAGTCTACTCGCTGAATATGGCTGGGCTCAATGGACACAGCAGACCTAAATGTCTCTTTTTTTGGCTACAACTATTAACTTTTAACCCCTTAAATGAAATGTTGATACTACGAAATGTCAATATATTGTATTATTATTATTACAGTCCCAAACAACCACAGTTCCTCCATAATCCTATTGTGCATCAGTTGTGACACAATGCACAGTGTGGGCTCCATCGCCCTCAGTGCATATGTTGGTCCTACAGGACCAGGAGCACCAGCATCTCCTCATTCAAATGTAAGCTGCTCCAGCTCCACTGACAGTGAGAAATGGATTCAATAGCCAGAGAACAGCTTGTCAGCAGTCTAAAACCCCACAATGTTAGGAGACTTTTTTTTTTTTTACTCATCTCTGAATCCCCAGCGTATTGCAGTGGAAAGGATATTAGAAATATTGTAAAACAGCAATGTCAAGATCCAGTTTTTTTTTCTCTGTAATGTATATGATTCATTGCTTATTCACTGTGAAGCTGCATACAGAAGTGATTATGTGTGTGGAATCACATGTGTAGGTGAGATACATGTATCACGAGGGGGAGGGCTGACGCTGCCTGTAATGTATAATGAATTAAAGTTTGTGTTTGATTGGATCTGTTGCAGTTGCAGTTGTGTTATATTGCTGCTAATTACTCTGCTGTTCCAAACGTGTAATGAAATGACTCACTGAAGTGGTGTTTGATTATTTTTAAAAGCTGACGGAATGACAATGACGGTGCCTTGCCAACATTTCCAGCCAAACACACTCTAAAATAAGCAGGCAGTTACACAGAACAAAGTAGTCAGGCTTTTCATGCAGTAAAAGGAATGAAAAGGGAAGACGAGGCGCAGGAGCCCGACATCCGGCCCTTTAGAGAAAGTATACTTCACTTTTCAATTTTCCAGAGCAGTATCTTCAAAGATAATATAATGTTTTCTTTCTACCTTTCCAGGGAGTGCTCGGAGTGGTGTGAAATAATTTCACTGATAATGTGCCTCTGGGTACACTCTAGGCTGACGCACTGCAATACATGTACAAGGAGAACTTTAGGAGGGAGAGAAACCCAATCAGAAGTGCATCAGCTTTATCACTGCTCTAGCCGACTGGAGAACAAACAGCATTCAAAGGATCTTGTACCCTTTGTTATCAGGCGCTTCATGTAGTGGTGCACTGCAATACTCTCCAACAGAGCAGCATTAAAATGAAGCAACGTGAGGAAGGAAGGTCCGTGGCTCTGCAGATTCCTGTCTAGCTGTCGTCTCTCTGGGGGAACAGTGGGCAACTCAGGGGCGTGTTGTTATATTTCACACTTAATGATGTGCAAGGCATCCTCAGCTCTTATCTACAGGCCTTTTTAAGTCCCTGACACAGTCTCCAAATTACAAAGCAAATGCAACTCCAGCACTGTTAAACGATACGTATCATGTTTCCTTAGAACCACAATACTCATACTCAAGTTCATACAAATATCTCCTTGATTAAACAAACAACTCTTCTATCCTATACTCCGAAGCCGTTAACTCTTCAAAATGTAGATGCAGAAACTAATGACAATGTGATAAAGGATTTGACACCGTTTTTTGGACGTTTGTGCCATATTTAAAAGGCATTCCTGATATATGGCGTTCATGAGAATAAGACGGAAGGGCATAATAAAATGTTCAATAAACATATCACATGTCCAGTGGTGATGGGGAGCTTAATTCTAAACCAGTCATATGTGAACTAAATATTCAATTTACTGGAACTTCTCCTGATTCCATTAAAAGCATCAAAGGACTGTATGGCCTGTTAGTAGGATATCAATCTAAAGCCTAAAATACCACACGCAGAGCAGCGTCAGTCTCTCGCTGCTGTGTAATGGGTTGGTGGGTTGTTGCATAAAATGCCATTAAGGTTGGTAGTCAAATCAAATTGCTCTTACATTGAATGATGTCATGATTCTCCAGCAGCACAAACTGGGGCAGCATACAGTATTCATACATAAATAAAAGAACATCACCTCCCTCTGTACTTCTGTGTAAGTACATTGTGAGAGATGAGAAAAATGAGAGTCAAATTCCTTGTATGCGCATGCATACTTGGCCAAATGAAGCTGAATATGATTTAGCGTTACGGGCATTGTGTTTCTCTATTTTCCTTATCATTACATTCACTTTACACTATTTACAAGATATCTTTATGTGTTTGTTTAGTGTTACTTATAGTAGTAAACTTTTATGTCTAAATGTCTGGTTAAATTACTGTTTGTTTAAACTTAACATTGAGAGCCAAACTTGAATGTCACTCTCTAGTAGGCAGAAGTACACATTTGAACTATAATATACTCAGATAACAGAGAGAGAGAGAGAGAGACCCAGGATATGAAAGAGAGACTTTCTGAACAGAGCACTCCCTCGCTGCTGTTTAGGAGACATCTTTGTTGAGCTTTGATTTTTAATTTCCTGCGGGGGAAGTGACCCTTCCCAATGCCAGAATTTAATTTCAGCAAGTCGGAAAAATGTGTGTGATCTCAATTACAGTGGATAGTATGCCCTTCTGACACACCTGCACTCTGTTATGCTGTCGGATAAAATCTGTTTTTATGTAAAATCATGTAAAACCATGCCAAAATTCCACTTCCAGCTGAGCTAGGGAAGATGCTCCATCCCATAATGGAACATATATGTTAAACATCTGTGTACATTAATCTGCTGCAATCACATCAAATGAAGTGTATGTCACACAAAATCAGATTGATTTTCGCATGTTCACCACTAAGCTTAGTAAAGGTTGATGTCATCTACAAGTGCTGTTTACTTGGATATTTGTAATGTAGATAGACAGGCAGACAAATAGACAAATAGAAGATAGACAGATAGATAGATAGATAGATAGATAGATAGATAGATATACTGTACTGCTATTTGCCATATCATGCACACTGCTTTATAGGATTATCTGGCGCACTCCAACAAGCTGAAAATGATAAAGCCCAAGGATAAATAACGGCTGACTGTGAACAAAAATGAAAATTAATGATCCTGGTTGGTTTGACAGCCACTTTAATTCTTGGGTGCCTTGCTGTGGTGGCGCATTCATGGGAACATGGACATTTTGACAACTCCCCGCTGACCTTCACCTGAGCTCAGGGACGGGGAATTATGGCCTCAGCAGGGCCATCTGAAAGCAATATATTTACTGTTCATTATGTCACTCCCCACAGGCCGTACAGGGTTCATCAAGCGCTAATAAAATGAAACATCGTATAAAAAGAAAAGAAGCAGTTTCTGCCTTTTTTAAATGAGCTCCCTCTCTTATCAGATTTCTAAAAAGATTATAAAGGAGAAAATATTGTTTTCAAACACTATAAATAGAAACTGGTCTAAGGTTAATTCTATCAGTACGATTATAAGACAAAATATGAAAATAGATAAATGTATTCATCAAATGAGAACTCTCAATTACTTGAGATTTTATTTTTCTTTGTTGTAATGTATTAAGACATAGTCACCCATAGACATTCCTTTCCGAGATTATCCTTCCTCAAGCAGCTTAATTGAGGCTCGTGCAAACACACTGGTTACAGTGATAAAGATGGGAAAGATACACGATAGATTACTAAAACACTATAGGGAGTAACCACAAATTAAACAATTAGTTTCATTTATAATTCATGAGAGGTGTGAATGCCACGAGAGAGAAGAGATGTGGATGATAAATTCACAATTTTATCTCATAAAAATATTCATAAAGCAATACATATTTAACTATTTTAAATGAACAAGGCAGTGCTTACATTATTAGTTCTGACTCATCAGCATTGGAAGGCAATCACATGACATCACTTACACCCAAATGCTGCGACCTCTTACTTCGTTCATTAGTGAAAGTTTGCGGTATGATACTATTTTGATTAGTAAAGATTCTGCTCAAAGCGCTCTTCTAAACGTTCTCGAAAAACAATAAAATCAAGTACAGGAATATTGCAGCCATTTTGATGCTATTCTGGTGGATGTAACCCACAAACCAAAAAACAAGTGCACTGATGACTAGAAACCCATTGATACAGCAGCGATGGATCAAGTGGGGTCACGTAATCTCCCACTGTCTTTCATCAGCTCGTTCTCTCTCTAAGGATGTGTGGGCAACGCACAGGTGATTTGAAGCCGAGGAGCCGGGAGAAAAAAGCCGAGGCAGGAAATGAGAGGGGAGGGCAAATAAATAACACAGAGGCATATGAATCCACTGCATCCAAAGTGAAAAACGTTAATTAAGATGAGCAGCAGAAATAGGTACACTAATAAAGGCGGGTAGTTGAATGACGCTCCACAGCTCACCCGTGAATTGCTCATTTTCATTTTCATGACTGTGTACACTTCTTTTTTTTTTTTTAGGTGAATTGATCATCAACAACAAAATGAGGAAAATTAAACTGGGCAATGAAGCCTCATACAACAGTTTGCACAATATCTTACGGAATCTTTTCTTCTACGAATGCTCAGCAACACGAGCGATCAGTGTGCCTGTAGTGTTTAGCCAACAAAAGTGCTTGGTTAGGGTTTGGGAAAAGATCGTGGTGTGCGTTAAAGTAACTACGGACGTTATGTGACAAATAAATCAACGTGACGTCTGGCAGAACAAAAACAGCAGTCACCTGGGTGAAAGTCCTGTGTTTTTTTTACCCTCCTGTCCAACTCAATGTTCTTCCTATGCAGACATCATCTCTCGATATATTACGTCACCTGTTCTGGCTGACTATTACGTGGGTTGTATCAGCCCGTTCTCTTTCACAGGGCATCAAATGCTGATGCTCCGTCACAACCCTCAACGTCTGAAACCAACGCACAAGTAGCAACAATGTAATCCTATCCCCGTTCTTATTAGACGTTCAGAGGAAACGCTCTGGGAGTGTGCTGACGTAGCGTAAAGACTGAAAATATCCAAACAGGGTGGCTTGGTCAAACAAACAGAGGACTTTCAACCAGGAGACCGGTGTTTGTGTCCCAAAGCGCTGTTGAGCTATTTTGAAGTTTTGTTTTCTGTACTTATGTACGCGTTGTAATGTAACGTTTTTTACGTTCTACTTTAATTACTTTCTTATTTCAAGCCCAGCCATCATGTTTTTCCCAAAGCTGACTAGGTGGTTTTAACCTAAGCAAGTATTTTTGTTTGAATTCACAATGTTAACCATGTGTTTACTCCACTGTAGTACAGCATCATAGCTAGATCTCAAGTTTATTATGAAACATTTGCTTACACGTTACCTTCCTCCTTCTAAAACATGAGTAAACTATAATGATTGATAGCAGGACATAATTTTGACCATTATAATTCATAACATATTTAAGCTGAACAACAACCAAATGTGTCTTCCAAGTGGAGTAGATATGCTACTCTGCTTTTAATTAAACTAGGGGCAGAAACAATTTGCTAAACAGAGATGAGCTACTCAAAAATAGAGGTTGATGACATGCCGCTCCACTATGACAGAGGGAAGTGTTGCATTGTGCCAATTTGTATGCCCTATGTAATCATATGTTATATTATGATAATACCTATTTATGATTAGCAATATTATCTCTCTCTCTCTCTCTCTCTCTCTCTCTATATATATATATATATATATATATATATATAAAACAAGTCTCCCTGTAAAGAATGTTTGGTGGTGTTGGTCTTGAGCGTAATGACTCTCGTTGCAGACCTCCTGAGACAAATTGCCACTGACCCCCATGGATTTTCCAGGGCACACTCGATTGGAAATGGACTATTCAATTTCCCAAAGGGAGTCTTGCCATTTCTTCACTATGCATCATTGAAAAGGGAGAAAAAAAAATATTCACAGAATGTTGTACCAAAGGTGCAAGATCTCTCGGGTCCTAATTGTAGTTTAATTTATTATATCTGTTTACCAAACTCAACCACTTATGTGATTTTAATTTCAAATTTAAAGCTAAGGAGGGAAATAAATATCAAAAGTAATAATCAGCGTCTCAAATTTTAAGTTTTCAAAATATATATGACAATTTGCAAGTAAATTATGCTGGTCAAAAAAGAATCCTAATTTTACAAATCAATACAACCCAACCTAAACAAATTCCACATTATTACAACTTGGTGTTTATTAATCTAATATAATTTATATTTTTAAAAGGATTCCTGTGCATCTTAATGACGAAAGTTAAAGCAAAATAGAACGGTATTCACTTTTGGATTGAAAAATGCATTTGTAATCATTTAATTGTGGTTTCTTTAAAAATTATCATCTGTAATTTTCGAGAAGAAGACATTTGTCTCTGCTGTTTTGAGCCTTATTTCTCTCCATATTTAGCAGTAAACACTATAATGCCACCATGACAAGAGTCATGGGAAGGACAAATTAATATGTCTTGGAGTGTGAGTGATTCCATATAAATTAGTCACACTGTATCCCTTTTCCCCAGTTTAATGGGAGAAGATGAATGTACCATTAGAGATGCGGGGAAATAACAATCTCTTTGAAGGCAGCTAAGCTACTGGCTTGCTCTCATAAATCACCTACACAAAGCAGCACTACAGTACCATACGTTGCTCTGTAAACATCTATTGTGCACATTTTTAAAAAAAAATCTCATCTCATAATACATACTGAAAGGATAAATATGATTGCCTATATACAGCACATCATAACAACACCTGGCGGCATTGCCTCAGTGGATGCCAGTAAAATGGCCTCATGATCTAAAAGCTGAACTACAAACAAACCGACATGCACACAATGCATTTCACAGTCTACAGCTGAAGCATGGGTATCTCCTTTTAATCTATTTTCTGCTAACAGTCATCCGCTCCCCTCCCTTGCCAAGAAATAGAGTTTTTCATCACTGCAGTCTCTCACTGGCATCGACCAGCACTATTGATCTGGAGCAGATCTCCTTCTATTCTACCTACCTGGGGAGCCAGATGAGCCTTGTTCAAATTGATCCAACCTTTGTATTCTACATTCTCCTTCGCCCTTTCCTAAGGTTTGGAAAATGTATAAAGCTTGTCATCTTTTATAATAAATATTCTTTGGGAAACGCATGATAACTATTCATTCAAAGTCTGATATCAACATTGATGATGTACACACGAAGGAATGCTGTTGAAACCTGTCGCCAACCCCAGAAAAGCTGTCAATCCAGAGAAGTTAGTGAAGGCACGTTACTGCTTATCTGATTCACGATGCTGGCAATGAAGCTGAGACTGGCACAAAGAGGCAAAACATGTCCATCAGAAAGCCAGGCAGGCAGGTCTGATGTATGAAATTACACGTTAGCTCGAAACAAACAAACCTCATTTTCTTCAGAAAGAAACAACTCTCAGGCAACAGTGTTTTTCTTCTTTCCTTTATTGCTATATTTTCCCTCTGCGTCTGTTATAATCACATGGCTGTTTTATAATCCCCCTTCATCACACTTATTCTTTCCACACAGTACCCCCCATCCCTTTCTCTGCCCATTTCCTTGTGCTCATTCTTTAAATGCCTCTCTCTGTCTGCTTTAAGTCCTTCACTATTTCTGTCTTTCTGCCTTCTTCCCCCCCCTTCCCCCAGGAGCAGAATCTGTGGTAATATACTAATCTGTGGAGCTTTATAGTGCAGCTTTGCCAATCTGCCATGTCAAGATACACAAATCTCACTCCAGGCAATTACAGTCCTTTTTTTTCTGTGTGCTGCAAAGCAGTCTGTTTCCCCATCTCTGTGAAAACTGCCTCTGTGACCCATCAAGTACAATTACCTTGTTTCTAACAAGCCCTGATGGCCCTGGGGTGGCACATGGGACAGGTGAGCTAGGCAGTGCAGGCATGAACGAGGTAAATTGGTATGTATTAAGTAAGCTACAACTGGGATAAATTCAGTGTGCACGTAATGTTTGTTTAACCAAGCCGTTGAACCCACCAAGACAACAAGGAAGCCATTCCTTCATCAAGCTGCATACAAAATTAATTTGGCTACTCTGGCTACCTGATGGCCGTACAGTTTTGATAAATTATAGCAGTAACATGGATGAAAAGAGTAGTAAAATATGTTACTGAAGTAAGAGTAATGTACTCAAAGCAAAACATAGGTCAGTTAAAATGATTTCTGAATAAATGGTACTGCATTACATTTTTAAGTGCATTAAAATGTTAACTTATGGCAGACAACCTGCTTTCCCCAGATGTCAACTGCACCACCGAGCCTTTATGTCCAAACTAGCAATAAATTCCAGCCTGTGCATACAACTGATTAGCGACTATAACAATATAACTGCCTCCCTCATTCTAGTCTTACAGCCTTACATTATTGCACAATATAAATTAAATAGCCTGCTGGGTAGAGCATCTCACACACACACTGCTTTGTTTCTTGGCGACACAGTTGTTAATGCCCTCCTCTGTACAGTGATGTACAGCAATCAATACGTTTGCTGTTGTACTCACCTGCCTGAACGCCATTCTTTGAATCGTGTGCACTGCAAAGTTCTCCTTTATCTTCTCTGCTACATTCTAAATGGAATAGAATCCACTCAGCCTCTTTGTCCCACTAAAACCAGTCCCAATAAACCCTTTTACGCTCCTCACAATTCAAATAGTTGAATGACAAAACATTCAGAAACAGCAGAAAGGTTGTGCACATAGAAGTTCTGTGCTGGCAGGTCCAGTCAATTTTAATGTTCCCATTAACAAAACTACCTAGTATCTCGCGCTTTTTTTAATATGACCAGGGGTGAAAGTAGATTTTAAGTCATTCATTTTAATGCCTGAATGGTGTAGAAAGAAATTACAAACTTTAGACATCATGTAAGCCAATAACAAATGATTTACAAAATGGTGTTAGTGCCACGGAATAATTTGTAAATGTTGACGAAACATTTAACATCATAGTAATTTGTTTTGCTGAACAGTTTAGAAGCAGCAGACTTACAGAAGCTGCGTAGCTTGTTTGATCTGCTACCCGCCCGCGTTGTTGGAACAAAACCTAACATCTTGAAACATCACGGCATATTTTGTCATTTTATTTGGGAGATTTTTGCAAGAAACCTGCCAAAAACCAACAGCACTCGATGTCAGACAGTCTGATGTTTGCCAGCAGTAGGCGAACTAAACAGCTTTTTAGAAAGGTAGCAAGCACAGAGCTTAGAAGCTATGTATAAAAACTAGAATGGCACTCAGAGAGCGCAGACAATGCTGTATTCATGTCCTCCCTGGACGGTCCCATTTCCCGAGTCGGGAAACCCACCATCACTGAGGGGGTAGTATCGCAGTGGAAAATACATTTAAGAAAAGCACCTGCTACCAAAAAGTGAGTCCAGTCGAGCAGTCCATAATTTACTTCTGCCCCTGAATAGTGGCCTAGTAGTTTCTAAAGATTTTAAAAGCGTAACCCTATGTGCATATCTCAAACACACACCAAAGCATATTTTTCAACTTTGGTGTAATCTTAAATTGTCATTCCAACATCAGATACCCAGAGTCATGTTCACGCTTCTGATTTAAATTAAAGTTTGATGACATGAAGGCTTTAAAGCCATGTTTTGACAGCCATTGGCCTTCTCTTTTTGTAGAGAGGCCAAAGCAGCTTTGGCCTCAACTGATTATTCACATGAAAAAATCTGAGTCGAGAGAATCACTTTGGTTTAACAACTTAATACTCATAGAGTATCTCCAGGAGATGTGTGAGGAGACAGTGAGGAAGCAGGGCCTTAAAATGACCTGTGATCAAACCACATCCTTCACAGAGAGTGTGAGCTGATGGCTTTGGGCAGAAGGTACAGCTTACCAAACTGTAGTAAGTTGAACAGTTATACATTTTCCTTAGTTCCACTAGCAATCAAACTACTGAACTGTAAAATAAGTGTGTTAGTGTGTGTTAAGGGTAACTGTGCAATTTTTCTTTGGCGTGTTGTAATATTCTTGGGTGTATGTTCTGGGTATATGGATCTGTGTGTATTACTGAGTATTGGTTTGATTGTACACATATCCAGATATATTGTATGTCAACATATCCTCATAAAACGGTTTGTATCATATCTTATGAAAAAATGACTCCTCAAGTCTGGCAACACTTGTCAATTTCCGCTCGTTACATAGTCTTTTCAAAATAAACTACCGTCTTCCTAAGAAACAACTTAATAAGGTTTAGGCAACACAACTTTGGTTCAGGAATACATTGTGGTTAGGATTAAAATAGCAATGAAAGTTATGTGTCAAATGAACCAACGTTGACTTCTTGTTTCACACGAGGCACGAACAGCGGTCTCCTCGGTGAAAGCCTGGAATTTGTTTGAACGGTAAATGGTGATGTTGCTGACTCACAATTAGCTGATCAGTGCTCTTTTAAAAAGAAATCTGTATTCCTCACTGTGTGAAAGGGATATCTATCATTCTTTAATATGTAAGGTTATGAGGTTGTACTTGCAAATGACCTTTTACCCTCAACATTATGTCAGCATAGTCAACATGTTCATAATATTGTTCCACAAGCTTCCTGAAATTGGTTGATTCAATAAGTAGAAATGTATTGGATCCTTGCATCACTAATCAAAGACTACTATTACACCTGTCTGCGCAACAAAATCCATATCTTACTAATATTATGACATTTATTCATCACACTTTCCTCCTCACTTTAGCATTCATCATGTTTTTTTACACTGCTGTTATGAGGGGAAAATGACCAATTATACGTGTGAAATTAGTTTTGACAAATTTCTGTTTGCGTTCTCTTGACTCAATGCATACACACCTGCAGCCACTTCATTGTTTCTGTAGTAGTCTACCAAATCTTTGTGGATGTAGTAACAACTACTCGTCTTAGTAGTTGCCTTGAATGCTCTGCCGCATGCAGATAATGCGGGTGTTAGTGCGGATAAAACTGTAAATCAGTATTTGTTACATTTTTTTAGACTCTCATCATAGGGATTTAAAGATATTTAAGGGAGAAGCTTGCTTCCTTATTAACTTTGAAATGTAGGCCGGTCGACAGGAAATTCTGCTTAATCTTGCAAAAATAAAGGTCCGCTTAAAACCTTCTTTCAAAAATATTTGCAAAGATGCGGAAAAAAAATAGCTGTTGAGACTTAAAACTGCCAAACTGTGACACTTGCAAGATAATGCCGCGGTAAACATTTTCCTTCACCTTCATGTTTATAACTTCTTGGTGAGTTTTTCTTAATGACAGAAATGACTAGGTAACACATCAATATAAGGGCAGCTTCACGTCTTTCTGTAAGCGCTCGGATTTCACTTTTGAAAGCTTTGCCTGCTGGAGGAGACAGGCTGTATGTAGGATGTCTTCTTAATAAGAACATCATTTAAAGTGGTTTATCTTCACAACAGTAGATGTCCTTCTGAGTTACCGAGGTAACTCCTTAGGCCATCAAACAATAGTAAACTAATCTCAGACCAAAAACATTTACTTTTGCATATTATATTTCGAAATTCACTTTCTCAGTCTGATTTGTATGCTATGATAATAAGTCAGGCTCTTACAGTAAATTAGCAGTTTTCAGACCAGATGGTGATGGTGTTACCCATATGCCAAGATCTAGAGATAAACCCACTTTCAAGTTTTTTTTGAAAGTTCTGAGTCAGCTTCTCAAACAGCACTTCCACTGGCATTTTACATAATGAGAATCCAGATGAGCACTCACTGTAAAGTGTAATTAACTCTGACTATGCCCTCCAGCAGAGTCAAGACCGTCAGAAATGAGCACTCAGTGCCATCTTCACTAAAAGACGTTTGGTTTTTAAATACATTTACTTCACAGGTCAGTATTTATCTAAAAAGAAATGACTGGAACCACAGATATACTTATAGGGTTAAAGCTGAGAAATTAATAATCCTGGGGAAGTCAATAGAGCTGAAAGTATTTCATTGACAGTATTCGAGGTTTCATGTGAAGCTAAAGAGGTTGTATCTGTTGTTGATTCAACGCACACCACATGGTATTGTGTTGCCTGTCAGATAAAGAAGGCACAACGTCTTGACGAGTTGCTCTCTGACATGCTATTGAACATCATCTAAAAGAACTGCGTTTTCATTGCAAAGGTATGATCATCCCCAGATTAAAACGTAAACAGATTTCTAGAAAACAAATACAAATCAAGGTTTCAGAGCGTCATGACAGAACAGAGAGGGAAAGAGGGATTCTGATGCATACTTGACACAAAACAATTTCCCCCGTCATGGCAATTTCTTTTTGTCCCACAACCACCGTCACTAATATCATACACACACAGAAAACACACCCACCCCTGAAAGCTTAAAGTAAAGTATGTTGCCTTACCCTGACACATTTCACCTGTCATGTGTCAAACTTGCCAAACTAACTGTAAATCAAAGAGAAACCCAAACCCTACACAAGCCTATGTGGAACCAACGTGCTTGTCTGTGCCCCATTAGCTCTTCCCCGGTCAAGGCAGAAGACCAAGGGTGACAGGACATTTGCTGTTAGGGCTTCAACCCTTTGGACTAGCTTTCCTGAGGAACTGAGGTTAGAAAACTGCCCTCTTTTAAATCATCTCTCACTTTAACCATCTGGCTTTTTCTTAATTATTTAATCTTACGCTGAAGTTACTTCTTATTTGTTCATGCTGTGTAATTTTCTCCATTACTTTTACTTCTGCTGTTATTTGTATTTGTTGACTGTGATCTTGTATTTGATTGTTTGATGGCAGTAAAATGACAATCAAAGCCGGTGATATGTGAGACTTAGAAACTAACGTGGCATTTCGTTTGGAACAACTGACTTTTTTCTCAAGCCGAGTATAATCTTCAAACAAGTTCCAGGGAATAAAGTCACTGAAGCATTTCACAGCACAAAGCTGGAAAGCAGAACATTGTTTTACAAATTACTTTACAACAAAAAATAGATATAGTAGCCTGTCAGTGTTGCTATTCTTTTCAAGTGTGGGAGTTAAAGAATCCAGTGCTGCGTAATGTTGGTCGATTATGACCTTTGCAGTTATGCAGGTGGTTGAAACATACTGGACACTAACGCATCTTCCTGAGCATGTGTTCAAGTAAATGGGTACTTCAAAATCCCACATACAGTACGTCAAATGAGGCTTTTTCAATGTCTTTGCCTGTCCTCAACACACTCCTACAGCACTTACTCACTGAGCTGTGCTGGATCACAGCTTACTATCCATTACTGTACTGGTCCACGGAAAAATAACATATGCAAATATTCCTTACAAGACAATTTTTCTTTAGGTTTAAATCAACATGTCCTGGATCAGATGGGACACTACCATTACAATCTTGCTTCTGCATTAAGATCTATCTTGCATGAGATTTAATGATCATACTGCATACATTGTAATGCTAATATACCACGACGTGTATGCATGTAGAGTGAACAGTGATGCAGGCATTGTTTTTGTCTCATCTTGTCATGTTTTATTCGCAACATCAAACACACCGATGTATGACAGACACACAAATACACACTCACAAGTCTTTGCTCTTTATGTCAACTGTATCAATGTTTAGTGGTAAAGCCCACAAACCACAGTGGATTTGTATGTGTGAGAACACAACGAATATCCACCTTGTTTACTGCTACAATGGCTGTGAAAATGTCACATGTGATAATTAGATGCTCAGTTTCTACATCAGTTCATGCAAAGTTAAACAGTAGAACCGTTGCAATGTCAAAGTTATTGCTAAATATAAGACTTAAAGGGGCAAGATTCAGAGCATTAAATTATCAGCAAACAACTATTTGCTCTGTTTGTTGATATAGTCAAGTAATGTTTACCTGAGCAGATAATGAAGGGGCTCTCCCTCTGTGTGTGTTGTTATCAGAGCTTGTCCTTGCTTTGTTGACATAGCCAGGCCGGTCTCACATTCTACTGCATGTGAGTGTGCCCCACTGGCTAGCTCACGGCTGCCGCTGTGCACTTCGCTCATAGGGCGGTTACAGCTGATAAGGCCGTCCAAACCGGCCTCGTCATCGCTCAGCCATTGCCGTGTTGAGAACCGTTGAGAGACAACAGAGATGCTCCCAATCTCATATACAGTATAGCAAATTTAAATTACTATTTGAAGGCATATATCGGCCAAGTGTATGACACCATTTGAAAGGCACTGGTTTATCAGTGTTTAAACTTCCATTTACTTTGACATATAAAAATACAGCACATGTGCAAACAAACTAGAAAAGGCTATAATGAAAAGGAACAATTTCCTTCTTTAGAAAGTGAAAGCAATTACATTAGAAAGTATACTAATTTAGAAACAGCCCAGTGGTACCTGTAAGCCTGTCTGCACAGCCTGCAGTCCCTCTTAAGCTGCACATGGCAGTTTATTGTGATGACAGCAATTAAATACCCAGTGGTCTGTGTGCCAGCGGTATTATGACTTATCCTACAGTGTGGCCTGCTCTCTAGAGCTGAATGGAAACAAGGTTTTAGGAAACCAGCTGAATGCAGCACACAGAAACAAGCCCATCCTCAAGGGACCAGCCATGAAACAGAGGATAAACCATACAAGTGGTTAACGTGACACAGTAGGACCTCAGGGGGGGCTAACATAATACACAGTATTCTCACAAGCTTAAAGCAGCAGACCATGAATACAAGCACTGTCCACGTTCCTAGATTTAATGCTCAAGTGGGGATAAGGGTTTGTGACTACACAGTACATAACTGGACTGACTATGCTTCACACTGTACCACACAGGGGACAACTAGCAATGGCCCAAATTAGAAGCAGTGTGCTACGGATGTCAGATATGTGCATCACCAGCATTCTCTCAATCTCTCCCTGTGGTTTCCCTTCTGCCACAGCTAAACTGGGTGTTTGGTATAGTGTTGTAAAAACCTGTGGGTTTCAGATTTAGCCATGTAGTGTTCCCCAAGAACACCAGCATCAAGTGTGTACTAGGGCTGTAAAAGAGCTTTGATAGTCAACAATTTGACAATCGAACTAGTGAAAAACTACTAAGGGCAGTAATCGTCTCGTCATAGGTTATTTAACTTTACCAAGGATCACCAGATTTACAGTTTTGCTCATGTATACATGTGACATGTATGTTTCAGACAACTGGCATTTGTCTTTACAGAATACCAACACCAAGATCATCTTTACATAGTTAGGTCAATGACAACTATTCTGTTAGTCTAAGGATTTTGCAAATCTTGTAAAGTAAAGTTTGATTCAAATCAATTAATACTAGAATTACATGCATGTCAAGTATGTGTGCAATGAAAAGGCAACTGGTATGCATCCACTTGCTGAACAGGAACCAGTAGGATTGTGGAAATGACACTTACCTTAGGAGATGGAAAAAATGAATCTCTCCATTCTTTTATGCAGAAGGGTTTCATTTGTGTGTGTGTGTGTGTGTGTGTGTGTGTGTGTGTGTGTGTGTGTGTGTGTGTGTGAATGATATTGATGTATATATCACTGCAGCTTTGACTTGTAGCAGCAGAATATCTGACAGTAGAATATGATTGCTTTTCACAAATCATAAAGTAAACAAGGCAGTTTGAGGTTGGTGCGTGAAGTATAATTAATTTGCTGTATAATTAATTTGCTATCGTTGTATGATGAACAATGTCAGAATAGGGGTAGTGCCAAATTTTATTGGCCTACTTGTGCTAATGCAAATCTATTCTGCTGTGTGTGACTTCGTTCTTCGATAGCCTATGCTGCCTAAACGCGGTTAATGCTTGGCCTGTGTTATTATCGCATTGAATGAACACGTGCAGTGCAATTCACTATTTGGTCAAATTGCTCCATTAACCAACTTAAAAAAATGAAAATTGAGTTGAGGAAAACAGAGCCAGAAACAGAGCTAGCTCGCCTTCAAAATAAAGTTTGCGCGTTTTCAAACGTGTATGGTGCGGCGATCAATTTAAGGAGAGCTAAATTTCTGTTTGCACTTTTAACTATTCTACATAAAATAAAATAAATGAATAAATACAAACAATTTTGCTGTATTATCCTTTGGCCTGTATAAAAGAAAAATGAAAGCAGTGTTAAGCATAGAGTGCTTTTACATCATCACAGATCATTGCAGAAGAATAATTAATGAGTATACTCTAATTAACTGTACTCTGTGCTAATGCATGGGACCCGTGTTGTGAGCAGATTACACATGTGCACCCTGTTGGAGACTGTCATATTGAAAATGCTATTAAAGTAAAGGGTAGCACTGTGTACAGTTAATTGGAGCATACTCATTAATGATTGTTATGCGATGATCACTGATGATGTGCAAACATTATATTTAACACTTTATTCAATTTTGTTTTATACAGGCCAGAGCATAATCTTGCAAAATGATTTTTATTTATTCATTTATTTCATTTTATGTAGAATAGTTAAAACTGTGAACAGTACTCATTAAATGTCTCAACACTATAGCTTGTAACATTCACCCAATTAGTTTAATTAAGAAGCCTTAATTAAATAAATAAATTGATAATATAATGAATCTTTCCATACAGATAATTCCAGTGGCTGCGCCGACTGGCAATTTTTTCACAATCAGTTGTGGCACATGAAATATGACTTCATATGTATTACACAATTTCCATTTTCCAAGTTGGGTAATGGAACGAACTGACGTTTTGTTGCATGGAATTGCATTGCACGTGATTCAATGAGACAGTAAAACAGGCCAAGCATTAACCGCGTTTAGGCAGCATCGGCTATGAAAGAACGAACTCACACGAATCAGAATACATTGGCATTAGCACAAGTAGACCAATGAGATTAGGCATTACCCCTAACATTATTCATTATACAACGTGAACAAATTATTATACTTCATGTACGGACCGTTTGAAGACTTACCTTTTTTAGATGGTGCTTCACAAGTTTGATAAGCGATAGCATTTAACATAACACACAATATCTTTTTGGCAAAATAGAAATGTTCCAAACTGCGTAAAATAATTTGCAAAACCTAAACCAATCGCATAGTATATGTCAAAGCAACAACAAGAGCAAGCAAAATCAAGAAAAAACTTTTTCCAGTGAAAATACTTAGAAAACTTAATTCAGTACTTTTCAAATTTGAAGTTACACATTCCCCAATTAGTAAACCACACATACTGACAGTCAAGTTTCCCACACTTCAGAAAGTTATAACTTGCTAGATTTGGTTTTACTTCATTTACTAACTTGAAAGAATCAAATGTTTACCTTGAATGCTCAGAAGGGACCTTAGTAGCCAAACTTCCCCTCTTTGCCCTGAGGAGGAGAGTCAAATGTCAAAGATCAGAATTCCACTTACCCCACAGGGAGAAGAGGTGATGATCACAGCCAGGATGGGAGGCCCACAACACCATGATCCAGCCTCACCCAGCAAACCCAAAACCCATTATTTGAACAAAAAGAGTGTAGTTACCCCCCGGGTGGTGGTGGTGGTGGTGGTGGTGTACTGGAACTAGGACAGCAACTATTGTGTTCATATGCCCATGTGAGTCTCTTTAATGATTCCCATGCATCAAGCAGAAAATAAAGGTGACACAGCTTAAACATGTGAATGCAAAGCGAAAGCGGCACCTACCTTGGAAATCTTTCATATATACTTGAGAAAGCAATTTTGTAAAATGCCAATGACCTTATATACTGCATTTAGCCCGAGTATATACTGCCACAAACACTGCTGTCATAGTTTCATGAATTCAGAGAGTTAAAAGGGTTGTACCTTTACTTTTACCTATGAGATTTGATGAAATGTTCCATGAAGGAAGCAGATTCCAGCCAAAAAGGGAGAACAAAAGCAGAGGGGACACTGATAAGTGTCGTGGTCAAGTCGGAAAGGGACAGACGGCAGGAGAAGGAGGCTCGATGGCTACATATATGTGCAAAAAGAGGGAAATGTGTGACAGTAAGAGGCGACTAACAAAGGAAAGTGGAAAGAGAGGAACAACACTTCACATCCCTGCTCTGCTGCATGACAAGTGGATACAGTAGCCATACAAAATGGATAGATGAAGATAGAATGGACAGATCGTCTGTGCATGACAGATGAGGATTAGCTTAAAAATTCAGTAAGCTATTTTTCCACCACCATGCATTATATCCTAATATTGTTAATGCAAATGTCCCTTTACTTAAACCACGTCATCTGAACTGCACAGTAGATGTGAATAATTAAAAAGAAAGAATATACGGACAGAAATACCCAGCAGAGTGGGAGCGGAAAGCCAAATGAGCTTGAAAAAGGGGTCATACAGAGAAAAAAAAAAGTCACTGGGAGAATGAAAATCAACTAGGTCATTCAGAATAAGCGAAATGACAGCCCATATATGAAGCTGCAAGCCTGAGTATTGCACAAGAGTCATATGCAAACACACTTCTGAGCACAATGGGAGCAGGAGGGACATTGGAGGAATGATGGGGAAAAGGAACAGAGCTCATACCTTGGTCGCCCATCATCAGGTGTGCCAGACCTTAAAGGAAAACAAGAGCACAGTCAGCAGAGAAGAAGGGATCATGGGAAGCTGTATGACACTGACACGCAGGCATCTCTATTAGAGCAGATGTCTGTGTTACTTGAGGAGTGTTGGGAGAGGGAAGAGTGGGACGGAGAGAAATAGGAGGGCGCACAGACAGGGTTGGCACGATGAGCATTTAGTCAACCATAGCAGGTTGCAATGCATCATCAGCCACTTACTCGTCATCATTCAGAAATCTAAATTCAGGTTGACCTTTTTTTTTCATTAAGATGAGAAGTACACAGACTATCATCCCACCTACCCACGAGAGAGCGATCCCTATGCACAAATATAGCAGAAGACCTGTTTTACCTTGACCTCCAACAACTGTCAACAGTGAGTCATACTTGTGTCACGCAAAGAAAAAGGAAACCGATGGGACATGGTCTGGTCACCGATAGGAAGAAGCTTTATGTTAGCTGCCAACTAATTCCAGTGCTTTCCTTGAGCAAACTTTTCTTCCTGATAGTGTACATTATCATCACCCTGTCGTTTTTAAAATATGGGTGATTTCAACCTCTAACTACCAATAATCTGCTCCGCCCCCATGGAATCCTAGTACACCAAATGAAATGATTTTGCTCATAAGGAAGAAGAATGCATTGAGTTAAATGAGGGGCTTAAAGTCTCTGTCACTTTGTATTACAATACACTTACCAACAAGACATTCAACCAAATAAAAGCAAATTTTCGATTTGATCGAGAAATCTAACCTCTCCATAGAGTCAGCTTATAATAGCAATAACCATGAACGGACATTTTACCTTTTTTTAAATTAATTTGTTAACACTAATTTAAGGAATTCATCTATAGTGTTCTGTTTTGTAGAACCTAGTGCAATACTTTATTATAGTATTGCTCAGCTAAGCCTTTTAAAATAACTTGTACGAAGGCCACTTGGACCTTTTTAATGTTTTAATATTATTGTATTCTTTCTTTCTGATTGATTTGTTTTTCCAGGAGCCCATCCTGGTTCCAGCGTTGGCGCTCAAGGTCCAAAGCCCTGCAGTTTTATTTATTCATTTATTTATTACTTAGGAAATCAACTGAGCACTGAATAACCGCTGAGATGAAATGGTGAAGCAGAAAGCCAGCAGTACTCCAAGGCTACTCGAAGTACTACTGCCAAGTATAGAGTAGTAAAAGCTCATTACATGCTTCATTTTTGATTGAGGTATTAGTTTAATCACACACATGAAGACTTGTTACTGTGAGGTGTAAAAAAAATAAAAATTAATTAAAATAAAAAAAAGACCTGATTAATGAGACTTACCACTCCAGTTATTTCAATGCCATTACCAGCATGAAATATTTGCTTACATTTATTTAAGGCCATGACACGGTGTAGACATACACAATTTTGAAAAAATGGAAGCCAACAGTGAAAATACCCACCTTCAGTATAGTTGTCTTCTGGAAGCACAGACAGGCAAAGAGAAAGAGAGGAAGACATTCATTAAGCAGCATGCAGACTAGTACTGGCCATTGCATGTCGTAACCATGCAAGGCATTAAACATCACATGCAAGTGACCTATTGTAACTCCTGCAGAGGAAATGCTGATCTATTGCATAGGCCTTCATTTTGTCGTCTACCCTTTTTGCTCGTACACTGACCTGGAATACAGGACAGAGTTGTAACTCAAGGAGCCCTTCTGAATATTTGATATAACCTTGAAGAACTAAACTATTTGCTGGCAGCAGATAAAAACTGGTCATCACTGTTAAAAGATTGAAGAACCAGTATTGATCATGATCCGTAAGGGGATAAACATCTTCAGGCATGAGGCTGGTTCATTCTGTTGCGTAAGGCTAATTAAATTAACTTCTTTTTTTTTCTCTTTTTCAAACATGATGGACTTTAACTTTTGGTTACAACAACTATTTAATTCAATAGATTCAAGGGAATCAGTGTGCAGTGTTTTGTTGTTTTTTCTTAAATGAAAAGCTGCTCCATATGTGATGAAATGCAGTGCAAGAGACAAGAACCCTAATAAATAGCTGTGGTAAAGCAAGGCTTCGAAGGGTTCAGATTGGGTAGTGGGGTCTCGTGACTGAAATCAGGTGACTTGGTTGCCATACTGAAAGCAATGACCAGTGAGCATGTATCGGCAACGCAAAAGGAGATTGTCTCCCAAAAGAAATTTCTCTAACATTGCATTGTCAATCAAAGTGAGTTGTGAGGAGGTGAGACAACTGCCATTTGTAAAACCTCTAATAAAAGGAGGCCAAGAGAATAATTACTTGTGGGTTAATTAATAGCGAACAGGTGAGGTAAACATCATGCTACCAATGAGAGGAAAATAAATGGGTTTGAGAAAACATGCAAAACCATTGAAATGAGAGTTTGTAAGGGCCCAACTGCCTACAAAAACAACAACAAAATATAGTCAGTCAACAGTTCTATTCACCATTAAGTGCTTGTGATTTGCCTGGAGACTGATTCCATATTCAATATTAAAAATGTAAAATGAAAATAGCAGAAATACACAAAATTATATTTTTTCTTTGGTGATACATTATTATGAATTCTCAATAGGGCAACCATGAATTAAAATCATAAAGACAGTAGCATGTAATGTATAATCAATATTTGTACAACAAAAAATATCCTGGAATCAATCCAATTACTTTAACGATGCGGCCAGTTGGGCACAAAAGACCAATTGCCACTACAAAATAAACTCCTACCTCTGTAAAATGGTTTCTTGCCCAGATTCAAGCGTTTTTTTTCACCCAAGACTTACCATCACCACTGGTTCCCCTTCCAAATCAGACATCATGCACAAAAAACAATCCAAATCATCATTTTGTGAACAAATTACAACGCAATCAACCACTTTCACTTAGCATGACAAGAACAAGTCAGTTCAAATATATGTAAAATTTGTTTTACATATATTCAGTTGTCAATCTGAAGTACTATTATCCAATAAAGTAGTTTATCCAAGCCCTTGTGGAATAGAATATTTGGGATATTTATACCATTTCTTAATTAACTTTCATATTTTTTTAACCAAATTAATTCTTTGAAAACAAATTCCGATTTGCACACAGACTCATGCACATTCAATCCAGATGATTTGAAATGTGTGCAGCCTCATGCATTATGAGGATCTTATTTCCTGATGTCCTTGATTTCAGTTTGGACGTTTACAGGACAGTAAAAAAGTGCACTTTGTTCACAAAAAGTTAGCTTGATGATGAAAAGCACACTGCTGAAAAGGCATTCCGACAAGGCAAGCATGAAGCTGGCAGTTGCAAAGTAACGTCATGAGAAGTGTAAAGTAGAAGAATCACGACCGTTTGCTTATGTCAAAACCCCAAAGACTGATGGTGACTTTTGCGGCAATGTGTAGTCATTCCTCCCATTGCATTTCAATTCCAAGAGTGGCCCGTTTAACAGCATTGTTTTGATAGTTTGTTTTAGACTGCGTGTAAGGTTATCATATAATTAACATTGTGTTATAGGGATTCCTTTCCTCTAATAATTGGTGATCAAAAGCAAATAAAAATCAGATTTAGAGGTACAATGATTAATTAATCCTAATTAGGTTAGCTTGAGAGGCATGCAGTATAGTATCCTTATATGAAATCTGATCTGAGCACATTTTCTTCACACTAAGAGAGACATAAACACAATTTAAATGGCAACAGGGGAGAAACATCACGTTTCTAATGCAGTGTATAGGTGCTCAGAGAATTTGATTTGTTGTATACATCATTCTTCTGAATCACAGTAAACAAGGTTTCATTTGGTTGTATTTTGAAGAAAAGAAGCTTTCCTCTTCCAGCAGTATCAACTGACATGGACCATTAAAACAAGCCCCCTATCACAAACACACACACACACACACACGCACACACTTTCTTTCACAAATGTACCCAGCTGGTTGCATTCTAATCCAGAGACGTAAATCCATTTAATCCCCTTGACAAAGTGATCCCAGTGCTATTGTGCTGGTAAAACTACACCGAAATGCACTCAACTGTCTATCAGATGATCTGCATCTCTGATGGTCTTGTGCTGTTGATCATGCGCACGGTGTTTAGCTGATGGAAAGTAATTACATTACTATTCAATTTGATGCCAAACTAAATAAAGCATCTGGTGTGCAGCAGCAGAACAAAAAAAATCAAGGATGGTAAATATTTTTAAAAATCAATTTTCTTCTCTATTTGCCTCCTGCAGATATGATTTTGACACTTCAACACAATCGTGATGCTTTGATTGTGAGCTCAAAACTGTGACATCTAAATCACGCCAAAGTGACTTCGTAGAAAGCCAAAATCCAAACATGTTCTTATTCCAACTCGTCACATACTGATGCTTTGTCAGACCCCTTGGCATCACTTTCTAACGCACCGGGTAGCCCACTGCACGGGTGCAGTAAACATGTGGTTAACGTTGTTAATTCAAACAAAAACACCTAACATCACATAAGTACGCAAAGCAGGTCACAAACTTCACTAACGCATCTTCACAATAACAACAAAACCTTGTGACACGAACACCCGGTCTCTTGGTTGAGAGTCCTGTGTTTTACCCACCCACCGTGTGTGTTTTCTTTTTAAAAGTCATTATACTACAACATCCCACTCCCGGACCAATTCCTCAGAGCATCTCATAATGACGCCGATGGGTTTATATTGTAGTTACTTGAAAGCCCGGTGTGTCTCATACAGACGCTAAACGGTGCCGTGTGTGTCGGTATCAGACAACAAAGTAATGAGAAAAGGCTGATTATACTTTACACCGCTATCAGCCAGCTCGACAACATGTCATTAAAACATCTATGTCTGTCCTGCTGTGTGTCTGAATGCAGTTGGCTGATGAGACATGGCAAGCAGCATCATAGTGCTCTTGGTGACACTACAGTTCACATGAAGCAACATGTGTCACATTCACTAGAGATATAATTCATTTTTTCTCTGCCTTATGACAATTTAAGAACATGCTGTTTCCCTGAATCAACCTTTTGTCGTCCACTCTTAATGTCCTCAGAATTGAAGTGTTTAGGTTTGTTGGAATTCCTTGTCTCTATTGTATCCTAGTTTCAGCTGGTTCTACTGTTTATTTTAACCAATTAACATGCACTCCCTTAAAGGAAACACACCCCAAAATGAAATGGTTAGTGCCCTTGAACTCTTTTAATTATAGTCATGATTTTTCCTTAAAGTCAAAATCAATGTACGTGATCCTGAAGGCAAAAACTAGGGAAAAATGTAGTTTGTTCTTGCCTGTTATCTTGCATAGTTTTGTATGCGCTCTTGTTAGAAATAAGAAGCTGTAGCTATACGGTGACATTGAGATCCTGAAATAGGTTTCACAGATATCACAATGGAGCTTTGTGCTGTCAAATCCCGTATTTTCTGTCAACGTTGAGAAAGGACTCAACTGCAAGCCATCACCAATAAGGTAACAACTTTCAACCTAGATATTATACTTTACTGAAAGACTATGTAGCCGCTTTTCAAAAATTGCTTTCGGTAAAAAAAAAAAGCTTCTAAGAGAGCCTAATTGTGTGTGTAATGCAGCAGCTCTTAAACAAATGGCCCCATTCTCTCCTAGAAAGCTGTGTATTTAAAAATCTGAAAGTCAGACTCTACCTTAAAGTTTTGTAGTAGTAGTGTGACATCAAATACTGTATGTGTGTTCATGTTCTGCATCCGTAATACCATTTTTATACAGTCATCACTATTCAGGGAAAACTAATTTGTTCTCTAGACTGGTCAGAGAGGAGGTGAGAGACTCACTTAAATAAGGGCATTTCGTATAATAAGTAAAAAGCAATAATAATGAAGACATAATATGTAAACGATGTTCAGTATTATGAAAGCGGTTCAATTCCATCTTAAATAGCCTCAAACTGAAGCAGTTTATCATGCCAGCATTGCTTTGAGAAGTAGGTCAGCTAGGACTATGTTTTATTGTGGAGAAGCTAAAATTCTTCATACAAAAACCTCTGATATTTGGACATCCCTTCAAAGGTGCTGCATCAGAGACATGAGTAGGTGACTGCTTGAGGATGTTTAGGTGACACCATGCAATGCATCAACATTTTCCAGCTCTTTTGAAATATGGTGAGTCCAGCTTCCTTAACGCCAGGTTCACACTGGACAAAGAAGCACCACAAGTTTTGTTTTTGGGCTGCACGCTTCCTTTCCCCTATCATGTAAACCAGTCGGGCTGATTATAAAGAATGCGTTTGCTCCAGCTCGCGAACTTCAACGATACTTTCAGCAGCTTGTCTATCTTCTCCACTTGCTGCGACCGAATCTGGCAAGAAAACACACTGATAATCTACTATGAACAAATTAATTATATGTTGTATGTGATATTAATGATCTGATTCTAAAAAATGATTAAAAAAAAGGCATCACACGCTTTCAACTTTCCTCTCCTGTCTCCTCGCTGTTCTCCTGACGTTTCAATTCTCCAGATTAACCTCCCCCGCCCCAACATTATTTAATTTCAAATTCCATCCAGGTTTCAAATGACTTACTTATTAGACATATTTGTCAGTTGTGTCTAAACAGAGTGCCAAGCACATGCACTCACACAAGAAGACGGACAGAAAGAGCGAAACAAGCAAAAGAGCAGAATTGTTGCTTGTTGACTGGCACGGAGAAATGCTCTTCTGGTGTGAACAGCCAGACAATTGACACAGAGCGGCATTTCCGCATCCAGAATGAACCTGCCGTTTGGATGCAGCAAACCACTCACTGCTGTTCTGGTGCTTGAATTTGTAATTTATGATTGACTAAGGATCATTTGTCTTCTATTTTACTGACGGACAGATTTTGACTCGAATCCTCCTCACTATCCTATACCTCTCCCATACTGCAAAGACCCGAGATCCTACAATTCCAATCATGCAACTCAATAGTGGATTATGTCGTCTGGGTTATTTTTAATAACTTTGGAAAACTGTGCCCCACCTGACATCATACAACTGTTTTCACAGACTGAGTAGTACTATAAGTAAACTGAACTTCATAAAATTAACGGACTGCTCCTTTAAAATAATTGTGCAAACAAAAAGTGCATTCTCTACATGGTCTCCCCTGACAACCCCCCACCCCTGTACTGCAGTGTTGATAATCAGCGGGTACTATAATGTCATCACCATTCTACAATAACAAAGAACAGAAGGCACTGAATTCATTGCCAGCCCATTAGTTTTAATTTTGAAAAATAGTAGCAGGAAGGCTGCTCTGAAATCCTTTGTCGCAGAGGCGCTTTAAGGGAAAATGTAAAAGCCTTGCAGCAAAGGTCAGAGCTACCGGAGGATCGATTGTTGTTAAATTACAAATTTGACCAAATCAAGAATTATAAGTAGAAGTGAAGGCTCATCTCTTAGTACCACAGCCTAAACCTAATGCATCTATCTTACAGAGGAGCGTTAGTGGCATTACACAGCTCACCATCTCTCTCATTATCCTCCTCAAGCAACTGTCGGAGTGGAGAGAGAGGAAATGGGCAGAGTGACCGGCCACTCTGATGGAAACTGATAGCTCCCACAGCTCTGGCTATACTGCACAATTTCAACTTTTACAAGCTGAGTCGGTTAACGGTGCCACATGTAAGCTTTCAGAAAAATACACTCTTTGTATAACATTTTTGTGAGGTCAGCCCACTGACACTGCATTCCTCAATATTGGACAGTGTCCAGTATCCACTTCAGCAGAAAGTCAACTAGTCTGCAAATACTTAATTTGTAGCTAACGTCGATGGAAAGATGATAAAACTGAAATAACATACACATTGATAATAACGATGACACAATATGAACTAATAACCTTCGTCCAGAGAGTGCTCTTAGAACCAAGATGCAGAGGAACTTTCATTTTGGTGTTCCTTGTGGATGAAAGTGGTGTTTCCATGCACCAGAGTCCCTTTAGAAAAACCTCCCACATTTTTGCAGAAGGGTCTGAAAGTCTGCACCGCGCAGCCCTGGTTCTACTTCACCCATGCCACCCTTCCCTCCAGTTAGCCCAGCACTACGCCCTGGGCCTCGAGCAGCATGTTGTCGGTGTTGGCTCCCAGCGAGGACCTTCGGAGCAGCAAGGCGAAGCTGTGCTCCTGGCCCAGGGAGGAGACGCTGGACACTCCTCCTCTGGCTGGAGATTCCGACTGCAGGCCAAACTGCTGCCTAAAAGGTGCTAAATTCTAAATTAAGATCATATCTATTGCCACAACAGCTGACCGGAAGGTGGACGATATGCTGCTGTGAGGACGCTGTTGGTCGGGATGGTGTTATCAGCTGTAACTGCTGTATGAGCGCAGTGCAGAGCTAACCAGTGGGGCACGTTCACATGCACTAATATACACTAAAAGGCACACACGGCCGACCCAGCTATATCAACTCAGCACAGAGAAGCTCAGATTACAACACACACAGATAGAGAGTGACTTTATTCTCTGCTCAGGCCAATAGTCCTTTATATCTTTAAGTTACGTAGCAAATACTTGTTTGCTGCTCTATCAATACTCTGAATGCTGTAGACAACCTCAAGAAAGTGAATCAATAAAATTGTGATAGAAACTTATGTCCAACCACATTTGTTCTACAGCCATTCTTCATCATAAGAATGGGACAATGGTGCGCTAACTATACCACAAAGTACTCACACAGTCTTAATTTTTCTCGGGACAGATGGTGTGTGGACAATAAAGTCCAATCCAGTTATTTCCAAAGAGACAGCCCAAACAGAGGGGATTGTGGCAGCAGATGTGCTGAAGACCTCGTCATTCTTTTACATCTTGTGGGTCAGCACGATCCAACAGGATAATCAGAGCAGCTTATACAGTAGTTCTAACAACCTTAATCCCAGGATTGACAATATCTAGGATAGTATTACAGGTGTGGAGTAAATCTTTTTTATGATGCAGTAGCTTTTAAACACTTGAGTATTAGGCCTGGTGGGGAGCAAAGATGTCCTAAGAATCAATGTAAACTGCACATTTTTAAGTATTGGCTCAGCATATTTGTAACCTCATTGTATTAGAAATCACAGCCTCGTGTTGAAGCAAGCACCTTAAATACGCTCAGCAGTTGCTTAAGGAAACTGTAGTTGTGGCTCTCACCGTTGACGTGTGACAAATCCCTATCTGAAGAGCGCTCTTCAGCTGAAGTAAAAAAAAAAGTATTAATAAAGCACACTGAGCATTAAATGTAGCTAAGCTCTAAGTACTGTGAACAGTGAGCTATAGCCCTTCCCATTAAAAATGACAAAAGAGACAACTGTAAAAAAAAAATGAACAAAAAGATCCATAGCGACCTTTGATTTATAAATCTGATCAATGAATCTATAAGGGTGGATATATATATTACGTGCAAGAAGGAGCACTCACCTACTTGTACAGGAGGTAGAAATCCCTAAAGGTGACGAATAGTCTCCCCTACGCTATTATTGTGAAGTCGGATTTATTTGTGCTCTTGCAGTTATAAAGGGCTTCAAAGTCACATAAAATGTTGTTGAAAAGTGATTTGTCTTCGCTTCACCATTAGCATGACAGCTTTGAAATTCTGACAGTGCACTTTCGACTTGTTTTTAGCATTTCAGACGACTCTCATGGAGGATGACACCTAACCAGCAGCATGAAAGGCAACTTATGTTCAAAGTGAAAATATCATCTGCAGTCTGGAATTTAAAGAGGCACATTTTCGCCTCCATGCAGCTTTTATTCTGAATCTGTCGAGAGGAGATCAAACTGTTCAGCGATTATGCAAGGTGAGATATTTTTCCAAACAAAAAACTAAAGGACGTCATCTATGATAAACAAACAAACAAGACAAAAAAAACTAAACTCCTTATGTCAGCTCACATGCTACAATAAAAACACACTGTATAGCCCAGTTTAATACAAGCATGTGTGAGCGTGCTGTGGATACTCGGACATGTTTATTTGCGCTGTGGGACGAATCCCGTTAAAGGAGAGTTTTATGTCAAAGAATTTCACAAACACCCTTTGACAGTCAGAAGCAGTTGTATTTATTAAACAAGGCAAAAATCCTCCAGGAAAATCCCTCTAATCTTTTGATCCCAATATCTGTCATTGGACTCAGAGACAGCAGTATACTAATAATCTGCTTTCGTCTGAGTGAAGCTGCACTAGAGGATTCTAGACAGAATGACACTTTAGGAGATACAGTGAGGCCACGTGTTCGTGTGACATACAATGACAGACATACTTCAAAGAAAGCGCTCATTTTAATAATTCATCTTGCTATATTGTGTCTCAAAGCAGTTTAATCTATATGTGAACACGTGCAAAGCTACTGAATAATTAAAAAACGGCTCATTCATAAATTTCATTTATCTCATTCAATCTCATTTCATAAATCAGCTAAAAATGATAGTGTTGCTTTTGACAAACACAAGCTACGTATTGAGTTCACTAAAGTAACTGTTTCCATATGTGTTACCCTGACTCATTGTGCATTTATCTACAGTCTGTCTTTGTACAGTTGTGCAAAAAGCATTGCTCTTGTATATAAATTGATGCAAAGTCCCAAACTGTAAAACCTCTACAAATGTCAAACCCTGCTAGTCCCATAATCAGCACAGGGACAGGATATTAGGAGTAAGCTCTCTATATATTTCCAACGACTGTAGTATTTGAGACGCATTGATTTTAGTTGTTAACTGCACAGACATGTACCATTAGCTTTTTTTCAATCAGATTTTTTTTCCGTTCAGTTGTTCAGCCACCCAATACAAGCCTGCCCACTTCCTCACTCTATTGTATTTTTTAGTGCGTTGGGTTGAATTGTCCTTAGGGATACAACTTGGCACAACACATCCAGTACTGACTAGAAGCATGCTGCCAGAGCATCAACAGATATTTCAGTTTAAATTGATTCGCTTCTTCATTCAGAAACACATACACGGTGTGATGAACAGTCCAACAAGTTCTTTGCTAGATGTCCTGCAAAAGCCAGGATCGACAAATTATTCCCCAAAGAAAGAAATCCTCTCTTTTTTGTTTGACACCAAAAGGCTTTCAGTCTTTCAGTATCACTGTAGCCAAAATGTTTTATTAACAAATCAATATTTTTTTATCTAGGAACAACGCATTGAATATATCCTTTAGGAGTTTGGTGGAGACGAAAATGGAGCTATGGTAAAATGGGAGTAAATATTATACTAATGTTACAGTCAGAGACATGCCTGTAAAAGAACGCCGATGTTGGACGTTTCACACCTCTTCCTCGTCCTCCATCTCCATATTACAAGTGGTGTCATAGCAGGTTACGAGTCATTGGTGACAGATAATGTAAAACACCACTCGAAATGTAATGAAGGGGCTGCGGAAATCTTCATATTTCAAATTATACTGGCAGGACATTTTACCGGGGAATCCCATTGCCACTGACTAAGAATCGATTTGTATGAGACAGAAATATTTAAGGATCCAGTGTCATGAAAAACATAAAAATGGACCAATGGCATATCAATAACATCAGAAAAAAATGCATGTTTTCTGTCTACATGTAAAAGTAAAACCCTGTAGCAAAAAACGATTGACTGTACCACCCACTGGCTAAATCAAACTTTACAGATAGAGAGCCGAGTAACCTTGAACTATTTTCAGTAGCTGTTCACAAATGTGTGACACTGTAGATCACCTTCAAACTAAAGAGATTGGCTAAAGGTTCCTCAATGTGTAAATCCTTTCTCAGTAATCAACCTGAAACCTTAAATAACAACAATCAAGAATCAAATTTGCTGTGGAAAAAACCAGGCCTTTACCAAGGCCTGGTAAAGAATGTAAGGAGTGTGAATCCTATATGCGGACATTTTGCCTCCTGCATATGTTGCACTACTTCACATTGCACAAATCTGTTGTGAAGCTGTTGTGTTCCGTGACTACCAAGCTGATGATTATGAATCAAATGTGAAAAAAAGGTGTGACATAATTTCACTTACTGTAGGCTACAGTCATACTTGGTACCCTGTCATCACGCATTAGCAGCTTAATGAAGTGGCTCTTAAGTAATCTGGCTGTCAGTCCTACAATGACTTCTAACAATATCTTTGCAAGGACCTAGAAGCTATTCTCTCAGCTAAAGTGCAACACAATCACAATGATTTACTTTATCCAGTCAATTTATCCTTTGAATTACATAATGCACAAAATTAAATTAAATAAAAATGCTGTACAGTCTTTAGATCTGCCCTACTTTTGTACTTTGACTGATTTATGTTCAGCTAAGGTACGATGAAATAAACATCATTACATTTTATCAGGACAAAATAATTTATCTAATGAGAAAAAGGAGGACAGATTCTGGGAACTTACAGGCCATAGAACAGTGCATTTAAATAATTGTTTTACCGATCAAAGGGATTTATGTGTGCGTGTGTGAGGTTGTGCAATGTGCAAGCTTGTGGTAGGATAGGGGAGACTTGACAGGTCTGGTGTTAAATCCTGTGAGCCTTTCATCTGATCAAAGCAATACAACGGCTTTTACATTTTTAGTGGAAAGGTAAATTTAAAACTCCAATGTACTTTGGAGGTTAATCAATGTATGGGCACTACAGGTAAACGTATGGGCAGACCTCTCTGTATTATATGCTTCTAGTTTTGACAGTTAAAATTGATTCTGACTGGGCTAAAAGCAATAGCTTTAATCATCATTTTGAATTAATGGTCTGATAAAATTCTCCATGCACAGACATTTGCAGTAGTAGCTGTTGTTTGCTGCCTTCCCCGTGCAGCTCAGGATGGTGAGAAAGCAAGCAGCAATACCACATTACCTTGAGGTGGGGAAAAAGGTTTTCTCTGAACTTGCTAGAATACTGAATTAGCTGGCAAAGGTACAATCGGGTGAATGCTTTCATCTAAAGTGACTTAAGGTACCATGAGTTCATACAATTTCAGCATGGATGGCTCCATTGGGAATTGAATCTCTTCGTCTTGCAATGTTAGTACCATGCAGAAATGAGCTATAGAAAGCTTTCCTCATTGCGGGTAATATTACCATGATTTATATAGTCTGGTGTAAAATATAGTAACACTAAAAACATGGCTGGACAGAAATGTAAAATACAGACGATGTAAAAAGTTCAGCATGAACTAACAGTCTTAAAGTTTTTTAGCTCAAACAAATTACATATGTCAAGATATGTCATTGTCAACTCAAAGCAGTTCTGTTGTGCTATTTAGGGCTAGGGAAAGAGCTTTTTGTGCTTTTTTTTTACAGGCACATAAGCAGAGAGATGTGATACACCAATGCCAGATATTAATTTGTATTTGTATATACAGTATATAGCTATATATAGGATATTTTTACATTAACAATGGATCAAATGGCTACGTGTAATGCCATAGTGAAATTGCTCGTTCCTGCTCTCTGGGCTTTAACGGTCTAGTTCGGTCAAACTGCTATCCAAGGGCAAGCTGTCCTCAGCACTTTGATTAATCCCAATGTATGAGACTTGCCCAGCATGAAACAGCAGACAGTGAGTGACTAGCTGGTGGACAGAGTGAAGCATTAGTAGAGGCGGGTTTCCCCTAAGGAGTTGGTGGAGACCAAAACAGTGCAAAAAAAAGTGAATGTTGTAATTAAATGAATTGGCCAACAAAACTCTAAATGAATGCTAATGTTGCTTTGTGCCTGCTGGATGTGTAAATAGGCGACTGTTTGACTGTTTGCCATAAAAAACTTATTGTGATATAGTTGTATAAATAAAGTATCAATGTTGTGTTTACAGGTTGATACTAAAAGGGGCCAATTTTTCAATGATTACTGCTTTTGCTGTGGAAAAGATCAGCTGTGACTAGCACCACTATTCTTGTTAGAGCCACTGGCAAACTATAAGGAACAATCCCAAACTGTGCTTATTGGCTCTCTGGGGTGACGGCAGCAGACGTCTCTACTGATATATTGCCCGTTTGTCTGTGAGGCTTCTGTTGTCTTCTTTTGGATCTAATCATTTCAGTTTAGTAACCTGTAGTTTCTCTTCCATGATTTGACGTGGTTATTCATGCCAGCAAGTTGACAGATGTACAACTATCCTTAAAGACCTTCAGTATGAGTTTAACATGCTGCTCTCTTTCTGACTGTTTCTCTCACCCACCATCTTGGAACTCACAAAATGAGCTCATTCAGGAGACCTGCTAAATTTGGAAAAAGTCAGTTCTTTGTCACTGTCACTGCAGCACCTAAAATAAGGATGAACCATGTATTATTCAGGGAATGGTTTGTGTTAAGTGTTTTGTGCCATTACAGTTGGTAAGGACACACTTACTTTATTCATAAATATTTGTTTGAGATTAATTTACCAGAACAGTCCATAGTCCATCCCATCAAACGTCAAGTCATTAAGCTAGTCCATGAGCCAACCAACTCCTCTATATATGTGTACAGACACGCTACATGGAAAGTGATTAGACCATATTTGTAATTGTTATCATATAGTAGCTTTCATCTTCATGAACAATGATGGATGTGGTCCCCATTGCCATGGCATATTTGTTACATTGACCTCTTTAAACAATGACTGCTCATCCTTTATGCGGCACAAAGATATATTTTACATCTTTTATCTTCATACTGCAATAACATAACCAATTAGTTCTTTCATGGCCATAAAACTATTAACATCAGAAGCCATATTTTTTTTCATTTTCTGATGTGAGAATGACTTTTCGTACGATTTCTTGACTAATAAGACACACTCACACACAAAAAACAGACAGCCTATAATCATTTTATTTTGAAAGTATTTAATTTAGAGCCACTGAAAATGGAAGCCTGAAGACTGAACTATCAAACATTATAAGTCAACATCTTCCTGATATAAATAGCTTATCATTCTAGTATTGAGGGAATTGCTTTTACTTTTTTTAAAACTGAGTTTTTGTTGTTTAGATAATATTAAAGTATTTTGCAGGAAATGTAATAAATTTACATCCGTATCCAACCATTTGAATTTGTGTCTGTTTTACTGAAAAATCTTTCAGCATTCTTGAGGGACATGTAGAATCCAAAATAGTCATAGTTTATAAAGATAATTTGTTTTGACTCAACTCATCTCAGACAAATCATAGTAAGTTGACCTTTGGAAATTAGTTTTAGTAAGTAAGTAGGCAGAACACAGTCATACTTTATAATCGAATCCCTACATATGTGAATCAAAATGCTTAATACCCAGAATGTGTGTTGAGAATGTTATTTCCTCAACAAAAAAAACAATTTTAATGCAAAAAATGTCTATTCAAAAACAATAAGATGTAATTGTCTGGATAGTAACCTGTTGTTTAGGTTTTAACATTAAAAACAAAGTTGCTTATGCATTTTGTTTCAAGAGTCATCAGCAATTCATTGCATTGGTTTCCTAACGACTGTATCACAGCTTGAGATAGACCTGTCATCAGGCTAGATTTGCGTAAGGAAAAAGATGGCTGCCATAAAACTGATTGCGTTGTGATTCACTAAAAGACAAAGAGCCTTCTAGGCGTTGTTTGGATTTCCTCCAAACTGGAGAAAGATTTGTGATTATACACTGTACTTGAAAAGAGCAAGAAAGAGAACAGCATTACTGTTTGGGTGGCATGTCGAAGTATATTTACTGCCACAGTTAATTTTTGATCTAGATTTACTCCGGGTGCTTTGATGCAGTGTGGCTATACAGCCCTGCTATTTCTCACTGACGTACATTGGTTTAAATAAACAAATACTTAATGCTGCCCAACGCTGAAAGCCTGTTAGTGAACTACAGCAACAATCATTCACTCTGTCAGTGCATGCGGTTGGTAAAAGACCTTATGCTCCCTGCCGCCGCATTAACACCATTAACAAAACATGAATACAGCAGCAAATAAAACA
This sequence comes from Anarrhichthys ocellatus, assembly GCF_004355925.1. NCBI lineage: Eukaryota > Metazoa > Chordata > Actinopteri > Perciformes > Anarhichadidae > Anarrhichthys > Anarrhichthys ocellatus. The sequence goes on along the minus strand of NW_022280033.1, from coordinate 12,475,750 downwards.
TTGCCTATACAGTAGAGGCCATTCTAATTAGGGATATTTCATATTTGGCTCAATGACTAATAACAATCAGATGGGAATATTTTACTGTATGCCGTAGCATTAGTTATCTAGTGCTGGCTTAATGAGCCTATTGTTAATAAATGATTTACGTGCTTGAGTAAAGATACATGGGCATTTGAAATGAAATGGCCTATATATAAACTGGAGAAATAGATACAAAAAACAGATACACTCACACCCCTCCCCCATCAACACTGAACAATAAACCTGCTCTTCCTCACCACAGCAGCAAACTGCTAACCTGTGGGAAGCACCACACTCAATCACCTAATGCCCTGAATTATTACGCATTTTCATTAGATAAAAACTAAAAGAGATACTGATATTTTGATAACAATATTTGGCCACGACAGAGTGACAGTATTCTCACTACCTCATAGAACCCAATGTTGTCTTTGTGTATTGATTAGCTGGATCTCTAGCTCTTTTATTCTCCGGCACTACACAGCTGATTGAATAATTCCAAAAGATAAAACAATCAATTAGGATAACATTTTGGACAGCAGTCGTGTCTCAGCCATGCTACAGTTTGCAGAAAATGATATGATGATGATAAATCCTAATGTGGTGAGCTTTTGTATCAATGTAATAATAATAGCAGTGTTAGCAACGGACACAAAAATCTCCCCCAGTTAATATTTTGGTTCTCTTCTGTTAACAACTATTTAAATCTATTGGGCACTTTTTTATACTGTATGAAGTCAATGACATCATTTATGTTTACTCCATTTGACTCTTCGATAATTACTCCTGCTCTTGCTTTTGAGGTAAGCCATTGGAGATGATGTTTCATAGGTCAACCAATCCCCATGGACCTGTTTTATAAGAATGGAAGACACCTTTGGGGATGGAGAACACCTGCAAGTTTTGCTAATGAGGCCTTGCAGGAGACTCACTCATTTCAAACAACTGTATAGCAGATCAATGACGCACGTGGTAAAACCTAAACAAGCATAGCCAAATGACTTGAAAGGCTACAGAGGACATATCGTACCGACTGTATGTCTGAACTGAATCCAAATGTCTTACCTTCACTGCAGTCCTTTCCTTGGAACCCCGTCCGAGAGCAGTCACATGTTGGTTCGTTGTTAATTATACTGCAGACTCCTCCATTCAAGCACATGTTGGCTGAACCGCAGAGGTCCTTTAGGACTCCTTCACTGTTGATCATGACAGACTCTGTGTTGTTGACCTTTATGTCAGTTATCCATCCAGTGAAAGGTAGCTGATCCTTGACTGCAGCTGATGTGAGTCGTAACGCCACGGATCGTAACTCCGGTGGTATTCCACCAACAAACAAATTGCTGAAAACAGTCATATCCCGTCTTTTTGACTTCACCTCCACCCATTTCTTCTCATTGTCCACCTTCAGGGTTGTGTTCTTAAAGTTTCTCCTTATTGTGACTGCGTGCCATTGGCTGTCGTTGACCGCCGTGTCCGATACGACGGTCGCAGGCTCGGCACAGAAGATCGAGAAACGGAGGCTGAGTTTACCATTCAGTATGAGAAGTTCTAGAAAGTCACAAAATCCCTCATCGTCGAAGTAAACTAACAGCCCGTGGGAACTCTTTGTTTTCATATTGAAGCTCATTTCGCTTTCGCAACATGCATTCCACACTGGAAATCTAGCCCACTGGCCCTCTGCACCTGTAAACTCTAGACAAGTGCCTATCTCTACAAAGCAACAGAAAAGCAGCCCAACCCATATGAGATGGGCACCACGTGGCTTTTGTAAAACCATCGTGTGATCACAAAATCTATGCAGGTGAGTTATAGGGCTGAATTTATTTATATGAACCTTTGCTTAAGCAATAAATTATTTTGGTTGACCGTGAGAGAGTAGACTGGCATATAAGTGACTGTCTACATGGATAAACAATTGTGAACTGATGCATTGTAAGACAAAAAGTTCAATGCTATAATATAGTTGCGCAGCAACAGGCTTGGCCAGCAATTATTTCCTGGAGCAAATACCATTACCTCACACTGTCCTTGTAGGCCACTGGCCAAACCTCTCACTGTTCGCTCCCAAATAGTTTGAACTGTTCAAAGGTCCTCTCTGCCATGGCTATTTAGAGCAAAGTGACAGGGATTCAAATATCCATTGGGCACACTTGATCTAATTTATGTAATTATGGAACAGTCCCTTCTGGTGGCAGTTAGTGTGTGCACTGTTTCACTTGAGTTGAAATGGCAGCTTTAATCTTCACGTTCATGCCAACATTCTTTGGCGGGTAACTGGAAGCCTTGCTTGGGGCTTTTCACATAGTCATCCTCAGTAGCAATGAGAAAAAAAAATCCCACATGGAGACACGTTGGCTGATAAGCTCAGCAAAAGAAGCAGTCTGTCTGTCAAGGCAGTCCTCAGTCCCAAAGCTCTCTGCAAAACAAAAGCAAATTTGATACAGTACAAGCGTTTTCACCATATCCATCTCCAAATCCACTTTGGCCAAAGCCTTAATCAAAAGTCACAGTTAATACTGTGGTTGAGGCTGAAGCACAGCCAATCAAACACTTATATCCAGAGATGCCTTTGTTGCAACAAACATGAGCCATATCAATAGATGAATATCAGCAGGGCTTTCCAGGAAGCATATGGCAGCACTGGACAGTCAGCATCCACGCACGACTTCATCTTGTGTGTCGGACACCATGTCTTTTTTTGAAAAATACGCAGTCCTTCGAAGATTAAAAAACACAACGTACAATCATGAGGAAAACAGCAACATTAAATAATCATATATTGCATCATTATGATCGCGTGTCTGAAAAAAATTCCCTCCGCACAATCTCAGTCACACCAAAGTAAAAAAAAAGGAAACCGCTGATTTACAACTCATTTTTTCTTTTAGGAATATTACTTTTGCTTATACACTCATTACAACTTCTGCAGCCGCCAATGACCATTGTCAGCAGCATTCCGATATACAGTAAGCACTGGCCTGCCCTCTCTTGAAGACCTACCATGAGAAAAAGTGCGTCATTTGGTTCACAATGGTTTGTTTGTGTAAGACGAACCAGTCGGGCTGCCGCTGGGTCTCAGACAGACTCTCAAAATGTGCTCTTCGTAATATTTGCCTCGTCACTATTTTTCGGACAATGAGACGGATTCCGCTTTTCCTTGCAAACACTAAACGCGTTCAACATTGAACTGCAGAGAAAAGACGGCAACCTGATTTTTGCAATTAGTTTGCATTTCAAAGAAGACAAATGTAGATCGGGTTTACTTGGGCACCGCACTAGAAACAAACGGAAACATTCTCTCCAGAAACAGCAAACGTGATGAATACCACCAGTATATCATCATGCTTAATCACATATCTGGTCATCTTCCCCAAAAGATTGCGTTTCACAGGTTTTTTTTTTTTCAAAACAGGACATCAATAATACGTCCCATACCTTAACATCTTACCCTGGATGAGGGCTGTAAAGGACGCACTATTCTAAGACTATATTTATGCTCATATCGGTTACAACTATAAGATGTCTTGCAAAAACAAGATGAGACGTTATTTTTTTTTTTACCTTTGCGCGTACACCTTTACTTCTACGGGACCCTAAATAGTTGGCAGAAGAGGAAAAAAAAGAAGCAATTCCATGCAAAACACTTGCACGGGCTGAGCTCCTGTAAACCACGACTGTCCGTATATTTTTGGTCTGTTTGAGAGCCTGTACCTCAAATCCACTCAGCGAAGCCTTCACATCAAGATCTGCTTTCAAGTGAATCGCAGCATCAGACAGAGAAAGAGAAGGAGAGAGAGAGACGAGTCCACTTTCTCTCTAACTCCACTAAAAACCTGCTCAGTGGTTAAATAAATTACCTTAAATATGCCGTCCTCCAAATTTGTTTTCCGATTAAAAAAAAAACAAAGAACAACCAGAGAGAAAAATGTAATGGAGTGGGTCGGGAGCGCGGGACGAAAATCCAGTTATCTTTGTGGAAGAGAAGGTGCAATCTGGTTTCCCTGTTGAGCTTATCCAGCGACTGTCAGGAGCCACAGACAGAGCGTATCACGTGTCTCTCAATGATGTCTGCCGGGGAGGGGCTGAATGCAGTACCTCGGACAGCGCCTCTGCCTCACGCATCCATCCACGGACATTTATGGCAAAGGCAACTTTGGAGATAAGGCTTGTAGAACTGCTCCGATTCATCAATTGATCGCACTAGAGACACCAAAGGCTGGGAAGCAGTCAGAGATGGTATATGTGCAGAACGGGGTAGTAGTATTTCAAACAAACTACCACATCTTATGTTCCAATGTGTGTATGCAATCTGCAAAAAAAAAAAAATCCATTCATTTAAACTATTGCAAGCGATCAGACCCATAAAGGAAAACCTGGAAAATTCAAATAACCCACCAAGAGTTGTCAGTTTAGGAGTTATTATGAGATCCAGCGGAATGATTACTCAGGGGGTGTCTAGTGCGCCTTTTACAAGTAGTACTCTATTTTTCGAGGCATGTTTATGGTACTTTGTATATTCCCCAGTATCTCTAAGGAGGTTATGTATTTCGTACTGTATGAATGATAAAAGAAACAACCTTTTGGCACATATAGCATAGTCAAATCTGTGCTTTTTTTTGTGGGTGGGGGGTATATATAAATGCATATTTGTTTTCACATTGAACTCTGGTGTATTACTCCAATAAGTACGACTAAGAGTTATACTTAAAGATGCCCTTAATCACTATAATTAATACAAAATACTTGACTGCTAGTCGTGTACATTAATGATCTGCTTCCTTCCAGTAACTACTTTAAGGTTGGAGCAATTAACAAACTATACGTGTTAGCTCTGTGGTGGGCGCGTCTTTAGTAAGCCTTAATGTTGCATTCTGCATTTTGTCAGAACCATGCAGTCAAAGACCTGCATTTGTCATTGGCTGATATTAAAACATTGTAAAAATCAAAGATAGTAATTTAAATATTGCACCTAATTTAAATATGGTACACTATGAGTAATTACAGTATAGTCTACTGCGAGAAATTAGGTAAGACATATTTGATAATTTTTTTGTACACCTATCTGTTGTCAGAGTTTATTATGCCACTTGAAGACAATTTAATTTGCACATTATAAACATGTCCAGGTTTTATCTATTTACGACTTATCATAATGGATGTTTTCATCCACACAAGGCGGGCCCAGCACCGGAATTTGTAGACTCATGTCTGGTGCAATTGTGGTGTAATCAGTCTTTCAATTCAGCTGCCTTACCAGTTTCATGCGACCAATAACCTGACACATTTTTTATAAAAGCAAGCACAGCGAGAAAATGACATTGTTCTCAGGTATATATTATTGGATAAGAATATTTTGGTACTGTTTTTATCTACACTTGCAGAGTTAAAATGAGTGTTTAATGTAGCCAGGCTACATATGAATGTTAATGGGGTTCAGTGGTGTGGAAACAGATATTTCAACAGATGTAATATACTTAGTTGTAAGATAATTTATTACAAAAATTCTGCTCAGTGTGCAATGTATTCAATTCTCAACTGGGCACCAACCTTATATTTGTCTTGAGGGAATACTTCACCCTTAACTGACCATTTGTATATCAATTACTCACCGTGCTATCTTGAATTCTTGAAGAAAATGTTATTTTTCTCTCAGGCCTCCATGGTGAACAGAGAATCAGAAAACAGATGCAAAGTCTGGATGAACTGAAGTAAACGGAGGCCGGGGTTAACAAAAGCACAACTGAGAAATCAAATAAGGAATCACTTTGCAAATCACTCTCACAACTTGTGCAATATAAACGTTGTATATATACTCACTACTTTCCAAACATGCATTTTACCCAAGATCTTGCTATTCAAGACACTTCCGCCACTACTGTCTCATGCACGGACTTGCAAAGCAGACTGGAGGGACTGACTGACGGAATAGTACTGCTTCCTTCACTTTAAACGCAAAAACCTAGAAATCATAGCCAAATTGGGTTTGTCATTTAGAGGATTCAGGGCATAAGACAACTTTTTCTTTTTCAACTTAATACCCCCTCAGGTAAGCATTGTAAGCTCTGTCAGCACTGTTGATGTTGTTTGCACTGTTAGCCACGTTAGAATACACTGTCTCCAGCTAAGTTTTTAATATGAAAAACTACGCAAAACATTGTCTTAAATATACACTTGGCTACATGTGCTGAAAGATTAAAGGTAAAGCTACATGTCTTTAAGAAAAACAGATGGCATTCTCACCAGTTGATGATCCATGTGGAAGACAAGAAATAAAGAAACATCATCTTATATCTAATGTAAAATAACCCGTTACATTTAATATCTTTTGTTTGAAGAGGTTTCGATTTTTACTTTACAAGAGAAAAGGGTTTTAGAATGAAAACTAATGTTAATCTTACGGTCAACTGTGAGTTTCATGTTAATAATAGTCCCAACATGTCAATTAACAGTAATGTAGACTGGAAGCACACAATTCTAACAAAAAATGTTTTATTTGACTAACAAACACACACAGTATGTATAACTTGAGGAAAATGCATAGTTGAGTGTTGAAAAACAGATGTGAATAGACCTTGGTATTATTGAACTGTTTTTTTAGACTGGCCAGGGGATCTCCTACTGGACCAGAGGAACATTAAGAGAGCAACATTCTCCCAAGTTAATTTATCTTTTTTCCCAGAGTAATTTAAGAAACTGTATATTTCTGAACCTCCTGCAAAAGGACATTACTTTTCTCTTGAGTGGAGGTTTTCCGGCAGATAAAGTACTCTCCTTCATGTCAACTTCACCTTAGAGTATTCTGCTACAGTAAACAATATATAAAACTGTACAGTAACTGTATTTTATTTCCAGGGATACATATTTTTATGTGTGCGGGAATCAATTTAGACATATGTGGGAATTACAACGCATATGTGACTTTGGAATGAACACCTTTGAATGTAATAAATATGTTTTAATCCACAGTTGAATAGGGCTTACTAATTAATTAATTGAATCTGTTTGGTCTCATTGAGGTGAGGTTGTGGCAGAAGAGTGTGTTTCAGAATTGGCTGCAGGTAGAGAGACAAGGTGGCTCAGCCAGGCAGCAGGCACAGCTGCATGTTATCAGGCTGATTAGCAGCCATGTGCATGCTCTCTTGTTTTTTTTTTTTGCTGTGAGGCTTTTAATGAAAGACACACATAAAACTGACAGAAACAAGACGAGCTGGCAAACATGGACTTACAGTTGAGTTCAGTATCATACTCTGTACTACAGGTCCATGCCATCTAGTCTGTCTGTCTTGAGCCCTGAAATTGTTTTGCATTTCAGTGTATCTGTAGTGCCAGTATGACTACACCATTTTAAGAAAACTGGCTTATAGGATGGCAAACCTGGGGTCCCATTCATAAAACAATGCGTAGGATTCACACAAAATATTCAGATTCATAAAACCTTGCGTACGCCTGCCAGTTTATAAATCCCAAATCAACCTGTAAATCTGCACAGCTGGTTCAGGCTCACATCTCGCCCTCTACAGACCCACATTCAACCATAAATGGTCAATGCATAGCCCTTTATGAATGTTGATGCATTGAAATGAGCCTGCTGATCAGTGGGTCTTTACGGTGAATCACGGCAACTACCGAGAGGAAGAAACCTCGTTACCTCCCAATTCATCCATTTATGCAGTCTTAACAGTTCCAGTGCCAGAGTATCACAACAACAACAACAACAACAACAACGACACATCACAAGTCTCACCGTAGTATTTATCTTTACAGAAATCAGACTGGTTGCTGATTTAGTCCCATACATATTGAAGTAGCCTAGCAATTGTATTAACATCTGTATGTAGTCAACAACTGATTATCAAATCAAATAAAGGAAGTTCAATTGAATAACATGTCAATACTATTTATTGTCAGTTTTCAAATTTAACTGGATGAGTTATAAATAATACATACTCTAATAATAAATACATGTTCTTCTCTCATTTCAGTTACAATAAAGGTTGGAATAAAACATTCCAGAAAGCTTTTAAAATAATGTATATCTTATGAAGTACTCCATTTAAAAAAAGAAATAAATAGAATAGAACTTTTTCTCCTTGCCCTGCAGCTTTAAATGCAGTTCATTCAGGGTAAAGTATGTCACCCAAAAAAAACCACAATATTATATCCTTCTCATCTTCTAATAACAGGAATTGGTGTGCAGGGACTTTGTTGTGGTTATTGAAATCACTTGTTTCAGCTCTATTTCTCTCTGTTCACATCATTGTTGGACAGCAAATGAATGTGTTAGGATCCTGATTATATTGGGCTCTTAGATTTATTTTCTGTCTCTTCATTTCAGATCTGAGTGGATACGTTTGCTCAAACGATTTGTGCTTTGTCTTGTAGTGCCGCTTCACATTGCTACTTTTAATAATCACCACGGTCTCTGAACATATGAGACTATAAAAACTACCCAGGGAAGAATGAACATTTAAATTGGGTGGAGCTATGATGGATGAGGATGTAATCCAAATAATTATTTGTTACTCGCTCTCCTTAATGTACATTAATGAATATATCCTTTTATATTTACTGACAGAGACCAGTCACCTGTCAACCAGTCATTGTGGACATGGTGAGGAAATGATGGATGAAACATGATGTCATCCAAAGCAGCAGTGGTCAACCCTGCATCTTCTCTTAGCCCAAAACGTTTTTAGTAAAAGCTGCTCTCAGCAGCTTTTTGAAATGTCTTGAAATCAGTTCGGAAATAAAAGCACTGTGGCCCCAAATAATATGACTTTCTGGATTTACATTCTAGAGACACATATTGAAATGAGGATCTAGGAAGAGAAGAAAAATTATAATACATTTTCAAATAAGTGATTCAAATATGTGATGAAGGTGTTACTTGAGGGTAAGAACCAGAAAAGGCTCTACTAAATGGTTTCTGTCATGGGCCTTTTGTCGGCTAAATGTCACAATAGTGACACTAACTTTTTTTATGCATTGATTGACATTGGTACATTTTAAATGCAGTTTGACATTAACAATCCAGTTTGTCTTTGAGTTCTTTAAACCGGCACGCTGGGCAGGGACACAATTTGCTAAAAAAAAGACACAAGTTGTCTTTTTAATAAATGGATTCACCATATATGAGTCTGCGTCCCTTTTCAAGTAGCCACATATATTTTATGAGACTTTCACCACTCACCAGCTGAGACCATATCTCCTTCTATTGAAAGCATCTGTATCCCCTAGATTAAAGCTGATTGAATTTAGAAATCTGTATCATTACAGTTATTAGATTAGGAAAGAGGGAAAAGGACATTGCAACTCTGAATTTCATTTCAGAGGAATTAATGAGTCGTAGGATTGTGGACCACAAAGAGCTGGTCATATGTCCAGCCTGAATGAGCTTACTGATTGTATTGACCCATACATAATGACCCTACTGAAGATGCATGAGAAAAGCATTAACAAGGTAAAAATCGGATTAAAACCTGATTTTCAAAGCTTGAGCAAACAGTCTGGAACAAATTGCTTCACTCTTTATTGACATCAAATCCAGGAATTTTTTAATGAATTGATATTTGACCCTTTTTTTTCCACAATACTTGCATTTATTTATTTTGTACAATACCTTTTCATTGCATTTCCATTATCCTTGCTTGAAATCACCAAAGTATAGAACTACAAACAAGTTTGTTTTATGAACCCAACATTTTGATTCTATTTTCAGATTGTTTGGCTTGAAGAGTGATGCACAGGTTTCTCTTCATGTGTCATTCTGTTCCATTCAAATTATAGATACAATTCCTTGATTTTAGCCATTGTTTCAACCATAAACCATTAAATGTATGCACAATAAAATGTGTACTCTTAATAGCATGAACCTCTCGACTCTTCGTAATTGCCTATTCTTATCGATAGCAGGCTGGATAGCACAACAGCATGTAATTGAAGTGTTGTGTGGATTTCTTTTTGTTCATAATAAATAAATAAATGAGATAGTTCATTCCACATATAGCCCCTACTGAAAGGCAGCATAAATTATAAATGATCTAACATGCCGAAGACTAGTTCAATTCGGGGTGAAGTTATCAAGCTATAGAGCTTCAACAGTGTGTCAGCTTATAAGGTTCTTGTAAATTATAGACCTTACACCAGCCATATCTACTGTATATGACAGTAGATATGGCAATACAGCAAAGTTTAACACAGTCAACAGGGCTTGCTGTTGGTCAACGATATAAATTCATGGTTCAAAGTTCACCAAAGTTGAAAATGATTCTGGTGCAAATGCTGGAGCAACAAAAAAACAATACTCTGCATCATTTGAAAGATGCTACACTCTCATAAAAAATAAATAAAAAATGTACACATTGGAGCAATTCATATTTTTCCATGTTTTCACAGCAGAATCTGACATTCTCAGCCAACCACGACTTGACTTGGAACAGAATCAAAGTAAAACTGAACGACGTTCACATTTCAGAGCTGAAGTGAATGTTTTTTTTATATGTATGGCTGTCAAAGTGTCAAGTATCTCTTATCGACTCCATGGCTTTCACATGTGTCTTGGTACGTTTTAAAAGCACTGTTTTTTATATCAACCATTCTTCACATACTTCTTCCATTCTTCCATACTGGGGTTTGACTGGGGTGCATCTATATCCTTGGCCCTGCTTTTTACCCCCAGTGAATCCAGTACACAGCATCCCTGTTTTTTAATCTCCATGCCAGGCCACTGGGTCCCGCAGTTCCTGACAAACTGAGAACATTTCTTTGTAAATAAACATGAAAGCAACAGTTTACCTGCAATATCTGTTTGTGTGTGCACGAATGTGTGCAATTCCTGCACATTTCTGATGAAAAAATTGATGAATCCATGAAGTTATTAAGGCAAACCACGACCTTGTTCATATCAGGAAATAGACATTAATCTATACTGAGGCATGCAGCTTCGTTCTGTATTTTGTATATTTTGTTCTATCAGGTGCAGCCGTTACAGGATTAATTGCACACAAGGTGGAATTCCTGGATTTGTGTACTTTACAAATCACATGACCAGTGTTTTTTTCCGTCTAAAACTAGACGAGCTTGCTTTTGTGCAAAATGCATCATGACTGATTTTTGTTCACAAGGTGTCATTTTATAACGTCTTATCAAACTCCTTCCACGCAAGATTAGCATCTCTATTGATAATCTCAGTTTATTTCACACTTTATTAATGAACTCTGGGTCTCATACAACAGCTAAACTTGGCAAAGTTCGTGAGATCAGTGAGCGCTGAAAAGGGAGTTACAAAGGAGCAGCCGTATCATTGGCCAGTATCTGTAAAGCATATGATAGTGCGGAATAATATTCATTGGAGTGCAAGCCGGTGTGAAATGGCCTGATAAAATGAGAATATTGACACACCTGCTGATCACAAATAGTAATCCCAGCATTTTATGGCAGCTTCTTTGCCTTATCGTTGGGATTGTCAGTGCTATTGCCATAGAAGACGCTTTTTACTGAATACTGGCTCAACACCCCCAAAATATCAAAACACACACAAACACACACACACACACAAAGACAATGTATTAGATACATTTCATATCACAGTGCAACCCTGTCTCCAAAAAATTACGTTCTCACAGTAAGAAGTGATTTTACATAAAATCCTAAATTAGATTTGGGCATGTTTTCTCATGGCGTTTGAGGAGAAAATTTGGTAATTTAAACCTTATTCCTAACTCTCTAAATGTACGTAATATTGTGAAAATAGCCTGCAGTTCTTCTTGCCAATGTTCTCTGCATCTCTGGGAAACAGCTGCAAAATCTGTTGTTCTTCATCCACCGACATGACAATGATGTCGTTGGAGGCAAGAAAGAACTACATAGTGCTACTTCAGCTTTGGTAGCTATGGCTCGCGATTCAGCTCAAAAACGTCCTTGCCCAACATTGAAAACTATGAAGACAAATCAATATCAAAACCACAAATTAGAGCCACGCACGTGTGTGCAACTCAAACAGCTTTCACATCACTCTGCGCAGAATATCTCTGCTCGCGCGAGCAAAATTCAAGCCTGCAAAGAGAAAACCATGCTTTGAGGGCGAGGAGGGTCCCCTGGCGCATGACTTCTATCACTGCTCTTCTGCTTGCAAAGCTTTCACCTGCTCGTCTGCAAAACTTTCAGGTTTTCAGTGGAGTAAAACGTACATTATTTACCTCTGAGATGTAGAGGAGTAAATAGTACAATGTTTATCTCTGAGATATAGTGGAGCAGTGTTTAGTGGTGGATTGAAAACCACCTTTATATGGTCACTTATAGTGTCCGTGTCATGAGTGATATCCAGCCAATCCAAAGACGAGGATCTTAGTGATAAAAAGAAAATAGCAAGCAGCTTTGCGAGCAGAAGAGCAGTGATCGATTTTTTTTTCTTCAGAGGTATTCTGCGCGGGGTGATGTGAAAGCACTCGCAAAAGTAATTTGTGTGTACAGCTGTTTGAGTTGCACGTGCGAGGCCTCTACACACGTGCGCGCATTGGATCTCATTTGTCGCAGATTTTTACATTGATTTGCTTTCATAGAAAACAGCATCCCAAAATATGAGCGCAGAGGATGTTTTGATGAGCATTTTTACAGCGTACATTTTACAGGCTTTTGGCTGACTCAGATAATCAGCTGTATTCAGCCGGAGAGAGGTCACTCGAGGCCGGTACCCTCCAGAACCTGAGCTGCCGAGAGCAAACACCAACTAGTGGTGCCTTTGCTAAAATTGCCCTCAGAACAGAAGATGAACTGTAAAAGACAACTGGGACCAGTTGGACGATTTTTTTTTTTACTGTATTTTGCTAATTTATTGGTTTGCCTCCAAACAAGGAGTGAGAGCTGCCAACGAGCCGCTCCTCAGCAGGCAGCTGGCACAACAGAGAGAGACACAGGGGGGAAAACATTGTGTAGAGTTGGCATATTTTTACATCTATCTTGATTAATTAAGGATTTATTTTTGACCAAACCTGAGTTTGTGATTGTTGAATGAGGTTTAGATGAGTTTCATTTAGTTTTTGTTTGAAGTCTGTTTAACGATGAGTTAAGGCAGTGAAAATGGTCTTTGTTTGGTGAAAATTTAAATTTTTCAGTTTAGATGTAAGAGAATTTCCTTTAACTTCTCAGATATTGGATAGGACAGACTCCAGTGAAAATGCATCTGCATTAAAATACATTTGCATTACATATGTACCTATACTGTTTGTCAGCCACAAAACATTTTCATTAAAAAATATTACACATTACACGCAAGTCAAGTCCATCTTTCTTTTGTATATCCTGGCCACCACCAAATCATGAACTCTCTAAGAGAAAAAGCTCCTCAAAACCCCATTCCATTCAATGGTTCATTTAATGCACAAACACAAATCACACAGTGAATAACCACATGCACGCTACCATCAGGTGTGTACTGTAACTCCTTTATGAGAATAACAAAATGCCTATGAGTCACTGTAGCTGTCATCTGACAAGTCACCAGCATTCTCTCTTGCATTCAACATGTGCAGTGGGATGTGCGTATATGCCACATTCTGCGTTCATGTGTTTTGCATCTCAATAGCTATTAAATATACACAAACATACATACTACTTCTAGGTAACCACAGGATTATGTGATTTGTTATATGTAATGCAAATTATCAGCACTCTACAAATGATACATTTGACTTTTTATTTATATACATTTATTTTTGACACTCGTTATTGCTCTGCTGTTATTCCCAAACCTTAGAGTCAATCCATATTTCAATATATTGTGGATTTTAACTGTCAAAATCTTGAGATTTTCAAAACAATGTGTTGAAAGAAGCCAGCTGTCACTGTCATTCAAAAATGGCTAAGTGGCAGCGTTGCGACTGGAGTGCAGTGATAAAGGGATGACCAGGCAGAAACACTCTGAATAAGTGATTAATGGCCAACGAGCTCTATTGTTCCTGCGCTTAAAGATTTCTTGTCTTTTACTTCATTAAACAGTTAGATCAAGTGGTTTTTCAACAGCGAGCTGTTTTGAAATGCACACTGTTGGAACGATGCCCGCTCTCCAACAGTACATGATGCTGTGGTTGAGGACAAGTGATACATTAATTAAATTTACTTACAAATGTAAGTAAATTATTTCTAAAATTATGTCTTTCTTCAGTGTATCAACAGATAACATTTGTTCTAATAAACAGTGGATTACATTCCATTATGCAAGATGCAGATGTCTTCCATGGTTTCTTGAGATCATTGGTATCGTTAAACACCCATCAAATGATGGTGGCACAATCTAAGGAAATAGCTGTAATAACCTCAGTATTTCCTTTATGTCACATAAACCCTGTTCTCCGGTAGTAATTGAAGGGAAGAACTGACTCATTTAGCCTTTCAGCATTTCACAGGCATCAGGTTTTTTCATGCAGAAAAGAGTATCAGTGAAGCAGTCACTCAAGTGGGCCTTGAGTCCAACCTGGATCTATTCAGGGGCACTGCAACGTGCACGAATAAGAGAGCGTTCATCTGTTGAAACCGGCTCTTCAAGATCTTGTCACTCTTGTCATTACAGAAACAGCACTTAACCCACTCAGTATGCATCCGATACCGTTTTGTAGTTGGGGCTAGCATTGTAAACATAACAGTGACTTTACTGTAGTTACTACTGGGCTGCATGTGAGTCTCTGCATGTATGTCTTTGGATTTACTGTAGCTAAGTGGCTAAAAACGGTTGTATAAAAATGTTCATACTGGATCTTAAAAAAGGAAAATACGGACAACACATGTTAAAACATTATTGTTGTGTGGAAAGAAGGGTGTTTGAAAAAGGTACATGCTTTTGTTTTTTCCAGGCTTAAAACAGTTTGGTGTGCACCATGACAGCAACTGACCGTCCTCACTGCTGTAAGAGGTTGCAGTATTTCGAGGCCCAATTTGTGTCCCAATTTGTTGCTGAGTTGAGTAGTTTACAGATTTATTTAACCACATTAGATTTGACTGATTCGTCTGGCAACGTGACATTGGTTAAAAAGCAATCGTCCAATGAGTACCTTGGGCAGAGACTAACAATTAGCCAGTCAGCGTCAGGGACGTGACTAACGCCGCTGTCAAGCTAATATTAAGCTTTGTCAAGCTGTGTGCCGTAGACGGCATGTCTTCTCAATATCACCCGACATCATAGTTTGCTCCTAAAACACTGTTAGCTCCTAAAACACTGGCAAAATGAGCTGCTACACATTAGTGTGGACCTTAAAAAGCAGTGTTTACCATGAAAATGAGTTAGAGTGGAGGCAATGTCAGACTGAAGATGGATACTGAGTTGACAATTCTGTCTGATTTGAGGCAAGCATCCGATGGGACCAGAGATGCAAAGTGGATCGGCCAGAAGGTCAGCTGAAAGCAAAAGTCAGACCTTATGACTTAGCACAGTGCATGGCTCAGGCGCCCTTCAAATTGGTATGTAGGTCTGCAACAGAATAGTAGTTGTGGACCTACAGAGGGGTGGGTTCCAAAAGGATCTTTTGTCTTTTACCATATATTTGATCAAATGTAACTCTAAAGGCTTCAGTTAAAGGCCTGTATTAGTATCACATATGGACATTTATTCAGCGCATATTCGTGTGCTTGTGAAAGGCCATTTGTGGGTTTCACCAACAATAATCTTGAAAGTATGTTGCTGTGCACATACACATATTATTAAATGGCTGGAAACATTCCAAAAAGCCTCATACAGTACCACTAGCAAAATAAATGATAAAGACAGTACTCAAAGTGGGCAAGTACTCACCGCTACGCAATACCTGCACTTCTAAATTTTACTCTGAAGCCTACAATTACTTTTTCTCACGCACTGGCACTTCGCAAAAGTTGCTGGTACTCTTTTGCGCGCTCTCCAGTTCAGGTTATCTGGGCGTTTATTCATGGCCATTCATAACGGCGTAGTGTCAGCATTTTTTTGCGCCACGCCTCATAAACCGTATGCATATGAACATGACAATAATGTGGAGAGCATCTGGACAAGTGACCCACAGCACGGGGAGAGGGGGGTGAGTACAGTGCCGTAATTTATTTGTGAACATATATAATTAATGACACATGAACGTTTTTCTGAATTAGCTCTTTTGATTTAAAGAATATAATTTGCAGGGCAAACATTGCCAGAATAATTAAATGTTCAGACAAAAGCTGTGTTATACAATAAAATAAAAAGTTTTCTCTTTAGGCGTTGGGGCGTTATCTATAATTATAGTTACAATAATATATTGGTCCAAAGTTATCTTTGGGAGGATCCCCAAACACAATTTCTCCTAGTATCTTTTATTCACTGTAGAAATTAATAATGTGTCTCTTAATCCTGCTGCAAAAAATGTCCGAGCATCCTGACTGGAACACTGCTGGTGTTGATTCCAGGCTGTAGGCATCCTATAATATCAATACTATAGGCTACTAATAACACCGGAAAGCACTTAAAGTATTAACACTGGGTAAATATACAATCACACCACCTTAACCTTATGATGTTTGAGTTGTAATATTATTGCAGTATTATTTGTCTACTGTATTAGATAAATGGCCCAAGTATGATAATATGATGATAAAGACACAACTGACACTGTACAACATGCTTAAAGAAGTAATAGATGAATGAGAATATATATACTGGCTGTTAAACTCGCCATTCATTTTTTTCTGCTTCAAGCATTGGATATAGTTTAATAGGCCAATATTGTTAACACTAGTGCAACAAAAGCACAACAATACTTAAGGACATGTTTATAGCATATGTATGACACCGATCTTGGGGTTGAAAGTCAACTTTTTAACTAAGCACTTAAGAATATGCAACTCAACTGTATATGAGCATCATATTACAATTGAAAGCTCAACCTTGAACAGATGCGAAGTAAGTTTAAGTACCTTGTGCAAAAGACAACATTAAAAAGAAAGAAAACGAATAAAAGAAACAACATACTTAAAACAAACAGCAAATTGCATTACGCAAATAAGTGTCATTCAGTGCCAGGACAACCACATTGAATGCTTAAATAATCCTGTTTAAAAAATGTTACATGCTTGTAAAAAAATCAAACCAAAATTGTCTCCGGTGATCTTTAGTTGCAATAGGAGTAAAGTTAAAATCAAAGGGTATTTTTTATATTTCTGTCATTTTTGTAACGTTAGTGTGTATTCAACATCCACGTAATGTTTGTTTCATTATTCATGTAACGTATCCAGCATTCAGCAAAAACAAAACTGAACTGCAGAGCGGCGGTTTGTAAAGGCCTGCTGGATGACATGCTCAACTCGGTCTACAGAGCCCTGGCCCTCCGACCCCCTACAGCAGAGTGCAGTCTGCTTGATAATTCAAAGTTTATCAATATTGAATTGTATTATGTGTCCAAATTGCACCAAAAATCGACAAAGGACTCTTTGAGATCCCACAGACTGAATCAGAAAGCTTCGTAGCCTAAATTCTTTTCTCTAGAGGATTAATGCAGAAATGACCTGCTTCAATGCATTGACTTTTTTGTCTGTTGAGGATGTGCCACTAAAAAAACAAATAATGATGTAGAAGTATGAAAAAACCATGATGCTTCTCTAACTACTTCACCATCGTAAGTAATTCTCAGGAAAAACAACATTTTTTGGAAATAGTCCAGATAACATCACGCAAATTGCCTATCCAGGCGAATGCTCAACTAAAGCCTGTAAATGTATTCCGACACTGAACCCTCTTTTAAACTTGTCTTTAAGGGACAAGTCAAGCATAGAAAGCATATTCCCGAAATTAAAACAGCATTATAATTTGCTTCAAAGATTAAAGTGAAAAGTAATTTCATAATTCAGAGAGTTACAATTAAAAGTGTTAAACAGCTGCAAAGTAAAGGCTGGTTGCCTCCACATGTCTGTTCCTGACAGGAAGAAAAATCAGCCCGTTCACAGCCATCTGACTTCCCTGTCCTTTCTTCGGGGAAGGGAAGAGGATCGCCTTATTCGGTGGCTCCGTCAAACTGCCAACCAGCGCCCAGGAACACACTTCATTAACCACTCCTATGGCAGAGGATGGTGGCTTTTCCAGACAGCAAGCACAAATCTGGAGTCCCAGAAAAACCACAATGCATTACACTGAATGGGCTTGTCACTCCTGCCCAGGTTCATTTCCTTTTAAGTGTGAGCTTGAGTTAATCAAAGGAAATGAGCTGACAAACCTTGGCTTTTATTTATCGGTTTATCCGCTGAGGTTGTTTCACCATGCACCCAGCCACATGTCACACACTGTAGGAAAGGTAGATGAGTAAGAAAATATATAAAGCCTTGGAACCACAAACATATTATTAACCAGGCATACTACTACTAGCTGAGGGTAAAATGTGTTGTTTGTTTAGGGACATTGAGCCCCATTTAAGAATTACTGGTATGAACAGAATCCTCCTTAAGTGGCAAGTATGAGTGATTTAACAAATGTTCTTGTACTTAGTTTTCTCTTGGGTACAAATGCAATTCACGTGTCTTGTATGAGAAAATCCTAACGCCTTTATTTGGAGTTTAAATATGTTCCAAATAAATGTAAATCTAACTATGAAACAGGTAGAAGTAGGTATATCCTTTGCATATCTGGCGAACCATTCATTCGATCTTCTTCACACTTGGCGGGTGTATTGCTGGCTACCCAACGACATGAATTTGGTGCAATTTGGAAATGTTCAATATTATTAAACTTTGAATAAACAAGCATCCTGCACTCTGTGAAGCTGAGGGGTGGGGCTTCAGAGCTCTGCGGGCTGAGTTGAGCGTGTCATCTGCAGCGGGCCTTTACAGACCGCTGCTCATTGTCTGCAGTTCACTTTTGCTGCTGGATATATTAACATGACAACCAAACTCTTCTTCACTTCCCCGGAGTCAACGAGTGATTAGCGATTCTTGTCAAAGCAGCAAACAGCACTTCCTTGGGGACAAGCAATCAGTCCGCTCCCAACGGCCACAAACTCGGAAAAGCCATGCCCTCCGACAACAATACTGCGAGCCATGTAATCGGCCTGGTCCGAACGGGCACTCTGAATGGCCACACGCTTTCAATGAGTACGCCCCCCTACAACGCTGCAAGCAGCAATACAGAGACCAGAGAAGCAAATGGCCGGCTCAGATCAGTCACACTCTCCGCACAGTCACTCCATGAATGGGCACTGCACTAATACAAGTAATAAGATAAGATCTGGGTATACAGATGCAAAGTAACCTTGCCTTAAAACAATTCAAGGGGTTTCTTAAGGGGCAGGTTGCTTCAGATTCATGATAAGACATGAAATAGGGGAAGTATAGTTTGAGTAACAGATCCATGAATTTGAAGCCTTTTCAGATGCAGAATCAAGGTAAAAAGTAGAATTTTGGCATTCATATTAGCAAATAAGGGAACACTTTATCTACCAGAAGTGCTTGAGTGTATTTGATGGTGGGATTACATTGCATTGCGTTGTGGCAAAAGTTGACCTGGCTCAACTTCTGCCACAACGTTCTGCATATACCTGTCCAGTGCTTCCTCTTTCCCTACTGTCATGTGCAAAGATTATTCGAATAATATCGAGTACACGAAAACATGTACGCCAATGGGGTACACTATCTCATTTGTATGGTCATTATTCACAGTAATTTCAACGATCCTCCACACAGCATCCTCAATTAAATGATTATTCATTGTCGATCACTGGCTCTGTGTATTTGCTGCCAATTATTACCACCCTATCTGACACTGCTTGGGGAGGTAAAGGGGAAGTGGGTGAAATCTTAATGATTTCTAAAGAGTCACTGTTTGAGTCTTTGAAAACACGTATCGGACTATAAATGCACATGCAACCTCAGCATCATTGCTCCACATTTTACATTTTACAGCATTAATGTTTGATGTAAACACACAGCACAATCAGTGGTAATTCTTCTCTCAGTGTGGACTTAATGGTATACATCTTCTTGACAATGCATGTAATGTCAGCTATTCCTATTCTTTCAAAGATGGGAATGAGTGCAATAAAAGTAAAGCCACAATGTGTATGCTGCACAGTTACGGCCATAGCACAAGTAAGCATTTAAGTAAATTAGGCTACACGTACTGTAGCGCCTCTTTGTTCATGCCAAGTATACACTTTATTCTCTCCTCCATCTCATCATTTCAAGGTTTCAAAGCCTGGTGTTTGTTGCTTATAATACAGTTTTCTGAGAAAAGTGGGGTTACACACAATCTATTATTCTCTGATAGGTCATGCTCAAGTATATGAGAACATGGACACCCTTAATACTATTGTTAGAAATTACATAAATCCTTAACCATCAAATTGTTTACTACTACACCAACTTGATGTATCAGCATACCCAGCGATAAGCACAATCATAGCTGGTGAATAGGGCAGATGGTGTACATGAAGTATATTTTCTCGGTAGTAGATATGCTTTCTGACTCCACCAGCATGTTTTTACAGATTTCAGTACAGGGTTTTTGATACATTCCGCTCTTCCATTATCTATATACTGGATTCACAGACTTGAAACCTAAAGAAACCCTCTGGTTCAGAGCTAAATGTATTAATTCAATTACATCTCCTCTTTTTGAGAATCTGTTTTTAGAATGTATCCGTAGGAAAAGGACACTTTCAGCGATAGACTTGAAAATGTTAATTTTATCTCATTCATTTAATTCTCTGACAATATCTATAAAATTGATTACAATTTTAAAGAGCGGATATACTTCCTCTTAAAATATTTAATTTCCCATTACTCTAATCAAGACTTACTCTGGCAGTAATGAACGCCTGCCAAGCAGCGGGCTGGAGGAGCTCACCTATGTGATCAACAGAGCTGGTATACTGGCATGAAGAATATCTCCACGTCGAATGAAGATGAGAACAATTGGCACCCCAGCTGGATTCAAGATTACCCGGACGCGACTGTCAAATGAAGACTGATCAGTGAAAGACAGTAATGGATATGAGTGAAAAGAAACCCTCTACAACTAAACATACACAACTGAGTCCCATAGTGGGAGCATGAACATCTCCTTCTCAGGCTGTTTATATTGATTGCATTCTGCAACTTCGGATTGAAACACAAAATCAGAAAAGAGTACGTTCATGAAGCAACATAAAAGGATAAGTCTGATGATAAGATGTTCAATTGTTCCCACAAATCCCAATAAAAGACCCAACATCAACAATGAAATGATGCTACTAAGTATTGTGCGGCTCAATTGTTGTCCATAAAGTGTTATGTAAATAAAGATAATTATTATCATTATTATTTACGTTACAAATTAAGCAATAACCAGCAGCTGGTTATCGTAGTGTAGCTTTGCATTAAGACAGGAGGCAGGGGGAAACAACTAGCATGACTCTCTCCAAAGTTTAAGAATACATCTACGAGTACATCTAGTGGTAACTAATTAACACTTTCCATACATTCCAGTCCAAAAATGAATACTTGTCTACCCAGGAGTTTCAGCTTTATCTTTAAGTCTACCATCCAATGTCTGACACAACAGAGGTCTCTATTTTAAATCAATCCCGCTGTCTACACACGTCATGCAACGGCTTCCGTTTTACTTGCAGAACACAATTGTGCCCTGAAGTCCATTGTTACACTTTGAGTCTATTTTCTTTCATTTTAATATAGCTAAAGTGATTGTGTATTGGGCCCTGAGCACTCCCAAAACGCGAGTGTCTTACACTCAATGACTTCCCTGAAAGCATCCTATGTAGACACCAACGGCTACTGCTGCTGCCCTGCCATGCTGCTTTGGCTGTGCAGGCTGGGTAGACATTGTTTTGTGAGATCTGTGGTGTAAATACTTTTTGACAAACATCACCTTATCAATCTGCCGAGCTATCTGTGCAGCACCTCGGCTGGTTACCTGGCAACGTCACGGTGACAATAAGACTGGTACTGGCAGTTGTTCTTCAATGGAAAGTTACAGAATCTAACTCCCCCTCAAATTTAACAAAACTGATGCAAATATACATACACAAGTTAAGCTAAACGACTCCTGGCTCCAGCTCCAAACCTTCACACTAAGATAGCAAAGTGGTATTGATTTTCTTATCCAACTCCAAAGTATTTCCTTTTCCTAAAATCCTTTGCTGAAAGAATTCCCCTAAAAAAAACGTTTCACTCTTGTTTGAGTAGCTTTTGCAAAAAACATTTCAAGGAAATCATTGCATGAAATGATATATTTGTGACCCGTTTATAAAGATTGGTGTTTTCATTGGGAATAAATCGGCTTTGGGACCAGAGAAAGGGGTAGGATCTCTATTGTGTAGGGTATGGTATTTATTAAATCTGTTGTTTTAAAATGATGGCAGCCCAAAACAATATTTATAAACACGAGTTAACAAAAAATATAATATCAATCTACAGAGGGCATAATGCATAAAACAAACTTCAAACCGTGATTACCATTTGCGTCTTTTACTGTAGCCCAAAGGGTTTTTACAATGAATCCATAATCATTCCTGTAGGTAGAAATGTCATGCTGCCAAGGTTACCCTTCATCTTTCCATCTCAGCTGGGAGATATCCTCATTTAGCTAAATTAGCTCAAGTCAAGCTTGGCTTTAATGTGCAGACACTAATGGCATTCCAAGGTTAAAGTGAGGAGTCAAGCATTGATTTGTACTGTTTGTCCTCAATGTCTGTAATGAGAATGAAAAGCCAGGCTCTGCACATGATTGAGAGAGGAGGCCAACAGCTGGAAAAAAAGACCAATCCTATAATATGACCCTGATTCCTTCCATAGAAAGCCTACTAGGTTACACACTGTAACATTAAGATTGTCTTCTTAATGGCATGTTTAAGTGAGTGACATTTCACAGAAGATAATAATAAATCAGAGACAAACTACTATATAAGGTCTTGTTGTTAATTAATGCCTGCCCCCCCAGCAACGACATGCAGTATATGAAATCACTGAAACGTGTGCGCGAAGAAAAAAAAATGAAAGTGTGTGTGTGTGTGTGTGAGAGAGAGAGAGAGAGAGAGAGCAAGAGAGAGGTTTAGAAAAAGACTGTTTTCACTTGTAGCCCATCTTTCAGTATGAGGGACATGGAGATTTGCGTTGGAGTCTGGATGAAGTGATGAAGTAGGCTGAGATAAGGGCTGCGGAGGATTATTCAATCAATCACCTGTCACCATATCTTACCGCAGCTTGTCTAGGGAGACACAGGAAGTAGTCAGTGTCTCAAAGGATAAAAGCAGAAATAAAAATACGAATGGGTCACTCCAGTTCACAAAAGCTGCCCGCAAGCATTGTGTAGGAGAATGTAATTATCGGAGGTTGTGACTGCGTGCATACCAATTTGCTGATTCAGGATAGGGAACTTTAAATAATTCTTACACTTATGTAACTTAGATAATATTATTCAAAATTTAAGAATTAAAGCATCTTTTCTGTTGTAATAAAATTTTAATAATACACATTAGATCCACCGCATTCGAAGTGGAGCCAGAAATGAGGGAACCTAATATGTCATACATGATTGATAACTTCTAAAAGCATGCTGAGAGTACATCAGGGAAAACAGATATTAAACCCTGCACTTGGTATCGACAGCATAAAAATCTCCCTCCATATTAAATACACAATACGTGACTTAAATGCAAAAAAAAAAAAAGGGTCTCACAACATGAATGGCGCTTATCACTCCCAAATTATACAGATCTAGAAGAATTCTGTAAATTTAAAGGAATTACTTTAACATTTTGGGAAATAAGTTTACTTGCTTTCTTAAGAGATTGTTCGAGATACTAAGAGGATGTATACCCATGTTTCTCCCTCCTTGTTTTGTGGGCTCTTCTCATTCCACAGTTTGTACATCCTTTCCTCACCTCCTCTCCTCACATCTTAGCCCATGCCACCATATAAGGCAAGGAAGGGACACATGAAAAATGGAGGCGAGGCTCCAGGCACTTAAAAGAAATAGACATCCTTGCTTCGCAGCCTTCATTTTAAAGCGTTCTAAATTAAATACGATGTGTGGCACGTGCTGCATCATATGTCCTGCTCCTGCCGGTTTGTATAAACCAGCTGTGTGTCACAGCTCTTTTATATGTCATGGTTGCTCCAAAGGTTTTCTGCAAAGGATACACCTGTGCATCCTAGCTCATACCTCCTAAGGCAAGCCTCCTCTCTCCTCCTTCCTCTCTCCTCGAGATACATTTTAGGAGCTGTAACATTAGGCTCAATCGAGATGAGCCAGTCCTGCGCAGAATCAATCACCGGCGATTACCGCACAATGCATGCCGGTTAGATTTGAGTCCGAAATGATCCCGACTTGCTCTGACATCTTGCACACATGGTCAACGATAACCTCTCGAGTGCGAGGCGGCAGCAGTTGCTTTTCACCGACTGCATGACCCAGGGCATGATGGGAGACGCCTGGCTGTCACCAGATCAGAGAGATGATTGGCTCTTGAATTTGACAACAAACACTATGTTTTGCAGAAAATTCAAATTTTCTATGTATTTGTAATATTTAACGCTTGATTCTTGGCTGTCAGTCTCATGTTCAACAACGAGGGTTTAGTCTAAAAACATATCTTGTGTAATTGATAATAATAACTCTTATTTATACAACACATAACAAAGCGAGCAGAAAAGTGTTTCAATGGCAGACATAAAAAGAACAAAGGATAGATACACACACATTTCCACATAAAAGATTTAACAGGAAGTAACTGTTTCTTTGACTTCCTGTTTATTCTTTGAAGGCGGCTAAAAACTGTCCGAACTGACTGCAGTTTTTTGTCAACGCACCCTGCTGCTGCTGCCTGCCCTCGACCACTTTCCAGGCAAAGTGCAGCTCATCTCGAACAAGCCTATTATATCCGTGACACAGGCGGGAGGACGGAGTAGACAAGGAAGCTAAAAATAAGGAAATGAGAGGAGTGTGTGTGTGTGTAATTCCAGGAGTGGAGACAGGTGTGTGAAAGTCAGGCAGCTGCCACTCATCATTAATTGGCCCGGCCATAAAGATCTGGTTCAGACTCCACCGCATTGCCGATTGTAGACTGTTCATGAAGTCAGTCGAGCTTCCAAACTTTTTACTTCCGTCAGTATTTGCCTACAACTGATACCTGTTCCTGTGTGCCTGCAGTAAACATCCGCCTGACTCATGTCCCCTCATCAGCTAGAGCCCTCACTCTCTCTCACTTTGGTCACCTCCGTCACTGGAACCCCCTCAGCCTGGCTTACGTTACCAGCCCTAAAATAAATCCATCTCCTACTTACTGTCTGCCTCCCATTTCTGCGTCTTGGCCTTGGGTTCACTAGTCTAGCCGGAACAATATGTGAATATACCTGTCAAAATGTGACGGATAGGGTGTTTGATTGGGTGTATCAGGGGAGGCAACAAAGCGAGTAAAAATGGGCTGCTGTGGTACCATTAAAGAAAAACATTATTTCTGGCTGGAACACTATTGAATAAATTAAAGGGATCACAGCACTGCAGCCAGTAGAGTATTTATTGATGGATTAATGGATGGTTTTTTTGTTTCTTCATTTACATGTGCATTATAGGGCTATACTTGAGTGTTGTGTCTAGGTTATTGTCTCACATTATAAATTATTATTTGACGGTATCGGTGCAATCTCGCTCCTTTCTTCTCTTTCATTCTAAATAAAGTCAGCTTCGACACTACACCATCTTTCATTGCATATTGGAGATAACAGTTACAAATGCTATGCCTGGTTACAACGAAGATAAAAGGGAGTGCGAGATAATATTAGAGGAAAGGTATGAGTTTTGACGTGTGAAGGTTGAATCAAAACAGGCAGATAATGTGTATTTCTAAAGATACTGTACAGTGATATATCGGTAACCAAAGAAGGAAAAAGCAAAGGGTACTTGAGTACTTTGCAATGTACTGTATGATTCTTGAAAGAGCGTGCTTTCAGAAGAACTGCTGTGTGTCCCACAGATCCACTTATTTATTCCGCATTTAGTTCTCTTATCACAGAGCCTTCGAGACAAAATGTCAAGGGGCTCAAGTGACTCCTTTGGTGGAAGACTTTAAAAGTCACTTTAATTGAAAAATCTTTTTGAATAGAGTTCAGTATCAGGCAAATATACGTATCTCTTCACAACACCAAGGAGAATCTTTGTTTTTATCCACTTTCAATAGAGGTTTGCTTATAATAAATAACAATTGGTGGGAAGAATTGATGTCAGACTGCAGCCATTGTCCTTGTTGAACTTCACATCATATTTTTAAAAAGGAGCCATTGGGCTTGGCAATGGAGGAGTCCTATTGATCCTTGGTTTCATTGATTTCCTCTGTTGTTTTTGTCCGTGCCAAAGCAAAGGGATGGGAGGTGCAGTAGCTGTGAGAAGGTCTCTGTCTGAATAAGAATTGTGAAGTACTGGGAACCAGGGTGAGGTGCTGCATGAACAATAACTGCTGGTGCTGCTGCAGATTGTGCTGCACTCCAGACTTGGTGTGCTAAGGGGCTCTCACTGCAGATGTGCTCCTGACACATTACAGCAGGAAAATTGGCAACACTTAATAAGACCCCGGTAATATTGAATTCCTGTCGACTTGATGCGAGACACAAAGAGACATGCTGGCTCTGTCTAAAAGCTCACTTAAAAGCTTTCTCAATTCCCGTCGTTACAGTATGTACAGTATGTAATGTGAACGGGTCGGCATCAGCTCTCAAAATGAAGATATCAATTTCTGGCTACAATTTAATGCTACAAAGAAAAAGGATAGAGGCAAAAGGCATTTATTAGAGAGTTGACTGCAGGGACATGAGAGGCAATGAGGGAAGAGAGAGATGGGGAATAACATACAACAAAGGTTCTCTGCTGGACTCAAACCTGAAACACTGGTTCATGGTCAGCGCCTTTATCTTTACAAAAGCATAATTCAGCCCATGGTGCTGTACTGTTCAACCTGCTTCTTTACCATGTTAACCGTCGCCAACAAACAGAAACTTCACACACATTGGCTCCAAAATCATCTGCTATCACAGACCCAAATCTCTCAGACATGAACCGGAGAGCGTCACACACCCAGCACTCAAAATAGCAAATAAGACTGGTCACCCCCTCAATCTATACTTCACATTACCACCATCTGGTCTGAGATACGGGACTTTAAAATAGAGAAGAGCAAACTTTATCAGGTTTTTTGTCCTTACTCCCCAAGCAGCCTTGAACAAAGTGCCTCACTCACACTGGGGTGGGATGCATTTACTGGATAGCGTGTGTGTCTGTGATGTTGTGTTGTACTAGCTGTGAAAACACTGGCACAATCAAAGATTTCAGCTTTGAAAGTATCTTGGAACTTTCAAAAATACAAAACTATTCATGTTTCTCCCTTTGGCTTTTGTTTTTCTGCATAATGGTCAAGGTTGGTGCCTTTGAGTTTGTGTCAAATTTGTGTTTGATGATGACAAGACCAAGGCTACTTTGTTTCAGTGTTGGATGAATGTACACATGTAAAAGAAAATATGTCAACTTATTTTTGTTATGTGATGGTTTTTTTTGCTCTCTGTTTTGACTTTTGTGTCCTTGAGAAAATTGAAACTTGTAATTATAAAAGAGGAAGAGATGCAGAGATGCAAACAGGTGCTCCTAGTATGAGCAGAAACCCAAATATGACAATTCAGCCCTGCAAATGTTGTCAAGACAAGATACAGAAATCCCTGCCACAATGTACTTTGGTTGTCCTCTTTAGCTTAACAAAAGGTGTGTCTTCCATTTTGGGGTTGTCACAAACTGGCAATGACTTGGTCATTGTGGAAGATGAGACAGAAAGATAACAGACAAATAGTTTATCCAGAGACATGAAGTAGAAAACATGCAGCGAAAAAGAGGCAGTAAAAAACTACAGTTGAAATGCTTGCTTTCGTTGAAAGTCTGGGCCGAAAGAGAATGACTCATACTCTATAACACAGAGTTTTTTGACAGTGTGAGTTATCTCTTCCCCATGGCTGGTCTTCAGCGGTGGCTGGCCTAGGTCGGAGTGAAGTCTAGGCTAAGGAACTGAGGAACAGGGGAAAGGCTATGCTGTAATTCCCTCAGTTGCTTGGAATCTGTGAGTAGGAACAACCACACACTGTTTCCTCCTGTCAGACTCAGCTCTCCGAGGACCCTTTCCCAAAGCAATCTAACGGAATAATTAAACCATAAGTTAGTCATTTTATTGATATGTTTTGTTTTGTCTCGTCTTACCAAAGTTGTAACTAACCCAAAAACTACTCCTACTGCAAAGATTGTCTATGAAGTGGTGAGGTTTTTCTCTGTTAGGGTTCTTCTGTATCATCTGTCCTTTAAAATAATTGCTATGCTCCTTTTATTTTAGACGTATGGGACAATCATGATATCTGATTTGATAGCAGTTTAATTTAATTCATTCTTATTTGTATTTTAATGTCTATTTCATAGAGTATAGAATTGCAATTAAGTTAAAAACAATTGTCCAATGCAGTTTCACAGCATTGATAACTACTGCTATTTCCAATAATATAAAACTTTTTCAAAGACAACAAAGTTAGACTTTGTGGTGCCTTTTGTTGACTATTTTATTTGTATCGTTTTGTTGGGTATGCTTGTTTTTGTTAGCCTGCTGGCTACAAAATAAAAGTGTCCCCACCTTTCTCTGTTAAGTTTTCACTGATTTTCCTTTTTGGTATGCCAAATATATTCATTGAGTATAAAGTTTTTGACTTTGAGTTCAAGTCCTTTTTTCATTTTTTTAAATATTCCCCTGTGGTTTTATCACCACAGGGGAATATTCAGTCCCAGTACAATAAACACAATCTTTAAAATAACTCTACATTCCTCCCACTGTTTACAAACCAGTCACTGCACAACACCGTATCTTCCCACCGGTCATTCATGCAGGCCAGGTGAATTGGATACTCTAAAGTTCCCGAAGAATTATGTTCATTTATGTTTGGCTCTGTAGGATGCTCCACCCCCCATAATCCTGCAAAGTAAGGACAGAAGTAAGGACATAAGGACAGAAGTAAGGACATAGAAAAAGGATGGATATTTACACTAGTGCCACATAGTCATGCAATATTAAACTTTTTTCAATGATTTTCATTTTTAAACAGAAACATGCTGTAGTATTCTAACGTGTATTATTCACAGTAATTGCACCATGGGTGAAAATTCTGCACACACTTCCCCACCTGTATCTCTTACCATAATTAGCCCAAGCACTATATACACCTGTCCACTTCACTTATTCATTTTCCAAAATACAATTCAGTCTTACTGCGATACAGCCTTTGAACCTTTCCTATCAGCTCTCTGACAACAGTTTAGTATTAAGATTCCTTAATCCCATAGGCAGCAGGAGTACACTCACAGCAGAAACATACATGGGACAAAGTTGTAGCAATCAGAGAGCAGGCCAGCTATGAAGGTCATAGCATTAACAGTTTGATTATTTTTGTTTGTTTGTATCTATCTATATGAAATGTGACTTGTATTGTATTGACATTAGTGAAACTTCCATTAACCCATCCACTTCTTAAAATCCCCAGTGGGGGCGGGTGTGAAATTGTTAAGCATCACAGGATTACCGGGGCGATAGGACAGTCTGGTGCAATCTAATGAGGCTGTGTTTGTTTACCTCTTCCCCTATACTGCCTTCAGTGGAATGTGCCAGCATTTGCGCAACATGAATGCCAGTGTTTTGATAAAGGTCAATGAGACTGAGACAAGGCCGCTGAAGTTTGCCTTCTTTAATTAGCTCTGGCTTTGTGCTCTTCTCATCTTGTAGCGGCAGTACACCCTTGTTCAGCCTTCAAGACCTGGTCAGAACAAAGGTGGGGCAGAGAGGGAGCAAGGATTCACTGAAATGAGACGCTTGAACCACTTTGGCTACAAATAGATGAAAATGGACGTTAATAAATTTGGGGTTATATGATTGGCGAGGCAACCTGTTGGTAGTGAATTATTTGTAATCATTGCCGTACTTGATGTCTGACAACTTTAACCACAGGAGCCAGATCACTCACTGAAGCAATTCCATTTTTCATATAGAATTCCAATTCCAGGATGAGTGGAGAGAGGGTGCCTGGATGTGTGTGAGCATATTCTGGTTTGTACCAAGAGACAGCTGAATCTGATCTTCAGATCCCCAAAAGAGAAAGCTTCATTGGCCACTAATTTTTACCTTTCTCCTCCTCAGGCACCACTTTGTTGCACCAGGGGACAACAACTGTCGGATGGATTGCCAAAAAATTTGACAGTGATTCCCCAAATGTTTTATCTTGCGCCATTACCAGAAATCATTAATTTATACAGCACTACTGGTTTATGACCAAGACTAATAAAATCTCCATCAGCCTCAGCTGTACTTCATGCTAACGTAAACGCTAATTAGCAAAAGTTAGCATGCAAACATGTAAACAAAGATGACAACCATAGTAAACATTATCTCCTAAACTAGACTATTAGCATTGTCATTGTGAGCATGTTAGCATACTGACATTAGCTCAAAACACAGCTAAAACTATCCACATGGAGAAACTAGCATGGCTGACTTGTAGTCTTGCTTTTTCTGTCATAGTCAAATTTAATAGATATTTCAACACCCTCAAACAAAACAAGTCCATGTGGCTGAAATTGCTATGGCACAACACAAAATCATTTTCTACAATATGTGTGTATCGCTGAGTGCTATTTCAGTTATGCCAACATGTAATCTGTGATCTTACACATCTGCCAAACTCTACAGCTTTAACTGTGGAATATTGTAGATGTAGCAATGTAACCAGTTTACTGACTTGAAAAACTCCACAAAACCCTGATTTCTCTGCATAAACAGTTGCTCACATTGGCACAAAATTGAAATATAAATACATGAAACAGCAATTGTGACCTCATGCCAAGTACATTACTCAAGGCAACCGGGTTCTTTCTCCATTAGTGAAACAAAGTTCTTGTTTTGTGGTGGTTTCTAGACCTTATATCGTGAGGACTCATGAACTCCCTTCTACCTAAAATTCAACAAATTACTATCCTCAGTTTGTAAAGGTGCATATTTGAAATGACGGTTATTGGTATTCTGTCTTACAATAAAGGTCATTCATAGTTAATGAGAAGGGCACATGTGAAAACAAGATTGAGCTGCATACAAGCTCCAACCTTGAAATGAAAGCAAAAAGTGTTTATTTGGACAGTTGATTTGAGAAAAGCCGTCAGTGTCGTTCTTTGCTCTTCTCTATAAACAGATTCTGCATTTTCATGTAGAAACTGTAGCCAAAGGGACAAGATTTTGGCATCGGAAGCATTCTGGTTTTTGTTTGTAGTCTGAGTAGAATTGGCCAATCATGCATGAGCAGTCTTTGATTGTATGCAGGTAAACCATGTGGAAAGTAAATGAGGCGGAACGTATTTGCCGAAATGCAATCTGGGAACTCACATGCTATCGTCTGACGATTATTTACTTTTCATGAGCTAAAAATTGCTTGTTAACTGGCTACTTGTAAAACAATCCGGTCTTATATGTCGTCATGTGTAGGGGTGGTGTGTGTGTGTGGGAGAGGGGGGTGTACAGTTTATATGTATACATACATATATGTATACATGTGTACATGTCTGTATGTGTATATACTGTACATGAGTAAGTCGTACTGCTGCTCAAGACAACAAAATGTACCACAAAGTTTAATTTAATGAAGAAAAATTAAAAAGTCAGATCACAAATTCAGAAAGGGAATCTATTCTCATACTCAAAGATGCAGTTAGAGGCTGTAGACTTCCATGCGTTCATCCATAGAGTGGTTCATTGTCCATAGAATTAAACATTTGAGAGTTTAGCTAGTATAGAGTGGTTCAGAAATGAGTCCTAAAACCTTGAAACGAGTCAGCGTTTCTGCAATTCTGGTTCCCTTGTCTCGAAGTCAAGAATGGGTTTCACATTTTTTTGGGTTAGTACCTGGTTAGTACTGTATATGGTCTGTGGTTAATACAAGCTTGGCCTTCAAAAATGTGGCATTCGTCAATGCACAGACCCCCACCCCTGACCCACCATACTTTTTTTCCAAGATATGTGTATTTGCTTTGCCCTGGGGTAAAGCGTAATGCACTTTCTCTGTTTATGCTGCATGGAGTCCACCATGGGAATAGGCAAGCTTAGCTCTAATGTCTGCAAAAAGTCAAGATGATCACTGTGTGCAAGTGTAAGTATGAGACGGGTAGACTGAAGAGAGTTAAGAGGGTCCTCACGCTGCCTGCTGGGTACTTTCACTCTCTCCTGTATCGATTACTCTGTCCACCATGTAATTAGGCCTCAGTGAAAGAAGTGGGAGAGAAATAGAAAAGAGGAGGGGGAGTCTGGAGTTCCGGCAGAGAAAGGCCATTTTGTATATTGTGTCAATAAAGGAAGAAAGGAAAACAAGGTTCGATGAGATACTAGCGGATCTGTCACAAAACCTCAATATTCTTTGGCTCCTTGGCAATCTGCAGCCATGTGGGTGAAATGATTGAAGAACAAACAAATGAAATAGCTGAATAGGGCAGTAAAGGGGGCCGGAAAGACAAAATGTCACATTAAGCTATTGATTGACTAGTCAGTTTAGTTCTCTTTGGCCTATTGTTACCACAGTGGAATGGACAAAACCTGTTCATATTTCATTGTAGACAGGTGAACAATACTATGTTTTCAGAATCATCCTAAATGGATTCTATGGTTTAAAACACATGATATTGGCCGACGTGTTCCGACTAATGTGTGAATGCGTAAATGCAAGAGACTTGCCTTGTTTGGTGAAATTGGTTTTCCTTTCATAGAAAAAGAGTATTGACGATGTAATAATAACATAAAAAAGACAATTATTTGTTTCCCAATTGTTAAATGAGAAGACTGGAGCCAGCAGCTGTTAGCTTAGCATAGCATTAAGACTTTAGACAGAACCTGGCCCTGTCCAAAGGTAGTTTTTACAACTTGTTTTTTTTTGTAGAGATTATTCAAACAAGATTTAACATCGATTAGTGAGCAGTGAGCAGGAAACTTGTGCAGTTTCCCCACTTGAAAAGGATCAATGATTTTAACTGGATAATTGAAGCCATTTGAATCATTTTAGCCATTAAATCTTTTAAAAAAAATCTTTTCAGTCCTTTATATTGTTTCTATTTACATAACAGAAAAATCCTGTTTGACTGCCTGTTTGGAATGAACAAACATGAGAGTGGTATCATTCTTCTCAAAAGCAAATAAGCACATTTTCGATACATTTGAACAATTCTTCTGACTGGGAGTTATTGAAAGATTATTAAATATTATAAATGGCCCTTCCTCTTGCCCTTTATAAGCATACTTTCATAATCATTGTTTGTATTTACGTTGATCACCTGGTTCGTGTGCTACAATGAGGCAAGGCCATCTGTAAATGCAAGCAGCTTCAAGCAGTGTGACTACTGATGACTTTCTCAATAAACTAACAAATATTTGGTTATTTTTTAATTTGCAGTGCTGTATGACCCTCCTATCGTTCTTGTTCTTGTCAATGAAAAGAGTTCACCCTGCTCTAGACTGCTTATTTCTCTATTTTTTCCCTCTCCCTTTGGAGCAGGACATTTTATGTGTGAAAAGCTTTGTTGTCTCCCCTGACACAGTCCACTACATAAAATTGCTGGGAATACATCCCTGCAGAGCAAATTTCACTTAGTGAATTCCTTGAGGTTAACAGACATGTTTTCTACATAGCTGCATTAGTTTGGGGAGGGTAAGAGATTACACTGCCTGAAGAGGTAAATGTGGCCGAATCATTACAAAGGCTGCAACTGCATTGCTTTGAAACTATTGCAAAAGAAAAGTGTAAAACAACCATTTTCTGTTATGTTAATCGTATTATAACTTATGTATTGTGGGTTTTTTCCCCTTTCCAGTTGGGTCTTTGTTTGTGCTTGTGATACATAAAGAAAAGAAGGATAAATACATACTACTGTATGTATCGGATGTTTGTTTTCCATTTTCTTTTTGGAAACTGTGCCAATTCCCAAATTGTAAGCATAGTCATTTAAAAGTTGCTGAGTCAGAATATACCATTATTCATACCTAAGTAACTGACTCACATTACTGTTGTCAGCATCATACTACTGGCTACTTCTTTTATACTCTTTTACACGTGTTGTAATCAGTCCATAAAGACTATAATAAAGTCTGCATTAACTTAATGATGTGCATATTTTTAAATGATGTACAATTAATAGAAGTATTTAATGCTTGTTCAGTATTTTACAGAATCAAAACGACAAGGGGAAAATTACACCGCATCTTTGCTCCATAGTTATATGTTGGCTGTTTAAGTACTGGAGCAACTTTCCCCACTGTTGCTTAGCAAGGAGCCTGAAAGGACACACCTGCCATCCTGTTTTGTATTGTCTTCAGACCCTTTCATACAGTCTGCTCAAGGCGAGACCGTTGCCATGTTGTTTTTTTTGCAACCAGTGAAAAGAAGTGACCATATTTGGACTGCGGAGGAATGACATAGATACGCTGTGAGAAGTAGGGTCATTTTTAATAGATTTCCATACAATCTGACTTCAATCTGACGCGTATGTTCCAACGCTGTTGTGTTAAACATCACGCCTATTTTGCTGCCCCGATGCTGTTATCTGAAATCAGACACTGTATACTAGTATGCCGCCTTTGTTTGGTTCGCTGTGAAAAAGCTAATAGCCGTAACCGCGTATCTTCTTTATGTCAGTATTGCGGAATCTCTTTGTGAAAGGGGCTATAGGCAGGCCTTTAATTTGGTTGACACAAAGGCCACAGCTCAGAGCAGCTGACAAACAAGGTGAAAACAAAACAAATCCAAATATATCACACATTTAAATCTGCTGAGAATTCACTTATCAAAACACAATTACACTACGGTGGCAGCTAATTATTTCCAAGATAGCTGCAACAAAAGTGGGCATTTACATAACAGGCACTGAGGTGTGGTCCAGTACTGGTTGCTGTAGATTCAACAATGTAAATGAAACCCCCCTTTAATCACAATGCTCTATTCATTGAGCGCAGTTCTGCTTAACATTAAGCAATGCTGATTTGGTTGCTGTAATTATTACAGGCGTCTCAGCCATGAAATGGGAAAAGAGACAAAACCTTCAACACAGAAATGTCATGTTTTAATAATCAACATTAAAGAGTGACTGCTTCCATATTCTACAAGTGATAGTATGTACATCATAATCAACTATTTAATAAAGTTGTAACTTATGTTACAGTATCATTCGGCAGTGGTAGGTAGCTTTTTCATAGTCACGATGCTTGGGTCAAACCCAGATTTGGGTAAGCATACTAAACAATGTCACAGGTTTGGGGTGAATGGGTCAACAAGTGACAAAGCAGCTTTCCAAGTAAGTTATTAATAACTTACAGATTACTGTGTGCAACAGTCCACCTTCCAATTTTTCTTATCCCGACACTCTCTCTCTTTCTTTCTTAAGGTACGTTCACACCAAACGCGGCGCGAATTATTCGCGTGAGTAGAATACATACAAAGTCTATGCACAGACACGATGAGATTGCCGTATTTACGGCAGCTTCTGTCATCTACTGTCCATAGATTTTGAGTGTTGATGGAGCTGCTACAATGTTAGCATAGCATAGCACCGATCGATCCGAGCTCCATTGAGAAAACAAGTATTTTAAAAGTTATTTGCTTGTCGTCTTGCGGAGAGAACTAACAAAACATGAATTCAGACTTTTTCGGACTATTGATAACCCCTGACGTTACTGGTGTATTTATTAGTACTTTTACATTTATTTAATACTGCAGCGCACATTTGCTTTGCTCTCGCTGTCGGGTTGAGTTCCTCCAATTACACACACACACGTATAGACACGAACACATACGCACAAAGTGTGAGCAGATACTTGAGTGTCGGCAACTACACTTGTTAAGTGCAAAAAAATGTTTGCAAGTAAAAAGCCAATACTTTTCACTACATCTGTGCAACAAGCACAGACATGTAAGTGAAAGTGAAACCCAATTCAATCAACCGCTCTCATCCACCTCGGCTATGTTTACACGAGGCAATTTTGTCAACTTGCTGGCTGAGACAAAGCAGACAGGAGGGCAGAGGACAGGAGGAATGTCTGATACTAACGGATCTCTGCTTTCTTCATTCTTTATAAACTTCACTCAGAAATGTTATTTATTTTAGTTTCCAGTGAGATATTAATGACTTTATGTTGTGACTTTGTTGTTGTAAACATAACTGTTAGTACTCTATAAACAATATTTATATATATTTTTTTAATATAAGTTATAATCCTGTTCTGAATATATATATTTTTTAATTCTATATATGTTTTTAAAAGCAATTAGTCATGTAGAAAAGCAGAACATTGATAAGAGTAGCTCCCAGTACTAAAATCCTTAAGATAACTATCCCTACCTGAGGGCCACCGTAGTTCTCCAACATGCCTGGAAAGGGAGGAGTGGGTAGAAGGGTATTGAGTTGGCTGCATTATCCATGCACTTACACAAAGAAAAAATGAAGATATCTTTATATACATTGATGGTCACTTCCCAGATCCCAGATCCTCCGTGCTGTTAATGTGTTATGTGTTCGATGAGCAAAAAAGAAAACAAATAAAGTGAAGTACAGTGATCCAAAGAGACTGCATTAGTAGGGAAATTATTAGTGCAATGTGTTAAGAGTGTATAGGGTTATGAAAAGATATCAGCAGCTTGCATTGATTAACATACACCAAGAGCTTCAGGGAAGGAATTTATCAAGGCTAATTAACCAAAATTTGAAATACTGAGGAGATACAAGGGCTCTTGAGGTTTAATGAGCCATCAAATGCTGGAATAAAAAAGAAAGCGTTGCACTGGGAAGAATCCCTTGATGCCTGTACATACTGTAGATCTGGGGTGAGCTTGGAGGTTGGACTCTGTTCTTTTGAAAAGCTTAATTAGGTATAAAATGTAAATAAAATGTAATCCCTAAACAACAGCTGTCATATGCTGTTGTAAGAAAAAATGGCAAATTGACAAAAGAAGATGCGAATAAAGTTGGTACATCACGGTGAGCAGTATTTGGCAACAATTCTCTAGTTCGAACCTCAAACAGTGAAAAACAACATTGACCCTGTGTGGATCAACAGGAGACTGTTTTAATCTGCCACATTTGTTTGTCTCTTCAGCGGAGCAGAAGCTTTCATGGACATTGAAGCCAAATGCTTCATGTATGTTATAATTAAATCTATTTATGTTAGACTTTTCCCCTGAGGTTTTTTAATGTGCACATTGAAAGTGTGAATCAGACAAGTGAATGGAAATGCACCTTTTGTCTGTCTCAGATTTAGTCACAACCATGCAAGATGCAGTCACAAAACGTTACAGGTGTGTAGTTGAGATCAAAAGAAGGCCAAAGTCTGCAAAGGGGCACCAGAAGTAAGAGGGTAAGAAGTAGGGAAGGGTCCATTCACCAGGTCTTAATTGACATTGCAGCTGGTGAGATCCCATCACAAAAGGGCCTCTAACTACCTCCGACATTGAAAGGAGATCGTGCCAACAAAATTCTAAAATTTAGAATAGAGAAAGTAATTTGGGTAAAGTTCAGGCAATATCAGATTACCATTGTTGCATAATTCACCTTCATGTGCTTTTGATAAAGTCCTAGTATGGAACATCAGGCTTGGCTGTAACATGGGATTGTATTCACATGATACTTTGCTGGAAAATCAAACAGATGGTAAAAAAAGCCAAACAAAAGCTGGTGTATGCCAAATAAACAAGATTGCCCATTTTGTTGGCATCTTGCACATTTCATTTCTTTGTAATTGCATTGCTCCAAAAGGCCCTACTTGCAGGAGGTGGGAAGAGTGGCACAGGGCTGTGTTTATGTTAATCAGGTGGCACAATTTTGCTTTCTATTTTGGCATGAAATTGCAATAGGCTTTCTGCCCAGTGAGACCACCAAAAGGTTAAGCCATGACAGTACCTGTTGTGTGTTGAGTTTAGCTTCTTTAACTTTGATTCACCGGTATATACATTTATGCAGCTTTTAAGTTGCCATTTAGTATCTAACTGCAAGGAATCTCTGCCTGTCTGTGGATGTGTCCTTCACATATCTCAAGAACAATTCATCCAATCTACTTCACACTTCGTGTATTGCTGGGGACCCAAGGACATGCAGTGTCGAAATTGGTGCAATTTGGACACGTGACACTTGAATAAACAACGCACAGTGCTCTGTGCAGCAGCTGGGGCCTGCTTCAGGGCCCTGTGGCCTGTGATGGACAGCTATAGTCCGCAGCGGGCATTTACAGGCTGCTGCTCATTAACTCCAGTTCTCTTTTGCCATTGGATGCTGCATATGCTAACGTTGCAACCACACCCCAAACTGCACTAGTATGTTTAAGTACACTTCCAAATGCCGTTTTTTTAATAGAATACTATGGACTTTATTGTTGAATGTCTTTCATCTATTCATAAAAGCAGAAAATGGAAATATTCATACCAGTATTTTCCAGGTATACTTCTTCACTTCTAGACTGATGACATACATTTTTCATTAATGTACTCCTGTTGAAATATGTTTTTGGTAGAACAAATGCCTATAAAGAGGTACTACGTATATAGCCCTGCACTTTAACTTTCTGGTTAACTAAACAACCTTGAAACAAAAACACTGAAATGCTACATTTTATATATAGAATCCATCACTAAATTCATGGCAGACCATTTTTTTTGTCATCATGCAATACCACTAAAATTGTATTTTAGCTAAAATCTTTGCCTCCGTGGCAGGGACATGAGCGGCTGCAGTGAGCCAACTCTTTTCCAGGCACAGAAGCCCTCACACATACATCTTTCTTTTCCCGCTCAGGGTGCGCCTTCTCCACACAAACCCAAAACTGTTTGAGTGTGGATATATCAAACTTCATCTGTAAGCCACAGTCATATGACAAATTCAAGACTTTTTTCCTGATGACTGACAGGAACCTTTCTACTGTTTGCTTCATACAAGTGAAATGGGTTTCTCACCCAATCCAAATGTGCAGATTTCTCCTTCATGTCAGGGAGGTGAAATTTAAAACTCCCAATCAAATTGGCCAAATGTCCAAATGTCCCTCTATGATTGACTTCACAAGATCTCTCTTCACATTCTCACCGGAGAGGACAGCATCAGGTGGACTCCCCGTCTCTTTCCACAGCTCTGCTATCTTCAGGAAACCACCCTCCTTATGATATAGGTTGACAATGCTGGTGTCCTTGCCCTGCAGACACATATTCAGTTTGTTCAGTTTAGTGAATATATCTGCCAGATGTCATTACTTTGGAAGTCAGTCTATGGAGATAGACAGAAAGCTCTGACAGAAAGGTAAGCACTTCATATTGTAATTCAAACAGCCTGTATTCTCCCTCAAGAGAGCCAGCGCACTTCTGTGTGTAATAGCGAAGGTTATGATATTGTAACTCTGGTTCTATAAGCATGGGCGGAGCCCTTTACTATACTCTACAGCAGACCTGGGCATTGTACAGCCCACGGGCCATACCCTTAGGCTGTCGCCGCACACCACACCTTCCCAATTGTCCCTTGGCAACAAAGCGTTTGGGCAGGCATTGTGCTCTACTTTATTTTTTGCTTCTGTATCCATTTGCAGTAATGTAGAACCATGATCTTCTGTCTTCTGTTTATGTTATTCTCTGTTATTGATTGCCAAACACGACTCAAACCAAAACTGTGTTGTTTTTAATTTCTGTCCAAAATACTGTTGTGGTTGAAAGCTTTGAATTGCAATTTGTTTTTATCTTAAAAATGTCTGCATGCCAGGCCAGTTTCTGGAGTGACCGCAATGATGGATGAAACACGGCTCTGTCTGTGGTCTGGGCAAATGACCAGATCAATTTAAAGATATGGAAATATTAATTTTAAATAGTTTGGGTGCAAACTGCATACTGCATCAATTGGCCATCCCTCTGGCTTTTAGGACAGCATTATGATATTTTATTTTAGTTCCAAGGTACAGTCATCAGTCAGGGTCATCTATAGTTAATTGCCTTGCAATTAAACTTGCTGTCTTGCAAAATGCTTAGCTAAAGAAAAAAAGAACCAACCATGGTGCCATCATGTTGTAATGCAACATTGCATTAAATAACCACCTCAATAAATACTGTACAGTGCAGTCCACAAATCTTTAAGTCTTTCTCCAATGAGCTGCTATGGGACAGTGACTACAAGGTCAACTCAAAGTTTCCCCCTCTCCGCATTACACAGGGGACTTTTATGGAGCTAATGATGCCACATGACGATGAAAGGAATGTGCCTGAAGAAAACAGATGCATTTCCACAAACCACACTAAAACAATATCACATGCAGCACCCAGAACTAAAAAAACAGAGTTATTTTTGGATGTGTTTTTCTTGCTTTGTTAAATGATGTGATAACAGTGAGGCAGTATGTCTAATGTAAGACACAAACAATTAAAGGCTCTGTGAAATGCTAAAATCATCCTATCCAAAATAAATTGAGACTGTAGAATGTAGCAATTTAAAAGACCAGTTTTTGGTTATAGCATCCAACTTAAATTGTCTTTGCAATTCAAGTCTGTATTATTACTTTAAGTGTAATCAATCATCCACAAAATAGGGCATAATCAGTAGCTGGTAGTTAGTAAGCTATCTCTCAATTGGCATTAAAATCACAGACGCAGGATTTTGGATAGAACAGCAGTAGCAACAACACAAATAACAGGACTGGGTTTAAGGGAAGAAATTATTTTAAAGCCACACAATTATGCACTTTAGGTTCCATTGTATCCACTGATTAACTCTCTTCACTTGAAATGAACCCTAAATAGGTAATTGCAGTGCACAGTTTTCTACTGGAGTCTGACTGTTAATCTACAAGAAAATAAAAAAAACATATATTTTCAGAGATTATCATCTAACATTTTACAAATATTATTAACTGCAACAAAATACCCACAATTGTTAAGGTTGTTATCAAATAATTCATTTAAAACGGGTGGCACCAAGCAACCCTAGTAATCATATTCTGAAACGATACTATTTGCTGACAGTGATATGTTCCCTGTCCAAAGAACCAACCTCTAAAGCCTCTTCCTGCAATATGCTGCACTGCCCATGGGATACCAACAAATGAGAAAACAATGAAAATGCAATGGGCTGGGCTCTAATGCTGGAACCAGGTAATGAAGATAAACAGTAACCCTCTGTATAATGTGCAAAGAAACAGATAAGAAGCAGAGTGAGAGACACATGCATAAATGAGTCAATCATCATGAAAATAGAATTAGAGTAGAGCTCCATGCAGCCTCCAGCAATATAAAATGAGGATTAGCTGCTTTTCACTCATGAATCATCATGCTTCAATGGTATTACCAATCATTATGACATTCCTAAATTGATTTCACCTGGCTTGATGCTTGTTAAAACACAAATCAATTACTGATGATCGCTGCAAAATTACATCAAGCCATTCATTAATTCCCTATATTTGAATAATACTTGAGAAGTGTTGCTTGTTTCCTGGTCTAATAATGGGATTAAGTTTAAATAACCATTCGCGCAGAGAGACATTGTTATTGACCATTTCGGAGCTTGCAATGCTGTTTTACTTTACCAACTTTAACTACATTAAGCTAGCAGGGCTAGTATACAGTTGTGTAAGGGAATTATCTCTGATATTTAGCCTAAGAAATATTCTGAAGTTACCTGAGTCTATTTTAGAGAGAATGGTCATACTTTATATTAAAACTTAAGTAGATGTGCCAAAGTAAGCACAAGAGTCAACTGTCCAGCTTTTATGGTTTTGGCCCTCTATAGGGTACCCATCAACCCTCCACTTCCTGATTCCTAACTCATACAATTATTTGACTACAGTATTTGTTTCTGTCTATTTAGATGGGACATTATTCCATTGAAAAATGAAACAAAGAAAGGAGAATGATAGCAATACTTTTTTTTTTTTTTAGAATTGGAGATTCAGCAAGACTGTGACAGTTTTATAAATGTAATATCAAATCTACCCAATGTGACTGCTGCCATGTCTACAAATCAACCAATCAGAATACACTAGCATGACATTTCATGAGCCCCAGTTTTTAAGCTCAATTTCTGAATAAAGTTTATGAAAGAAATTTCGAGAATCAAAACTAAACTATGGAAGCAAAGTGAAAAAGAAGAAGAAAAACCTTGGAGCGGTGGCAGCAGCTGAAGACATTCTATTTCCATTGTAGGACTTTGCGATTCACAATGCATTCATCGAACAATCTGACATGCACAAAATTATTATCATACAGTCTGACACAGATTATGACATTATGTGACATTCAAAGTACTTACACTTTTGTTCTTACCTTCTTGGAGGTGTCCCTAGTCACTGTAACGGCACCCTTTTAGCTTTTAAAAAGTTTCTCAATTGTAATGCTCTAGTCTAGTGAATATGCTCTTTAATTGTATTCGGATCTAGGATTAAGTAGCATCTGCAGAATTATGAATGGTGCCGTCAATTTTGCTACCATTCAATCCTCAGTGAGTATCACTCAACCAACAGCAGTGCAGTGGCTCTTTCTGTTTCAAAAACTTGATTTATGTTTTATCTTTG
Organism: Anarrhichthys ocellatus; assembly: GCF_004355925.1. Taxonomy (NCBI): domain Eukaryota; kingdom Metazoa; phylum Chordata; class Actinopteri; order Perciformes; family Anarhichadidae; genus Anarrhichthys; species Anarrhichthys ocellatus. The sequence goes on along the minus strand of NW_022280033.1, from coordinate 12,433,136 downwards.
AATCCTGAGAAAAATGTATACATTCGGCTTTAATTGTCTTGTTTTTGCAAACACATATCAAACATTTGATTACTCAGGTAAAAAAAGAGAAGGGAACATTTTGCCTTGCCACTGCAAACAATCCTCAGCTGTCTACTTTTTTTTGCCATCTGGCTTGTAAAAACTAAACAAATTGTTTTCAGTCATGTTGTTTATCAGCTTTGATTTCCATCCTTCCCATTCAAAATAATCAAAATCGTAAGGCTTTCACACGGTCTAGCTATGATACAACATGAGGGAATGTTCTGGGAATCTGCAGAAATGCACAAACCCATTATTCTTGAAAACATCAGAAAGCAGTTATTTACACTGTTCAGGTCTAATATAAATAAATCATTTAAATGTGCTAAGGCTGTTTGCAACACTGCAGTAAGGCGGTAATGTGACTGAAATGTTTTCTCAGACAGAGTCAAATCACAACAAACTTTATTTTATGTTTCGAGGAGCTCTCTGGAGAATCTATTAGCAACCACAATCACAAGCCATAGGGCATGAATTCATGCATGGAAATAACATATCTACATGTTCTCCCAACACCATGAGCCTGTGAATTCAGCATTTATGTTCCCACTTAATGAATTATTCTCCAAGATTATCTGTTGATTTATTTTTATAGCAGATCGAAGCAGCTGGCCCATGACATACCTGGTTGAGAGACGAAGTGACCACTGGCATTGGCCTCCTAATAAAAGGAGGAAAAACATGAATGCACCTCGCAAGTTTATTGCAGAAACTGTCACACGGTTGGTAAAAGTGTAATCATAAACACGAGGTATTGCATTCAATGTTATCAGAAAATACACAACGGCGTTTCTAAAATAAATTGGTAATATGTTGGAAAACTTTGATTTTCCAATACAGACGCATATGTTAACCCCCACAGGGCTTGAAACATCATTCATCTTTCCAACACACAAATAATGTACTATTCAGAGTGGTTTCTCTTTCAATAATGCATACTCACACTCAAACGTACATTTTTGGCCCAAGGGATCAAATGACATACTCATGCTCACACATGCTCAGTGTGAGGTTGTGGCATTCACATCTCAGTTTTCAGATGTGAAGCTCTGACTATAAATCACTGAATGTGCATTATGTTTCTTTTGTATCTTAACGATGCTTTTGATTTAACATGAGCTGGGCTTTTACAGAGTGGGTGAATAAAAGTGAATGCAGATTAAATGATGACATTATGTGTCACATTGGCCCTGCTCATCTCAAAGAAGTGCTCCATTCCCCTGGTGAATTTAGACCAATCAGATATATCTGCTGCATTATTTACTTGCTAATTGTGTTTGTAATATTTAATACAGTGACTCATATTGTATTACACAACCTGGCTGACAACACTCACTGTCTCCTTTAATTATGTTCATATGCAGCTATTTTGCACTGTATATTCAATGGCAATGTTCAGTACAAATACTAGAAAGGGTGTAACTCTCATACACAGTGTGAAGGTTAAGGTGCAAGCCCTTGCTTTTGCGGCCTGTTCTTTCCTTCTAATAGTCAGTGTTGACATTATTTGTTGCCATGGCTAACATCTTTCTCCAACGTAAACCCAGCTGTTGACCTTAACTTAACTGTCATTTGTATGCCAAGAGCAAAAACTGCCAGAATATCTAATAATGTTTCCCAAAAAAATATGTTAAAGCTAAACTTCTAAATACACAACTATGCTAATCAACATGCATCTACTTTATACAAGACTCTAAAAAAAGAGAAGAAGACTCAAGCTATTTATATACAGATTTTTTTCCTTTTTAGAAAAAGGAGTTGTTATCTCAAAAGAATGACGTGTTCTATTTTAATAACCGCACTGATATACAGCAACATTAGATATGACCAGCTGATCATTACATATTTAGATACTGGCTGGGAAAATGCGAGCAGGGAATGTGAATGAGAAAAGCCCTCTCTTCTCTCCACAGTAACTGCCAAGGTGCCTTTTAAGTCCACTAATTAAGTGACCTACAGTATAATAAAGACTGTAGCTGCACTGGGCAGCCCATATGACTGTCTGTAACCTAAGGGCTGTTGTATTGTGGAAGAGTGTGTACCGGGACAAAACAAACAACTTTCTTCAGCTAATTTACACTCTTTCAAATAAATTATGTATTTTTAAGACCAAGCATATGTCCAATAAAACAAAATGTAGAGAAGCAGCTAGGGAACGGTTTAAGAAAGAAAGGCGACTGTTATTTTGTCTTGTTTGAGGGACAACGAACCAGCTATCGGATTTTGAAGTTCACCTCTAATAATTTCTACTGCACTAATTACTATTCCTGTTATTGTGCTCCAAAGTACAGCTGTGTATACTTAAGTGAAGGAAGTAATTATAATGAGGACCTGACCTCATCAGAAAGGAGTTACAAATTCTCAGCAGCATCACCAGAGGAGGCGATACACATATGAAGTAGTAATTACTCTTTAAGTGCCTCCATGTGGTCTATCCCCCTTCATTTTGATCGTCTCATGGTTTCCCCTGGATATAATTCCAGTTTAGATCATTTTCCAAAACAATCATGGCCCTTTGTGACCATATTTCTATTTTAATAACAATCAAAATAGTGTTGCTACACAAGGTTTGTCACTACTATGGGGACAACAGGGTTTTAATTTGCACCTTAGTTGTCAGCAATGAAACAGAAGGAACTCTGGTTCTTTATAAGAAGCATGAGTGAGACATCTCACTGTAGGATATGTCTTACAAATTCAGTCATCTCTTATTGTCTTTGGTATCCAATCTGTTTCACCTGCTGACCCCAGTTCTAATCATTCTTGGAAATGCTGTTGATGAGGGAAAATGTTTGGATTCTCAATAGAGAGGCACAACATATTTGCAATCGTGCAATTTAATGAGAGAAAAAATGGGAAAACAGAGCTAACATGGTAAAGAACTGTTATGCAATAATTTGCAAAAGCGGTGACTGTAGGACTCACATCAACAACAAACAATAACATGTTCATAAACTGGGTTTTTTTCAATTTACTTGATTGAGCATTTCTTGCCACAAACAACCCCAAACTTCTTTCATCAAGGGAGGCGAGTTTGTGCTTGTCAACTTAATTTATTTGATGGGAAAGAATGTCTAATAATATTCTTTGGAAGTCCACAGTCTTACAAGTTTCCTTTTTCTATTACTCTTCAAAAGTCCAACAGTGTGCCACAGTTTAGGCAATGGAATGAGGAGCGGGTCACCTTCAGAGCTCATCTAATCCTTTAGTTCATCAATCCCAAATCTAATTCACTTTAAATTAAAGATAAGGAAAACTTTCTCTCAATTAACTTCAAATCCATGGATAATGAAGTCAGAGCATCATTGTCGAATTTAGTTTAGGTTTAAAGGTGCAGTGTGTGGGATTTGGCGGCATCTAGCGATGAGGTTAGAGATTGTAACCAACTCATGTGCCAAGCGTGTCACAAAACTGTGGTGGCCAACGCAAAAATGCTAAGTGCGAATGGCCCTAACTCAAGCAAGTGTTTGGTTTGTCCATTCTGGGCTATTGTCTGGCACAATATGAAGATATAAATGGCTCATTGTAAGGTAACCAAGCACCACAATTCTTTATTTTGAAGTGATTTTACACTAAAGAAAACATTATTATAAATATTGTGTTCCATTTCTGCCAATAGATCCCCTCAATGCTACACACTGGTCCGATCTACATGTTTTCTCTGGTAGCTACCTCTATGCTAATTAGATATACATTGGTGTGTGTTGGGATCTGGTAGGAGCGGGTTTGGTTATTAGCGAGAATGGATATAATTATTAATATTAATAGGATCTTTAACATATATTAATAACGGGGCACCACCATGGGATCAGGGACTTTATATGCAAAACTATAGGCTCTCATTTGTCAAAATGTTGAATGTATTGCTCAGGTAACTGAATCTATTTGCATTATTATAAAGCATACCAACCTCTGTTCTTGAACGGTTACTTCTGAGAGAGCAGGCGTAAGCAGGGGGGCTTTATATGAAATTATAACTGTCATACTGTTTTACTTTTTTTGAAAGTGAAATTGAAACAATCTGAGGTCATCCTTTAAATTCCAAAACCTTTTCATCAAAAGAAGTGCCTGCATGATTCTAAAAACACATTTTAACATAGAGTTATAACCCGTTGATATCATTTCATTGTGAACTTTTGGTGAGCACATGTAGCCAGTACGCTGCTGGAGTTGTGGCAAAGGTGTTAAGAGTCGAGGATGTGAAAATAAAAAATTTGAGCAGAGAACGGTAATATTTCACGGTCCTGTTTTGTCTGGTGGCAGTTATCAGCAGCTGCCAGTCTGATAATTGCTGCTTGAGGCCCAGCGCTACTACTTCAAGTCTGCACTGACAGCCCAATTCAGCGCTTCAGCCATGGGAGCTGCCGCCTGCTGCTATGTAGCTGTTGGGGTAACACTGGCATGTGTTTGATATCATAGCAACAGTTGCTTGTGACTACTTAAAGTAGTCTTGCGAATTTATCCTTATTATAGGGGCTCAACATGCATACATGCGCAATGTCTACAGCTGCCTGCTTGATACTGGCATGAGCAGAACACTAAGCCGAAAAATGTGTAGCGGAGTGGAGCTGAATAACGTTTCTGTCTGATCATTTGTAAAGTGTGAAACAAGCCAACAGTTCTGGGGCGTGTGAAGAAATATTAAGGAGAAATAGATTGCCAAAGAGGGCAAGAGAAAAAACGACAGGAATTTTCTTTGATTTAAGACCCGGCGTTCCTCTTCGAAGAGTTGTGGCTGTGTTGTGTACAATCAACACGCTCTGTCACTTAGCCACCAGATAACTGATGTTCGACTCCCCTCATAACCAGAAGCTATCAGTCTGGAACTTCTGCTTGTATCTGTCCTGTCGTCTCTCAAGTAAATTACAGCTCAGCAGTTCCAGATCTTGATGTTCCTTCTCTGCCCTCCATCTCTCTTTCTCCTTTGCCCTTCATTCCTCTTTTCTTCATTATTTAATTTCATCTGCAGATGTTGTGCACAATTAGGATGCTAACCCACCACAAATTTAGGGAAAGGGTGTGCATGCAGAGTCAGTGTCGTAATTAAAATGTTGGGTTTTTTTCAGTCTTGCTTTCCAGTCAGTCAGTTGTCTCATTTGCTTATCAATAACTGCTGATTTCATACATTTACTGAAAACTTTAAAAGGCATGATGCAACCACATATCTTTCTTCTTTTATCAAACTCTGTGTCTCTTGATCTTGGTATTAATAAGAATAGTTAACAGCTAGATTTATATGTTGAATACTTAAAAACTGTATAAAGATGGACAACATGACAGCTCCACAAAAGTGAAGCCGAAAACATATTGATCGCTTCCTGGTGGTGGCCGGCAGCAGTATAGGTCATAAACCCTACATAGCCCTGCCCTCTCCATGTAAGCGGATGGGACATGGGCCAAACTGCTGGTTGTAGCTTCATATTCACTGCACAGACATTAGAGTGGCATCAATCGTTTCATCCAACTCTCCAGCAAGGACGCAAATAAGCAACAAGCGACATTTCCTAAGGTATCAAACCAGTTCTTTATCATAGTATTTGGGGTGTAATTTCCTCCACTGTTACGGCAAAATGTTATAGTCTGTTTCTTCACAGGGTATCTTACACTCAGAAACAGCTGAGCATATCATTGCATTTACGAGGCCCATGCTGGCTTACATTTTCATTGTCGTTTCCTAACAACTGTGAATGTCGTGTTGGTGAGAAACCTTTGAGTGATGCGGAAACTAAAAGTCAGAACAGTGTGCATTCATTTGAAACAAAAGTTGGCTGCAGCCCCATTGGCTCAACTGCCAAAGGGCACATATACAATACAATGTGCTTCAGTCTGCCTCATCCAGTTCCTTCAGACTGTTTTTGGTTAGCAGTGTTAAACAAATACATGTTGAAGTATTTGTTATACAGCACTTTGGGCGCTGTAACTTGTACAATAATTTCCCAAACAAACATCAGACCATTGCTAACTGAGATGAGCTAAGCAGGTTGTTATCATGAAAAGCAGGGAAGGAAATTAAGAATATGGTCATTTTGACCATCTTTAGGTCACCCTTTAGGCTCAAATCAAATATGAGATCTTTAAATATATGTTGCCTTGGACTGGTTGGTTTTGTAGGAATTACCATATCAAAATCTTTGCATTCTCGTTCAACCTGCTCGGCCTGGAAGGAGCACAGGAGGTGTTAGCTAGAGGTAATGAAACTGCACCATCCTGCTCTCGTCAGAGACAGCAGGGCCAGAAATAGAAGGCTCAACTGGAATTAATTACACCAAGTGTCACATGGCTGTAGATTAGGAAGAAGACAACTCATCTCACAGGGTATAACAAGAAAATGGTAATAATTAGTCCCACAGGAAAAGATCCATCAAAATAAGAGAGCAGGGAACATACAGTACTTTGTGCTGTGAATTAAAACTGTATAGCCACATGATTGTAAGTTGTGGTGGGCATTTGTGAGGATTTTGAAAATCAATAGAACCTGTCATTGAATTATTTAATTAAGTTTCTTTGCAGTGAAGAAACCACAGCTGAGTTGTTTTATTATTATCACGCTTGGATCAAAAGTCTTTACACTTTAATACGCCTGGGTTGAGTATTAACAGGTGGCTACCTAACTTTTACAATATAAGTTCATGTTTACTTATTTGTATTAGTTTTTAAATGATTGGATGATACATTCTTCTTGAAAGGAGAATGTATCAACCTAAAAGGAAGAGAACCCTGTATCTCATGGATCACATATTCATGAATATTCCACAGTCATCAATGATCTTTCCTTTCCAAACTTAACAATTTTTGCCACTAAATGAACATCGGCTTTTCAGAGCTGAACATTTAAATATTAGCTTGTTGCTCTAACAAAGTTAATTTCATAAATCTGCGAGTGATTCTGTGTGAACTCTTCATGTTGACATCACAGTAGAGTTTCCGGGTGCATTTAATAAAATATAATGTACACAGTGTCATTGTGGAAAAGTAATCGGGTGACAAACCACGTTGGTTTAATTGAACAAGATGACAAAATAAAATGTAAATGTCAGTTAATTAGGATGATAAACCCACTCACAGGAACACACTGTATAAACACTGAAGCAGCTTGCAGCCTGACGACAGTTTTTCTTTTTATTGTTCGTGGTGTGCAGCTTCCCCGGTTACAATTGAAGTTTTCCACGGTGCACCCTGATGTTCAAAGTGCCAATTTTTGCACAGTTCTCGACAGTCCTGGAAACAGATTTTGTGCCTGGAGTACCAGAGCAGACCATTACAATTAGTAAGTTCTGCTTCCAGTTATATGTCAGAGCGACTTAAAAAATAAATGAAACTAAACAAATAAGCAGGGACATTGTTGATGTCATTGCAGAACTGCTTTGGCATCATTTGACATCACTTGCTCTTTTAATTTGTGTTTTATTTTCCTGGCTTGTTTTACCAGAAGATCATACTTCTATTTTATTAAATTTTTTTCTTGATTCAATGTTTCCAAAATAACATGAAAAGAACACTGTCACTACTTACTCAAACAAGCACTGTTGCACGATTTATTTCATATCACCCCACCTCAGAGTCTACATGAGTTGTCGGATAAAGAGGCAGCCGCAGTGATATGGCACTTGTCCTTGCTGTGAAATGATCCATCTGCAGGTATGTCTGTCTGCATCACAGGCATCCTCTCACTCATTTTCTCCTCCATTCCCCAGATGAGCAAAAGCGCCTCATTTACTCAGGCTTCAAAGGCATTGCCTTTTCTCCCATATGACATCACTTCCCAGGGGGGGTCTGTCTTTCCTTTTAAATCCCAACCAAACAGGCTTTGATGGAATCTTTGTGTATTACATGAGTCGACTACATTCCACTGAGGAAAATATGCATGCTCTGTAGTACCAGCCATGATATAAAATCGGAAAGAACTCAAACTTGGCACCATTCAAGTCCCCGTAAAAGAAATGGATGCCTTTGCAGAATTTAACTGGATTATAAGTGTATTAACAGCCATGTCAGACATCGGTCCCAACAAATCTTCTCAGTGTGAACCTTCAACCCAAAGAAGAAAAAAAGAGACTCAATATTTAATTCCTACTGTATGACACTTTTTGTGCATATTTAGTGTTTAAACATTCAGAATTATTCGCCTCAAAAAAACTCGAGTCTTGAAGACTATTTAATGGTACAGGAATGGATTTTCACCGGCTTAGAAGGAACACATTTGGTTAAATATAAAGATTATTGTATTTTATTTTCAAAAGATGGAATGGTGATTGCATATTATTGACAAGTGGAGCTGAAGCATTTAGCGTTATTGATATGCAGTGGCAAGCGGCACACTTGACTCCGATTGTCCTTCCACTAGGGAGAAGAAAAGCGGGTGCAAATGCAAAGGAAGACACAACGTTGAAGCATATCAATTTTGAACAATGAAGTGAACATCAGGCAGTACACTCTTGGTAGTTGCTGTCTTTATTATCTTTTTCTTGTATTGTTATTGTATTAAGCATGGTTTCGGATGACTAACAGCAGAGCATTTCATTGCTCCAAAAAGAGTTCAAAATAAAATATTCAGTTTACAGGAAGCACTCTGGAATGAGAATCTGCATGACAGTTTTAGGTGTATGGGAACTTGCATTGGTGAATATTGACTAATTTGACAATGTGGCTATTTTGCAACAAATCTGTGTGCAAAGCATAATTGGTTTATTTAAGGGAAATATCATGATAATGTTGGTACTTCACCATGTGGCTGAAACAAAGGAAAAGGCCTACATGTGAAGTGGACAGCCTGATTTGCGTTAAACCACACCAACCCCCATCAGGCGTTAAAATCTCACCTATGTGTGAGGCTTGGTTCAAACCAAACACTGGTGCCTCATTGGATGAGGGCCACGTGACCACAGGGAGTCCCTGTGACACAGCCCTGACATCTCCAAGCACTCAACAGTGCTACCTTGAGTCTGTGCCATACCATTTTGTCTGGGCAGAGATAGGTCATAGTGTTTGTGACCTGGTTTTGTTTTGTTTACGTTAACTGTACTACTACCGTGCTATTGTGCATTTTCCAAACCACCAAGTCCCGTTCAGTGCTGTGTAACATAACTGTTGTGCTTGTTGCTGCTGTAATAGTGTTGATTGAAAGCACCAAGGCTGCTGTGCTTTGTTGTGTTCAAATCCACTACCGCGAGCAAAGTCAGTAACGTGTACTTTATTAGTTAACGGTCCACTGCCGCTGCTGCCGAACTTGAGTTTGTCAGTCGGCCTTCTGTGTGATGAAGTCACTTTACTGCACTTTACTGCTGCGGTGAGGATTTGCCTTGCATTGAGTTCATCCTACTTCTTATTTTCCTTTCTTTTCAACTAACCCCCGCACACACGTACACACTCTCACACACATATTTACGCCGTTACGGTTATTTCATAAACAAGCGGCCTCTATTGCGCAGCGTAATCACTCAAATGACTACGTCTGCCATCTTGTTCCTCTCTCTCCTTTGCCCCCCCTTTTTCCTACAAAGCCACACACTGCTCACCACGTGACTGTTTGTTGCTTTTAGGTAGTACGCTTGTAGTTGCATAATAGATGTTTGTTGAATTTATTGGTTTAATCAGTATTGTTAAGGAAATAAACTATATATATATATATATTTTAAGGATCAGTTTTCTGTGATTATTGTGTTATAATAATAGCTGGATGTATATTCTGTGCTCGAATTCAAACCTTCACTGTTCACTCTGAATGTGGAATAGTACTTTGACTATTGACATTGTGAGTGAACAGCAAATTTGAGACTTTATTCCACAGTTTGGTTATTGGTCCCTGATCCCAGGGTGGTGCCCCATCATTGTTATTATATGTTAATAATCATATTGACATTAATACTTTTATTGAAGTTTCATACTTGCTATTAACCAAACACTCTCCTGCCAGATCCCAACAATAACAACACTTTAGAGTGCTGCTCAAATAGGCTTTGTGACTATTGTGCCTATATGTACTGTACATATACCATGTGTTACCCGTTTTATCCATGTTACGTCTTTGAGAAAATTTAAGATTTACTCCATTGTATCATTATAAATTGCTGTTTTCCCTTTATGCTCTGACAGTCACATAAGCTTCCCTTGTCTGAAATTACTTCTCATTTAATTGAGTTATGCTGATGCCTCCTGCGTGCATTGCTGTCTAGACTTCACATTCCTCATCTGCTGTAAGCCATATAATGCTTAGACCTGTTATGATAGACTACCTAAATGAGTGCATTTGTTGCAATACTGACAGCTTAATCATTATGGTCCATCAGATACTGATATCAGTACAATGACTGCTTTTGACACCATTGGAAAACGATAGCAAGGAGAGGACAGTCATGACCAATCATTCTTCGAAACAACAAGAAAGTTTACCACTTTTTCCTAGGTTTGTAAAGCTCATAAATCTCTGTATATAATATGAACAAATTAGAGCATTGCAACAGCCAATAATGGACAATTAAAGGGGAAGAATGAATGTGGGTATTAAGGAAATGAGCTGTGCTCATGTGTGACAAATCTGCTGGCCTTTTACTGAATAACAGGAAACAAAAACTAAGTCCTGCAATAAATGTGCATACCACTTTCATGTGCAGGTTTATTCATAAGACTGGCTGTATTTAAATTTATAAGAATTCTATTTAACATGACCCAAAGGAATTACGTTTTCCTCAATACAGATACAACTTTGACCAAAAAAAGTCTCTTTTTCACCTATTTGCCAGAACTTACTTTTTCCTTTGCCCTCCTTTGTTTTGTCATACTCAGTGTGTGCTTTCAAAAAATATATATATATATCTCGAGGATAGGGCATTTTTCTTTTACTGGCCCTGAGAAATTAATCTATACTTTTGTTTCCTCCAGAATAAACAAATAGTCCGTCACTATGCAGCTGTTCTCATGCAAACACCAATAGATTACACCAGTCTCAGTCTCTCTTCAGTGGCTCCCTTATGTACACATAATTGACGGTAAGTCCTCCTTCTGACTTAGTTGATGTTGTGCCGGACTTATTCTCTGTTGCTAATGCCCACTCCCCCCTCAGATGGTGCAGAACTCCTCGTCAGTGAAAAGAAAACAGCTGGATTTAGAGTCTTCCCTTCAACAAGCCTCCTACTGAATTGAGCTTTTAGCCACTTTCAGGGAATCAGACACTGACTTCTTAAATCCCGACGAAAAACCAATTCATCCTGCAGAGTTTACAGCCGGCCTCGACTCCTGCCACACTGGTCTTTTCTTTCTCTTTATATATGTATCATATGCTTTCCTACAGTCATTCACTTACTGTTTCTGCTGAGAGCCCTGATATTGCCTGGTTTTCTCATATCCACTTAAATATAATTTTGTTTGGTTGCGCACACAGAGACACCCACACACACACACACACACGCTGTGGCTCTCATTTTATGTTTTCAGTGTCCTTGTTTTTTCAACTGCTGTTGTGGCTACTGCTTTGTGAAAAGCACTCTGTGTCACCCGAGTCTGTTAAAAGCACTATAAATAAACTCATGCTAACTTGAACAAGCCAGTTATTAATGTATCGTGAAAGTCACTCAAATTGTTTTCCCTTTTGTCATAAATATAATTTTACTGTTAGAGGTGGATAACAAGCTTTTTAGCAAATGAAGTCATTATCTCCTAAACACCCCCAATAATTGTAAAAACTTTAAGTTGGAGCACCCGCAAAGAAAACATACAATGTAACGATATCAGTCAATACACTGAGTGTTCTTATGAATTTAGTCAACATGTAATAACAGAAATCACATGACACTCTACCAATACTGTCAAATAAATAGTAAGTAACTTGTTTTTATATTTTGATATGCTTAAGAGTTCATAATATATTGCACATGCATGCAAATAATAAGCCATCTTTTTACAAAACATCTTTAAGATAGTGGCTGTGATTTCTACATCCAGAGCTGCAGACCTGATTGTGGAGTAATCAGCAACATGGGACACACCTGGGCCTGGTGTACTCCATGCAAAAACTCCTGTTTTTTGTTTTTACAACACAATGTCCATGCACCACATTTTCACCCTTTCATGTGTTTAAATTGCTTTTTGGTTAATAAATCAGTTTATTTGTTAAGGTTATCCGTTTGTTGGGTTGATTGCATTTTTAACTGCAAGTTATAGTGCTGTGGTGTGAGCTGAGTTTGTCACGGGAAATAACTAAAGTTTATATTTAAACAAAACCTATAATGCTAGCTTTATTTCAAGGACATTTTGACATGTTGACAGGAGTAGCCGGGGATCTGCAGTCCAAACATCAATTAGAGAATGACCCGCTCTTCCTCCTGAGTCACAGCTGCCCCAGAGCTGACAAGTGTAGGATTTCTAGTCCTTCTTTGATGATGCCCTGCTGGTTGTGTACTGCCTCCATAAAAAGGCCCCAAAAAAAACAAAAACACATTAAAACTGGACTTTATTCACTGAGACCCAGTGGAAGATAATGAATCAGGCAGACATCCAAGAAGCAGTTATGGACCATAAGCCCTATATATGCACTGGTGATTTACTATCAGAACTAAATTCATCAACGACGTCATACTCCATTCAGTAAATGTCAAATCCCAGTTTTCATGTAATTATTTCAGGAAGTTCAGAACAAGCGTCATCCGCTGCTCTCAAGGTAAAAGTACTATGAAAAATTGTGAGTTCATAACAATTTCTGCTACGCATTTATACGCTTTGCTGGGCAGCTCTACTCAGAATTCACCTCCTGTACAGATTATAGGTCACACCTTTCTCCAAAAGTTTAATGCAACCATGCAAACAGATCAAAGTCTCAGATTCAACACTGCCGGATTTACAAAGTAATATGATCCTGCATGCAGCCCTGACCTTTCTTTATCTGAAGGATAAAAGGTGTATCACTGTGAATCTGAAGGATTCCTAATATTCTGACCACGTCACTATAATGATCAGGTTTGGGTCAACCTATTCAACCTAATCCAAGAATCACAATGTTAAAGTAATGTAACTTGATAATTTACCTTTGCTTATCACCTTAATACCAAATATGAAAATAAAGACAAGAGAAAACAAAAACTGGCTAAATGTTCCTATTATTTTGTATATAAAGGGGGACAGCATTGTTCTTGTGGTCTTGTGAAAAGTACAATATATTTCTCTACAAACACGGCAACTCTCAGGCCCTGATCAGAAGGCGCGCGTTCTGCAGGTGGAAGACGCAAGGCAAACCACACTGCCTTCATGTTGCCCAATCAGACAGCGTTTCTTTGCCGTTTGCTGCATCATTTTTCTTTTTATTGTTGCCGAGTAGAGATGTGAGAAAAAACTTGACTCGAGGTGTTCAGGATCCTTCTACAAAAAAAGGAGGCACATAGAGCAGAAAAACACGATGCACTTAGAGAGAATTGACAATGCCTTACTCTCATTGAAAATCAATTACAAGAGCTTCAGCAGGTGGCTAAAATGTGTTCAGTCTGATGAGGGCCTTATGTTTCCATGTGAGGCTATCTGAAGATCCTTCAGCTGCTTTACTAGGACAGCCCATATTTGTTTTGGCAAGTGCAAGCTGCTGTCAGTCTAATCCGAGAAGTATAGTGACAATACTGATGTAAAGTAAACGATGCAAAGTCCTACCAAAACACCACAGCAGTGACCACGTACAACCAAAGATGCAAAAAAAACTGGAAATATGGCGGATTAAAATACAGTTTCAGCAGATGGTCCAAAGAAAGGCCAAACATTAAATGTTATAATCTTATTATTTAAGGTAGATTAGTACTATTGTTTGCCAACTGGAGGCTAATTTCCCTGAAACTCAAAAGTTCTCAGCGGTTTGCTTAAATCCTTGAGTTTGAGTATTTACTATGGCCTTTATTTTTTCCTTGCCAGTTGACTTTGCAGTCTGATCAGTTCCCAATGGATCACAGACTTCTTCAACGACTTTAAGAAAGGGGAGTCCCTGCTTTTCATACCCTTGAGCTGTTTGTCTGTCAGTGGGCACATCAGAACTGTCACTCACAAGGCGCACCAGAGCATGAACTGGTAAGACATCGGAGATGTCACTGTTCCCTTACTGACAACTGAAAGAGGATGCTCCTTCCCAAAGTACTGTTATTCACCATAAAACCACAATCCTAGCCTCTAATTGTATAAATAACATGCTTTATATATTTCTATATATTTATATTTGACGTTGGTTATTTATTTATTTAATAATTTCATTCGATACACCATAGCAACTCAAAAGAAATCCTTTCCTTCTCTGAAATCCACCACGGTTATTTATTTTACTGTATGCAGAGCTATTGTCTGACACCTTCGTATTTTCTCTGCTTGGGACTGATGGTTGTTCTCAGTGCGCTCTCCATTGCCTCCATCCTAGCCTGATATTAATGTCTGTTCAGCCTGCGTTTGCCTAGTGTACACACCCTCTCAATCTCCTGTCCATGAATGATGTTGTTCCCTTCTGCTATCATTCTGTCTAACCCCCCCCCCCCCAAACCCTATTTCTGCCTCATAACCAGTTACATTCACAGACTGCTGTATTTAAGTATTCCTGCTGGAACGACAAAGGATTTCAATGCACACATCAAGATGGAGACGGGGCTGTGTGACGGTTGTTCAGTGTGAAACACCCAACGGTATCGTCTTCCTCTAGGACAATATTATCTCGGTGTAAGCTTCATTATCGCAAGATGGAGCTCAATGACAATGTGTGAACGTGTGTGTGGGTGTGAAGTTTAATCCACCAAAAGGACTCCTTGGTGTAATTCTTTCCAAAGGCAACACTAGCATGCACATTGTGACTTCAGTATAGGTTTATTGGAGCTCGGATTTAAGTCCAATAACACTGTTATTTTCTCCTCATCATGCGGATGAGACCATTTCATCCCTCTCCCCTTACTGTAATTCACTGCCAGTTTCAATTAAGAGTCATAATTACTTTTCTCCCTGACCGGTAAAATGAGTCCATTCATGTTGATAAAAGATGACGCTGTCAGTTGTTTCAGAATTTCTATTAAACACAATCCAGAGCCCATTTATTGTTTGCAACTAAGGATAAACAAACATAAAGATTACATTAATGTGACATCAATGGAATTGCATTTCTCTCTTTTCTTCCTGCAATTATCCACACTAACTGAAAAGAAGTATCTATTTAAGGTGAAAATTTGGACAGAAAAACAGCAGGACACCCAATTTTGCCATTTTATCAGAATGGAGGGTGGCTTCCAGTCCTTGAAGTAGGCTTGATATTGTGAAAGGCCGTCGGCACAGAGTTACCAGAATCTGAGCTCTCTCTCTCCACAGTAGGAGACGCACAATTGCCAGCAGCAGCCTGGTGAACAGTGCAAACAAGAAGACACCATCGATGAAAACTTCATGAAGAAGTGAGCAAACCTTTAATGCCAGATGAGAGCTCCAATGCAAATTTGTATAGAGGTACATTGGTGTCTCTGGAGTTTTTTCATCTGGCTCAAAACAAAACATCCTCACTTGCAAAATCAGCACAGCTTGTTGTAAGTAGGAGAAAACAGCATAAGCAGTAGAGAAATATTGGGTACAAACAGCAACATGATTTCTTCATTCAAAAGATAGAGCAAAACTTTAGAAAATATGCTTCTTTGCTTTCTTGACGCAAGTTAGATGAAACAGCAATACCACTCTCATATCTGTGTTCATATGAAGCTATAGCCAGCGACCAGTTAGCTTAGCTTAGCTGGAAAACATGAGATCAGCTACACTATATAGCTTCATGGATAGGTAACAAAGTCAATCTGCCAGCACCTCAGAGCAGTGACGTCCACAAGACTGTCATCACCGAGAGGATGCCATTTAATGAGCGGAGACTCCAGGAAGTCGTTTCTCCCACACAAAGAAATAGTCCGCGCATTACCCAACGTACAACTGCATCTTTAAGTTTTTTACACTTTTGTTCTTGAATGGAATAAACAAACTAGAGAGAACATGTTAATTGATAAGCTTTGGAGTTGATGGAGTTTTTATGCGTAGTCTTTATGCTAAGCTATGCTAACAATAGCTTCAGATTGGTCTTGCGGTATTGAGCCTTTCATCTAACTCTCTGCAAGAGGCAAATAAGCATATTTTTAAAAAAATGTCAAACTATGCCTTTGAACAAAGAATTGTAACTGGGTGATGATGTAAGCTCTTGAACTAACTAAGTTATTACAACCTGGCAATGGTTGCGTTCAAATGGTTGCTGTTGACTTTAATGTGGAGTGTGTTTTGATTTTATAAAAATAATGTATTCATATTGCTTAGGAGTGTGTGGTGTATGAGTTCTGATAGCAGCCGAGAGATTAAAATGCTCCTGTCCATGCTTTGCTTTTGTACATTGCATGGTGGCATATAGAACAGAGAGTAAATGGTAACCTGAAGTACTTTCGACAAATGGTTTCCTATGTCCCTACGGGTCTGACAGTTAAAAAGAAGTTCTCAAACTCCCCAGCTCAAACTAAGGTCATTAAAAAGTGCTGTCTTTGCTCTAAGCTTAAGGGCAGGAAACACTGAAGCTGTATTTTTGAAAGATGACTCGGGGACCAAAACGTTTTTTAGGGGGTGTTTTGAATTTGACATGTCAGTTTGGCTCTTTTCAAACTTCCAAATACATTTATATGAGATGTACTACAGTTTTAATATCAGGGAACCACTTAGCATGCTGATATAATCAAGCATATGGCATGACATAAGATGTGGCCTTGTTCTTCCTTATGGAGACAATGTAAGTATAATGTTGTCATTAATGGTAATATGGAAATATAAATGTCTCATTGTTATGCAATAAAAGTGTTTGACATTAGCTATTAATGAGGTTTGATTCTTTAGTTACAGTTAATCTGATGTTATTCATCTCTTTCAATGATGTCTCTAAGAGCTTTGGTCAAGATGTATTATGTTACACGTTAAATTGGCTGCTTAAATGCAGACTGTGAATCATAGGTGACACGTGGAAAAGCACTACAAGCTATGCTTTAAGATTCCTGGCTAAGCTTTTATATAAATGTGCCGCAAACAACTGTTCTCAGGCCTTTTCACTGTATCTGTGGAATCTGATGATGGAGAAAGGTCTCTTTATTGATATGGAGCATCGTGTGTCCTCCTTTCCGAGTGGCAGAGTTGCCATAGGTCTGTGTGACTCATTAATCTGTTAGATTGGAACAGTCAGAACATTTGAAAGCCATGGTCCCTTCTCCCGCGGTGTGATTCCTTTGATGAAACAGCTTCTTGGGATCTAGAGGGGCCTCGAGAGGCTATAGCTTGTGTTTTCAATTACAAGGATATTCCATTTTGCAAGTTGCACATTGCATGCTGCATCTGTCCGTGCTATTTGCATCAACATCATCTAGTTTAATTTGTCACAATCAGACCCAGATCTACAGGGAGACTTGGATTGGCTATGTCCCTACTTTGGGTTTGTAACCGTTGTGCAGGGTATCCGCCAGTGTAATGCAAGCCAGCTGGCTTGCCAAGCCTAAATTGACTCCCCACTGGGCATCAGCATGGGGGATTTTCTTTTTAAATGGTTTTTTTAAGCTAAAATGTGTTACACAAGTAGGGAACTACTTTGATGAATAACTCAGATAGTGTGCTCAATGTTAGCGAGATCGTCAGAGAGCGTTAACATCATGACCCCCTCCTACAACCTGCCATGTCTACTTCCCAATCAAGTAGGAAAGTAGTCCTTGTCACTCACTGCTGCAGCAATAAGGATGTTAACCTTTGTTGGCTTCCCTTCCGTAAACACAGCTAATTGCTTTTGTTGGAACAGCCAATCCAAAAGGTATTGCTACCGGAAATTTAGTCTTGTGGGGACAAGTGCACCTATGGCAAACCCTCATCCCTGAAAGTCTGACCTACTGCCTTATCCAAGTCCAGCAAGACTAAGTCATGATGTCAATGTCTTGTCATAGCCTTGTGGAGTTATAATCAGTGGAATATTGTCGTCCTACAAACCATAATCATCTGGATTTTGTGTCTTGAGGCCCTTAAACATTCTTTATGCATTTAAACATTGTGATGAATGTTAATGTAAATGAGATGCTCTGCGGAGGAGTCCAGCCTACAAAGTTCATCCCAAGTCATGCAGTAGCCTGTCTGAAAAAAGAACTCATTGATTGGTCTTGGCCTTTTGCCATTTGGGCCAGTCAGCTAAAAATGTACCCACAGCACAGACAGCAACCACCCCATATTTCTCTCAAGTGCTCTCGTCTGCTGAGATGCATAACCCAATTTGCATTTTTCCACTGTCCGAAGAAGAGATGCTGGCCAAAGAGGCGTATGCAAAGAAGCTTGAAATTAACAACTGATTCCCGATATCTGGAGAAGACTGCCAGGATAGTTTCTGTGAGCCAGTCTTCGGCCCGAATGGTGAGTTTTATGAGCTCTTCCGAGTTTTCTTGGGTCTTCACTCAAAGCCTTGTAACAAACGGCCAGGAATGTCTTTCAATTCCAGTCACCCTCTGCTGCTAATGTAGATAATTCAGTGGTGTAGTCTGCTGGAGTCTTCCTATGCTGTCATAGAGCATTAAGTCATCTGTCAGCTTCTCACATTGTTACAGGATGGTCATCTCATTGGAATGCCAGGCAACATGGACTTGATGTAATAATTGGGATATTGGCATGAAAGTCATGACACAGTACATAAAGACTTGGGAGTGAGGCTGAAGTAGCCGGACTAGCAGCCGCAGGAGATGGAGATGTAGTGGCTGGACTTTGACCTCTGATATTAAGCCACCGGATAAAGGAAGAAAGAGTGCAAACCTGCTCTTCTAGGTATGATGGGTAACAAAAAGCTGTTGAACCGTGGTGGTAAGTTCAGCCACTCTCTCCTCTGTATGCTTAAATCTGTCTTCCACCCAAACAGCGTCAGTCAGCTCTGAGCAATATGTCTCTGCTGGGTCCTTTTAGACCTGATTGCTGCTGTGTGCCTGTGACACTGACTCAAGTACAGAGAGAAGGCAGTATTTTAAAAAAGGTTAACTAACAACTACCAACGAAAAGAGAGAGAAAGAGAAAAGAGGAAGAAGAAGAAATAATGTAACAAACCTTCATTCATTTGCTTGGCTGAAAATGGCAAACACCCAACTTGTGTAGCAAAGATAACAGAAAATTAAACCACATTTTCTCCAAGGCTTAGCTTTTACACAAACAGACAACAATACAAGATAGGTTATTCAGATGATACTAGAAAGGGTTAGTCTAGCAGGTTCCAAGACTCAGCAGACTCGGTTGTGGGAAACACAACATGACAACATATATTTCGGAGCACAAAATATTGAAGTGATTATGTAACCTTACTACTGCGGAATGTGTAAGCACATGAGTAAACACTGTACATGGTCTGAACTTTTGCCAAGTGAGGCAACAGGGTGTGCTTTTTTAACCGTTTGCAAAATTGTTAATTAAAAAAAAAAATGTGCATCTTGGCTTGTTGGCAGTATTTAGCTGTCTGAAAGTATATGCTGGGTACTTGTACTATTGCATATTTGATCTATTGCAAAAGGCTGTTATGCAGTTTTGGTGATGATAAGCTACGAATACAGAGTGACCATGTCTCAACAGACAGGTTGAAAGGCCTGTTGAAATGCACAGTAGCATGCTGTGTACAGACAGAGCAGACTGGAGTCTTGCAGCTATGTATACTAATGCCACTGCCCAATTAAGAGCAGTGGAGGAAAGAGTTGGCCAATGCTAAATCCTACTGCAGTTACAATGTCATTTCCTGCATGCTGCATTCATTTCTGTGTTTGAGTTGACAACATGGATGATCATCGGCATCTTAAGGAGCCCTTTTGGCACCTTACACACACTTGTTTTTTTATGTCTGTGTCCCTATAAATAGGATTGTGTTGAAGATTTTTCACAGCACTGCAGGGTAGACTACAAATAAATCATTAACTCATTTCACAGGGAGTAAAAACAGATCCCCACATTTGCAGAGAGGTCTATCTATTCTAATATGATAGAGAAGAGTAACGGCCCATGTTGAGCAACTAGCATCACCGCTATTATCCTGCTTTCATGTTCATTCATAAACCTGCTCAAGCATCGATTTAATGGCCTTGAGTCTTCCCTTCTGGCAATATACGTCACCTATATATTTTTAAATACTTAGTAACAAGTCTGCAGCATATGCCATTCTCATATGCTCTGAGTATTGTTTTGATGGAAGTGATGATGTGGAAGTAATTTGTTGTCGGAGAGGAGATTAGACTCCACTATTTGACAGGTGAATCAGTGTGGACTCAGGCCAACCCTCTACCCTCCTGCACCATCGTCCCACACCTAACCATCTTCATTTTTAGTATTTATCATTTATCTTCAGTCTGTCTATGGATTCCCGACAAGTCCATTAAGCAAGAGACACCTTAATGGCTCTCCGCTGATGATGGAGAATCCCTTGTCTGATGAGAAAGGTGAAAAAGACTAAAAGTGTAACATCACTTTGACCTTTGGGTCTATATTCAGTCACAGAGACAGGTAGGCAAGGTAGACTGGCCTCATCACTCTCCCTAATCCATGAACTGTCACAGAATGGGAGACAAAAGATTGAAAAGATATGAGGTTGTCCTGATTAGCTTGTAAACAAAATATATACATAATGAGACTGTTGATGCTGTATAAGAGAGAAAACTGCACAGTTTCATACCGGAAAACACAATCTCTTTGTAGAATTGTTGGTCATGTCCAAGTCGCTGTGAGCTGCATTGGCTTACTCAAAGTTATTTTTCCAAGATGTAATAAAAAGATGGTAGAGGAAGAAAAGATGACACAATGGAGAAGTTTGAGTAAAGACCATGATCAAGGACAGGAAAGTAAAGGTGGAAACAATTTAATACGAATGAATACAAGTAAAATAGAAACAATGGAGACTCGGAAAAAAACAACAATGGAGAAAGCTGCCTTATGGACAAAGGAGGCCTATAGTGGCTCGGCCGGTAGGAACCAAGTGCCATGGCTGAGTACTCTCCACTAAAGATAACAACATCACCCCAGCTAGATTACAGGCCCCAGTGATGGGCTGTAGGCCCAGGCAGAGATTAACATTGGCGTTCAGGTCTTTCTGGGACCTCATCCCAGCGCTAACACTTGCAGAATGAGATCTCTACAGGAGCACACAGTAGAAGCCAGGCCGCCTGTCCAATGAAGACTAAATGATCAGGTAATCTGGTTTACACGGCTGCTAAATGGCAAAGAGCTCCATCATGGATGATAGCTGCCAAAGGTTACCCCTGTTGCACCCTGTTATATGGAACTGTGGCGATAACATGAATCGGTTAAGCTCAAGTGCAAAGGGCAGAATACAAATATTAAAATACGGGGATGAGATTTTTCATTATGTACCAGCTCATGTTTTGCATGTTACTATGCTGACTCACTTCATACACATAATTTACATACACACATGCACATAAAATCTGTTCCACTTAGCGCCACCCCTAGAGGCCTGGAGGACTTATTTTGTTTTGACTGGATATGCAGTATTGTTTTGTTTTGTTTGCTTTCTGGATTTGTGTGTTTATTGACGTCTCTTCATTATTTTCACATTTTTACATTAGCAGCACATTTCCGTTGCTGTACTTGTTTTGTCGGCCACGGTAATTTTTGTGTGGAAATAAGCCTTATTCCTAGCAAAAGGTTGTCACAAACACACATTTTGAACTACTATCAAGGTGAGTGTAAAGACGAATATAATATAAAAAGTATAGGTAATAAAAAAAGAGCACAGTGAGGTATAACAAAGAAAAAATGAAGCAGAAGAGACAGATTATCTCCCCTACATTACATTATGTTAAATGTGTCATACATTTCCCATTTCGGATCTGAAAAAAAAAAATTAACACACACACATTGCGTTGTGTGTTGGATCTGCCTCATGAAAATGATCCATTTCAAATGCCAGGTAATAGCTCAACCTTAGGGTAAGTGAACACCGCAGAACTGTAGTGGTATCAACTACATTACACTCACCTCTCTGAACTCGTCCCTCACAGCACGGCAACCCCAGCTGAAGAGCTGACCTGAAACACATTACCTAAGTAATGGTGCAGCCGTAACTGATGGCAGTGGTTGTTGGCAGGCACTCCACATTCTGCAAACTCTGCACTCACCAGGACCCCGCGACCATTAAAGTTAAATATGCACAGTCTTTCATGGTTCACGACTCGAATAAGATCCAATTCAAGTGGCCAAGAGATAGCATTTAAGTTTAAGTGTGCGTTCCTACCAAAGGGATGAATCACCTTATCTTATAGTAACCATGTCACACACGCACAATGCATTCACATAAGCGTCTCAGAATACAGTTACTCAAACAGATCCAGGTGACAGCATTAATAATCGCAAACAAACATTAACATCATCAATTAACAAAAACCAAACCTCTCTCCTAAAAAATACAGATGTAGTTCTAATGCAATTGCTGCGTGGATTATGCTCACTGGCAACAGTGTTTCCAGTTGAACGAGTGTGACATCTAAGGTACAGAAGTGAAAGGGAGAATATCGTGGATGTGGTGGATGAGACATAAAAAAAAACATAATTTAGACACCAGAGACTGGAGTTTGTGTTTCTGCTGCTAAAACACTGGATTTAGGTTAGGTAAAGATTGTGGTTTGAATGTGACGGAGTAACCTCAATATATCCATAACATTTTGAATCATGCCTTAATTACCAGGAGTGGATGTTTCAGATAAAACTGATGCATTGCATTGACAGTGAATGTTTTGCAGACGCAGTCATCATGAACATTTTGTGTTGGCGGTGAATTGTTTGCATATTTTCAATATGAATGTTTCCTTGTTATGTTGACGTGTAAGATATAATACTCAGCGTGTTGACTGATAAATTAGTTGTAATATAACAGAGTTGCAATAACTGCTCAAGAAGAAATGGAATCGGAAACAAAAAACAGTGACAGTAATTCTTCTATACTGCTTATGAGTGGGTTGACCTTTCCTAGCATGGATGAGCTTCAGGATGAGATTCTTTTGTCATCTAAGTCATAAAGACGCCAATTTCTTAACTGAAGTTGAATAAATGAATGTCAATCTACGTCACATTGCAGTAGGGCAGCGTTTCAGCAGTGAGTATTGAGCAAGCCTGGGCCATAGTTCAAATGTTCAATTCTACTGACACACAACATTTCCAGACACTGGATGGATACTTTAAATATTTAATGCGTTCAAATTGGAGGCACGCATGGAGATGAAATCATGAATACACTAATCTTAAACTCAAATCTGGTTAGCCTTAGATCAACAAGCATGACCCACAGGGAGAGAACAAGGCGGGGGGCTTTGGCTCATGCTTCTGCAGTTTGTATAAGAAATATTCATTTATTTTTGAGCAGAATGCACGGTTCAGTAGTTGTTGTCTATTGCTTGTGATGTTGGATGTGGCAGTGCTGCTGCGTGAGTGTCTGAGTATGTGCCTTGCTTCCAGAATGGGTTCACTTCAGTGTGCATGTTGGCGTCTGTGTATTGGCTCTGAGGAAAAGACTCAGCAGACAGTGACTGAAACGTCTCTCCTCCGAGAATAAAGGAGCTAATAGCAATCCCACTCCTTGAGTTTTGAGGTTGTCCCATTCAATCACTCGTCTCCACTTCACCAGAAACATTACTGGACTGCGAAGAGACCACGGTAGCCTACTGTCAAATGGCAATAGCATCTGATACTATTGAATGGATCTTGCACTGAGTCATTTTTTCCCCCTGTTTGTGTTAAATTAAAACCATAAGAAATAATCCTGTTGAGTAGGAATATTAATTCAAGAAATGTATTGTGTTTTAAGGCATAAAAAACATTTACATCAGTCATTCTAAAAAGGAAGAATGAGACGATGTGGAAAGCAGGCTTCAACACTGTGCCATCTGTGCTCTGTGCCAAAGGGAGACTCCTCCCATGCACACTGCTGTGATTTGCTCTGCATCCCAGCCCAAGGTGACTGACACTTACACAGTGCCCGTGCAGCATGCTCAGAGAGCCATAGCTTAGTTTCTGACAGCAGGCACAAAGGTTCTGACAGAACACGACCCCACATTGAGAATATAACGCCAGGCTTGCACAAGGGAATTTGCAAGTTCTTTAAAAAATATGTATTATTGTGTATATATATATATATATATATTTTTGTTTTATATTATATATAATAAGTGGAAGTGTTAATGTTGCTAATGTTAGCACTGATTCCTACTACATTTTAGTTTATGTTCATAATATTATTTTAACACCTGCTGAGGCTCTCACACACTTATAGCTGACTGTCTCCGACTGTCTCTTTCATCGGTTGAAGTGTGGGGGTGGCAAATGACCAAACTGTCACAACTCACAACATCTGTTAGTCCTGCAACTTCAGCACCTCACACAAAGTAATGTTTGATGTCACAGTTGTAGGTAAAATTGGAAAACTGGAGTACACCAATGTAGAGGATGCCATCACAGCCAAGAAAAGAAAAAGTAATTCCTTTTTTTTCAGTCTGATAATTATATTTTTGAAAACACATTTCTACAACAACCCACTTTTGCATCAAATATATTTGATTGAATTTCACTTGACATTTCTGTCTGTCCTCCCTCTCATCGACGTTGTATACCTCTCTATTGCTCTGCTGCTCAACTGATTGTCTCTTTCCTGGCCTTCCAATATGAGGGGATTGGCTGCTGGTATTGCAGGGTTTTATGAGCTTTGTGTGACAGCTCTCTTTTCCTCTATCCTCTCTCTCTGTACCTGCCTGATTCTAACACTGCTTGACACTTTTGCTAATGCATAATTCAGTGAGGAACTAATTACCTGGCAGCTGGTACAAAGAAATTTCCTCCCTGCCCCACTGTTGCAGTAGCTCCTCATAGTCATAACAGCGAATATCCTGCTGCCGGGCACACACAGTGCAAAGTAAACCACATCACTGTTAACTATACACTCTTTACATGAAATGTAGTTGCTTTCAGGATTATTTGGATGAACACTGGGACAAGCGGGAATTATACATATGAGACACAGAGGAATATCCATGGTTGTCTTCACCTACAGTATGTGATCAAACTAAATGATATGGTGTGAGTTGCTCTGTATCAGTGCTGGCTTTATCCTTAAGAGGATGATAAATCACACAAAGCAGAGATATTTTCTGCATCGACCTGTTGGAGAAGTTTTTTGAGTGCCGTTTCAGAATCTCCATCAAATCTGAATAGTGACTTCATTTGTTTTGTTTTGTTCCTTTTTGAGATGTCGATCAAACAGATGTACCAATATTTTACCAAAAGGACGAGGCTCCTGCAGCTGATTTTTTCTTTCACAAAACACTATTTAAATTGTTCATAGTTTATATTAACACAATTCTTTGCTGTCTTTGAGGATAGAATATGGGATATAAAAGTTAATGTATTTCTTCTTAACCGCAACACATCTTAAAGCCAGAAGACCCCTGGAGCTAATGCCACAGCAGTTATAACTGCAAGGTTCACAGTCTTTATGATCAGGCAGCTCATTTGGATATGCATCAGTCATGCTCCAGGCGACTGTTTAGAAACACTTCTCTTCCTCTGTGAAAATGCATCAGTTTGGTGTAACATTCAAATTAGGTCGTTCACTAAAAACAAACAAAGCTGACAAAACATTTAAAAAGAGCACTATTTTGCCAAATAGAAATATGATTGTATTGTTGTCACATAATTACAATATTATTGTCAAATAACTGTTTGTAATGAAGCCAGACTTCCCACTTTAAATGATTAGTGAATACATATACTGTATGGATATCCCATGTCTCTGAAGAGGAAGTCTGACATATATTGATTCTTAATGCATCATTAATTTAATGCATAACGTGGTAAATAGCAGTCAGGATATGCTGTGAGGGTGAATGCATTGCACTGATTTGAGCCTGATAGATAACTTATTCAAATGTTGATATAAAATGGGAGTTCATATATTTCAAAACAGTGTTGCCTCAAGATTATTCATCAGATTGTGCAGCAGCATTGCCTTCAATTTCAGCAATAATAACTCTTCAGTTTGTAAGCTAAATTCAAATGGAGGGCATATAAGTCATTTTAAGTTATTTCCTATCTAGACATACTACAACGTATGTGAAAGTATAATAGATGAAAAATGACTCTGAAGTCTGAATTTCCTTTCTTACTCTTATTCTCTGACGCAGCGATCAAAGCACACCGAAATGTTGACTACACGTACAGTATCTCCTTAAAGAAATTCTAAAATAACTTGAACACCCTATATAGAGATGTGGATTTGAGTGAGCTGAATGTGACTTGACTCACTAATTTAAAGTCTATTAAGGAGTCTACAGCAATGCTAGCAGCTGTGTGAGGCTGTACACACACTAACACAGTTTGTACTAAATGTTAATTTTGACATGCTAACATGTTCAAAAGCATGCTAATGTGCTAATATTCAGCATATTTAATGTTTACCATGTTCACCATCTTGGTTTAGTGTGTGGGCATGCCAACAATTGCTATTGTAGCTATAGTGCTAAACACAAAGTGAAGCTGAGGCTGATGAAATTAGTTTTGCAGATATTCGGTCATAAGCCAAAGTATTGTTGGACAAATCAAAATTCTGTCCTGATGACGGCGCTAGAGGGAGTTAACTGATCACCCAAGTCAGTGGAATTCATCCTCTAGGCTATTGACTCCTGTATCAAGTTCCTTGGCCACCCATCCAATAGTTAGCTTGTGGAGCTAAATCATAAATCATAATACTACAGCAGTGAAAGTTAGTTGGTAAGGCACAAAAGTCTCAACTACAAAAGTAACTACCCTACAGAAAGTTGCAGTCCTGGAAGAGGAGTTTACCTTGACACACAAGAGCATCGTGGTGGGTAAGCATGAAACATGAAATTAATCCTTCTAACTCCAAATAACACTCCTTATACGGAGAGGCACAGGTGGTTTGCAATCGTTCATGCGCATTGAGACCGTGTGTAAAGCAAGTACAATTTAATGTGGTATTGAGAGTGGTTAAATGGGTTACGTACCTGCTCCACTATATCATGTGCATTTCCAGTATGAGTTAATTTCCAGGTTCTTTGGTGTTTCTCCATGCTAGTTGAGTTCATCATGAGAAATTATATAGGAAAAAATATACTAGTGGATAGTATAGGTGCAGCTACAGTACCTACAACACCAAGTTTGACTTGTTGAAAGGACACTGGCAGGTTTCTCTGACTTCTAAAGACACTGATACCTCTGCTTTTATCACCCCTGATCACTTTCTTCACTGTAATGGCTTTTGTGATGCGCAATGGGAAAGCCACTTTTCAACAGCTCATGAACCTGGTGTTGAGTGCCATTCCTAGCTGTAATGATGTTGTTGTGTACTCCTCTTGCCGAGACTTAGCACATGCGCTAATTCTCTACTCTGTAGTGCTTCTGTGCTGGATGTTCCCGACTTCACCAAGCCCTTCAAGATCTGCATGGATGCCAGGGCTACTGGAGCTGGAGCGGTGCTGTTTCAAGATGGATCAGAAAATATCAGCCATCATGTGTCCTACTTCTCAGTTGAGTGCCATCAGCTTAATTATCCCACCAATGAGAATGAAGCCTTAGCTATGCCTCTTGACTTGCAACATGTTGAGGTTAATGTAGGTTCCAGTACAGCTGCTGTGGCGTCCTGTGGTGTTCCTCAATCAGATGTAAAAACACAACCAGAGACTGTGTTGGGCATTATTGGTCAAAGAACATAATTATCTTTACATCAAACACAAGAAAGGTATTGATAATGTTGTAGCTGGCATGTTATCCCGAAAGGTTATTTTTGACGATTTGATGTGTTTTGCGGTAAAAATTCTATAGTGAAGTCATTTTTAAAACTACGTTTGTTCTGATGGGAGGGGGTGTTACATATGCTTTTCCTCTGGCCTCTTGCTGGAAGAGAGCTGTCTCTCTCTGGGTGCACCCCAAGTATTGCATCCACGTTTACTTCACTTGAGTCTTTTCCTTGTGGCTTAGTCCGTCCCACAGGAGATGCATGGAGAGACGCAGAAAACCATGCGAGAAGAGAAGAAACAAGAAAATGTGTTTTTTAAATTAATGAGACTTACTTTTCTCTGCAGTCACATGAAGAGAAATTTGTGTTTGATGACTACGGCAGCTGATCACAGCTGGGTAAGCTGTCAGTCGGCTTTAACAGCTGTAGGGACTTTTGTGCATGTACAATGTACTAATACTAATAAAGACACACTGTTATCACTGTCAGAGCAGCATGTTTTCTCTCTGTGTTACCTGTTTAACAAACACCTGCACATGAATAACAACCTTCATTCTGTATGTATACAGCGTCAATTTCTGTTGGCAGAATGCGTTTAGATTATTTATTCATTATTTGCATATGTGCTTAGAGATATTCTGATTGTGAATATGTTGTCTTTTGAACTCTGGCCATTATTTATTGCGTTAAATGTTTAGGGGAAAACTCAAATCTATGTAACTCATATCAAACCCGATGCTCAAGAATTCAGCCTTACGTGACTGAATGGAAATTATAATAAATAATGTAAAAAAAAAATCTCGCTGACTGACGGAAAGACTCTCCTGCTCTCGCTGACTTTAATTGTATCCATAATAAAAGTTAATAAGGAAAATAACAGATCATGAAAAGATAATCTTTCTATTAAATGAAGAAAGTTGTTTGTAATCCTTTTGTTGTTCAGATCTACAATTAACATATATTTTAATCTTTTACCTGTTTACTTCGACGATGTAGATTTATCAGATCAGTCAAAGCAACATCATCGTCCAATTCCTAACTGATTAACAATGAGGTGGGCGTGTCGGCCATTAAAAGACCTCCGCAAAGGCTGCTCTTGTTGTACCCTAGCTCATGGCTCGTCAGAGATCCCTCCTTGCTGCTCAGAGCAGAAATAGGAGCTTTGAGACAGCCTTCAAGATGGAAACCTAAACAACCTCCGGTTTGACCAAGGATCGAGGAGTGAGGAAATAACAAGTAAGAAACTTGGGATGTACCCTGTGTGTTTTAGTTATGCCACGCCCCTCTCTCAGTTCCTGATCACCCACAGCTGGATCGCTTTTCAACAATCAATGGAGCTGTATATCTACTCCCTCTTATCGCTTGAGCTGTCTGTTGCTGATGCTTCTGGTCTTGCTGTGATTGAGTTTAAATGAAACTCTGGGTTTTCTTTCATTGCACCTTGACACAGCTCTGTTAATCTTTGATCCTTTGTCTTTGTTAGTCTTGGTGACTTTCTTAAGGAAGCTTTATAGGTGTTCTCTATTTTGCTTCTTTATTTTGCGTCTCCTGTTTTGTGGCTAGTTAGTGAAATTAGTATTGTATTTTTGTTTGATTAAGTAGAGTAATAGAGTTTAGAATATTTCTACTTAGTGTGGGTTCTTTTGTTTATGTTTGGCCCTGGAGAGCCTGATGCCTTATTTGCTTCTGTTTATGAAATGTTTGTTATTTTCTCTGTTAAACATCTTCATATGCTACTCCTTGTGCCCATCTAGACACAAAGTCAAAGTCGTAACATTGAGAACGTCTGTACAAAATTTCAGAGCAATCCCTGCCATATTTGTCAAGATATTTCCAGATCGACCGGCATACCAATATTGCCATCAATAAACGATGATCAAAAACAATATAACACATTTAGATTACCAAATTGTACGTACAGTAAAAGCACTATACATAATAGTGCTCCAATAAGGTCCTTGTTGTCAGAAACAAGAACTGGTATCGCATGACAATGTTTGTATTAAAATATTCATGAATAAACAAGGGAGTCATTGGAAAATATATTATAGATGTACAATTTAAAAAAAAAAAAACTAGAATTACATGCAGACCAGATCCAACTGGCAGACATTGTATTAACATCACTGATGTCAAAGTACCGTATTTGTGGAGATAATATATAGAAATGATATATTCATTCAAAAATTGAATCACAGCAGCTGCACCATGATCATTTCACTGGTCAAAAAGACAAACAAAAAGACAGATCGAAGGCCAAGAAGTGAGAGAGGATGATGAGTGTATGATAACAGTCTGGGAACAGATGGGAGTGCGCAGGCTTGTGGTTGACTTTGGAGGTTAATTGTGTATTTGCTCCAGTGGCAGTAGTCTGTTTAGATTATTGTTATCAGGAGGGATTGAAAATTCAGCAGCCAAGGCCTTTTAAAAGCCAGGCTATCTGCAGACGGAGCGTATTTCACTTTCTCCAAAATATAAAAGGATGGATGCTACGGGAGGCGCAGTGTGATACTTTGAGACACCAGAGGCATTGGCAAGTGTGACATGGAAAGAGTGTGATGCTTTCATTTTCTGGCATAAAAAATTAGGCTGGGTGTAGACCCGGAGGCTACGAGCAATGATGTGATGAGAGTGAGAGTTGACAGTTTGTCGAGCATGTGGGTTTTGCTTGCCTTTACAAAGTGGCCAGAAAAGTTTGTAGCAGTAGGAAGATGATGTGCAACCTAATGGTAAAGCTGAAGGCTAAGTGGAGAGCAGGGCTGTCCTTCAATCAGAGGGTCGGCAGTTCGATCCCCAGCTCCGCTAGGTGCATGTCGATGTGTCCTTGAGCAAGACACTTAACCCCAAATTGCTCCCGTAGCTGTGCCTACTTTGGATAAAAGCGTCTGCTAAATGACTGTAATGTAATGTAAAGCCATCAGACATTCATAACTCCTACATAGTAAGTAAGTTGCTTGTTAGTTGTGCCAGTAACTCAGTCTAAAGTGGACATAGGAGTTGTGAACTCAATATTAGGACTGTTGCAATAGCACACTATAATAACCTACATGATTTTTTATTGTGTCTCTAAACATCTCTCTCACAGTAAACCTTTATTCTGTTGTCTAAATACATATTTGCTTTGAGGAGTGCTGGTAAAAATGACTAGCTGACAATGTTTGAGTTGCATTGCTATTTCAACACATGTAGGTTGCGTAAGATTGTCAAGTAAGTAGCATGCTGCTACTTAAATCATTTGCCTTAGGATAGAGTCATAGTAGCTTTGGCAGCTGAGCCAGGCTCATAACTCTGCATGACGGTGTCACATTTGGAGCAGATCACTAGAATCCAATTAATCTCGGTTATATCCACATAAAGCCCTCCTGCTAGTTCATCTAATGAAGGCAGGCAGCTTCCTCGTTTCCTTCCCACCCTGCACTGTATTTTCATGACAACAGGCTCCGGGTTCAATTGCGGCAACTGCTTTATGGCATTTAGGTGCGGTGCATTTCAGGCTCTCGCGGTTTCCTCAAAGCCTCACAATTACAGGCGAGAGATGAAGACAATCCACATATATGCTATTTCCATTTTCTTTTTGCTGATTTATTAAGATGAATGCTTTGGGCATTTGGACGTGAATCCTGATATTGTCAAAACAAACAAAAGCCCTGGTTAAGCCTCCTGACTGAGCATTACTTGCTCAGTCAGGAGATAATAGGGGTTATCCTCGATACCATAAGTATTCCTCGCTGCCAAAGTGTCTCATCCAAGATGAAAAGGTTTAAACCTGCTCTCTTTCCTCCGGATGGTAGATGAGCTTAGTAAACAAAAGGACATTAAGCCCATCTTGTGCGCTCCATGTGTCTGCTGGACCAGATTAGTCAGTCCCTGCCTCTCAGCAGAAGATGGGCCCAGATGCAAAGCTTCTTGTTCTTATAGAGTGAGTTAAGAGGCAAGACATTATTTATCAAGGACAAAAAAACCTTAAAGAGAACAAGGTCATTTCCACAAGTGAAAGGGAAATGCTTTGTTTTAGTAGAAACATGCAAAGTGGAAACTGACAGACCTTTTATGTTCTCTATTAACTTCACTGATATTTTGGCAAGAGAGGAGAATCCATCCCGCAGTGCTACAGCGTCTGATAGGACTGGCTGTTAGCTAATAAATCTTCCGAATTTGTGAATCTTCCTCTTAAAAGTTTTTTCCCCCAAAGTGAAAGTGAGCATTTTCTTCAGCGCCATTGACAGAGCACTGACAGTTCTGCATGAGCTGTTTATGAAGCCCACTCTGCCTCTGTGGAGTGAAAGCTTTTACAGCGACATATCCACTCCATTAAGGCATGACCATGACATCCCTGAAGGACGGCCAACTACAGTCAAGTTGCTTCTACTCCTTTAGCCTCTTCTTTCTTGCTCTTTTTTCTACAATCACATACTTCTGTATGATTGTCCGTCTTTGTTTACCGTGCAATTCTGCCTTGTCAGATGTGCCGAGGAACATATTTGTTTGCGTTCTGAACGCTGAACAACAAACATCTCGGTTGTTCAGCTTTTGTGAAGCTGCACAATTAGAATACATGCATGTGCTCTGGATTCATGTCACTCTGCATCTCATCAGTATCAGAGCAGGGGAGCTCCACCATGCATGCAAACATCTTGCATACATAATTTAAGATCACATCCACTGTCCATCTGACTGTCCCTCAGTCGCACTATCCATTGCACTAATCCACCCTCATTCAAACTTCATCTTCTCTCATGGCCTTTTCAGACTAAGCTTTGCACTGTCAGCTTAAAGTGGCATCAATCATGGCTGTCATCGTGAAGATGTGATCAAAGTGCCTTGCACTATAGGCCCAGATGCACCACGCCAATAGCATACCTTCAGTGTGACTTAACAGATAAAGACCTCAGAACAGCTGGGGAATGCCAAATCCTACTCATTCATAATACAGTGGATGGCCTTTCAACAATTACCAGCAGCCTGCTGATTGTCTAGGACAGGCAGAGCAGGAGCAAAGAGGTTAGGATGGGAATAAACAATGCAAGGCAATATAAACAAAATGCTCACCCTATATGTTCCAAGAGAAACGGTGTATAATGCTGTAGTTTTATAATTAGCGGTGTCCGTTAGCAAATATGATAGTAGGTATGATGTCAATTAGTGTGTTTAAACTTTGATTGCGCAGAAAATAAATGTTCATGTGCATATATGTGTGTATATAGCTGACACACAAGAACACAGATCCTTTCTGCACGAGGGATAATTTGAGTAGGAAAACCTGAGTGCTGGCCCGTATCGAACATATGGAGGCCAGGAAATTATTTGTGCAAATCGCACCCTATAAAAAGGAAAACTAATAAAGGGGGCTTAGTGAAGCAAGCTCCATTTTACAGTACACTACACCTTGAGACAGTGACAGAGAGAGCTCGAGAGATAGGGTAGACTTAGGCAATTGTGTTGTCGATGAATGTACCCAACTTCCTCACTTCATCATTTATCTTGTTCCAAGCGGAGTGCAGACTTTACTCCTGCAGCCTGCAACAGCAGCTGATGAGGCATCCACATGCTGAATACAGTGCTTTACTTCTCCTCTTGATAACAATGGTGGAAAATCAAGTCTACTGCTACATTCTAGATGTATAATGTTAAACAGCAGACACATTTAGCCTTAAACTGATCCTTATACTGTGTTTAAACTTACACTCACACTTAGCAGCATCTTTCAACAGTACCTGGACACAGGTAACCTTTTACCTAAAGGTCATCATAGGATTGCTAATAGGAAAGATCTTTTTTTTTTAAGAATCACGCCATATTCAGACCTTGAAATCATAGGAAAGCTAAAATATATGTGCATATGTTTACATGCAAACAGAAACCTTGACTTGAACATTCGCTTGGAGCTTTGCCTCTATAACTAACACTGGTTGATTAATGGGGGTACCAAGTCTTGCCCGAGGAGGAGATAAGCAGCCTATCGCTGCTCTAGAGCCTTTCTTCATGATCTTGAGAGAGCACTGTACATGGAAATAGACCTAGGGCGGCTATTAGCTCAGCCCTCTCTCATTTTGCCCAGCTACAGTGTCAAAACGACTGTCTGCTTCGATTCACATTCACAGCTTAGAGGACGACAGTCGAGGAATGACACTGGAGTTGTATGTTACTTGAATCTCACTCATAAATACATGATACCTTTTTGAAGACGCACATTTAGATGACTTATTACATGCAGAGACTGGTGTTTTGGTTGAACTCACCCTTTATGCTACAAATATACTCTGTATCTAATTCCTGTGGTACCTGAATATCACAGGCTCAAGTCTATCTTTACAAGACTTGGATTTGATTTTAAAACCCCTCTGACTGTGATTCTGATTGCAGCGGAGTAGAAAACTGCTATTGCATCGTTATTCAGCTGTCTGCCTTACACAAAAGGTTTGCCATACACCCTGGCTGTGCTCTGTTGGCTCCCAACAGCAGAGTGACTGAAAGGTCAGCCTGTCTGTTCATCTCACAGCATGAAAGAACAGCAGTCACAGCGTAATATCACGTGAACAAGCTGTGCTTCACACGTTACACAATAGACACACACACACACACACACACACATTAAAACATGTCAGGTCTTATCATTAATCGGTGAATGAATAGATAAGACTTAAGGGTCCTAAATGTTAGTCTGAACTATCAAAACTGCTGAGCTTATGCATTGCTATACAGGTATAACAGGGTACAATCTGAGAATATTCCTCCTGTTGCTGTGACATGCACTGAAGTAAACACGATTGTTTTTATATTTGATAAGGAGTGTGTGATATCTTTATTATCTCTGACAGCTAAACGTGGTACGGTATTATGAAATGCAGTTGCTCGGTTCACACATGCGTTGCTATTAAAATGTCAGCATGTAACCTTTCATACTCAAAACAGACGTGTCATTTTCATGCCACAGACAAAGAACCCTTTGCTCACTGATGGATCCTCTGTTTGCTGCTGGGAGAAAGGTTTAAAATAACAAAGCTATATTCACATGCTGTTCCGGCACACGTTGTAGACTTTGCTAAAAAAGCGGGCAATGAAAGCTCAGCCTTCCAGATCAATGCACAATGCAGTCAGATGGTGTTTGGAAAGTGAGGCATTTTTGTTGTTTGCAAATTGAATAATAAATGGTATTATTATGGTGATGAATCTGATTTTCCTCTTTAATTTCTGGGTGTTTACAAATACCTTTTGATTATCAATATTCAACACCTTAACATACAGTATATAGATGCCCAATTTAAGAGAACAGAAACTAATTTAAGAAATAAAGAAGGTAAATATAGACTTTAACTTGCAAATCCAGCCAGAGACAGATATCAGCAAACACCTGTCTTCCCTAGTGAGGCTCTACCAGGACTGTCCTGCAGCCACCAGCATTTTTTGCTTGTTTCATGTGATTATTGCTTTCAGTCTGGTCTGCAGCAAGTTGAATACATTCTCATTCTTTTTAACAATGTTTCTCTGTTTTAAACCTTAAACTATCCCTTCCTCACCTTGTCTGTATGTTTAGGATCATTGTCCCACTGCATTACCTTAACATTAAGAAATCATGTTTAAAAGGGCTGCAGTTCCTACTCTGGTCACCCTATTTCGATGTGAGCTCCCTCAACAAACTGAGGTGAAACTTTCATGAGATGTATGACTCATCAGTCTCAATGAGTCATTGCTGTACAATGCACCATGTCTGTTTCAGCATCAAAAAGTCAGATAGGAGTACATCCTTAAAGGCTAAACCTCTAGCACATGGAACTTCAGATGTTTGTTTAAAGTTTAAACTACGAGTGCACAAAATAGTCCCAGATGGATTCATTTGTATTAAATGAAAACAATATATAATATATTATCTCTATTTTATAATAAAGAGTTTTTGTTCAGTTTAATCATCTTATTCTAAAAATAAATACCAAGAGTGATCTACTGTAGAGTACTGCTTGATTACAGTGGCTGTGGCACTGAAATCTATTAACATCACAAATTACATTAATCTCCGTATCCACAATATTTATTCTTGTATGATGGATATTAAAAGACATAATAAACCAAGGATATCGATGTCTGTACTTTACCATTGTCCTATTCAAAGGATCTATGGGAGAACACAGAAGAACCGCATCAACCCTGAGAATAAATTGTCCCTGCCTCTCCATTTGCTCCTGACCAATTCCAAGAACTCAGAGAGAAGCGATGGCAATGCAGCGACATCAGAGTAAACCATTTACAGTTGAAGATTGGCTGATTCTCCTTGACAGAATCAAATTGCCATCTGAACAGTCTCTGACTGCAGCCATGCTCCTGTTACTTAGTTAAGGAGCTTCCCGTTTCTTTTTTGCTCACACAAACAGAACTCTCTACTGGCAGTGAATCCACTCAGCCTTCTTCTCCAGGGACAACCCGTTACTTTTAATGACAGCGGCTTGATATGAGCTGCGTATCAAGATATATACGTATTGGTCATTAAAGTAGGACAGAAGCGTGTGCCGAAGTAAGGTGATGTTTGTTCAAATTTACAGAAATGCATCTGCATGTACTCAGGGCAAAAGATGTACATTTTGTATGCAGTGGGCATTCTCTTCTTTCTTTGTTCAGTTGGAATGCGGAAATTAAGCATTTGTAATTATTTTTAAAAAGTATCTCCTTGTGCTTTACATTCATTAAAACATGAATCACACTAATGAGTCTGAATTGACGCACACCCCTGTAATATAAAACATTCCATTTTTTACATTACTTCATTACTAAGGAGCGGGTTCCTTTCAGGTCATTAATGAAGCTATTAAACAAATTTCCATCGGCACCTCAGTGCGGGGATGATCTTATCAGAGCCTCACCAAGCTTGGTGGACAGAGATGTCTGTCTGTGTCTGCATGGGCCATGGTGAGGAGAGAAGGATATGAAAGAGGAAAGAGGAGTCGGTCAGAGAAACCTCCATTGTGCCTCGGGCTGTGCCCTCAGCTCTGTTCTGATGGCACCCTTTCTGCAACTATCACACACATTTCTTCTTCACACACTTCTCACACACTTCTCTTAAACAAATGTAAATAAACTTACATGGAATTTCAGATATCATGACTTTAAATACTATTGTATGCTTAATAAAAGTAGTTTATTAAAGACCTGCAGTCTTCCTTCCCACCATATACAGTGGGCAGTATATAGTTGTATAAAGTGTACTGTATATAAGCATTACATTGCTAACCTCTAAGTGAACTGTTGTGGTCCACACACAGACACACACATTTCCAAATTAATGTTAGCTAATTTTAGCTCTTAGAATGTACACTTCATCAGTAGTGGCTGAATTAATCTGCAAGTAAATGTTACCTTAGCTAGCTCATGTGTCAAGCAAGTCAGAAAAAGTGTGAATGAATGTGACGTAGATTCAAACAGTGAGCGGAATGCAGAGCCTCTCTGTCGTGCTTATTGTGACAGGTGCTTGATTGAGTTAAATTGGACACATCATTTATATTAAATTATTTGGGATGACATGTTTCCCTGTCTCACCATAAAATGACACTCTCATTAACAGGGCATGATTTATTCCTACTGATAAGGAAAAGCTGCTTAAAAGCAAAAGTTGCTGGAATATGATTTCCATACTCTCGTTGCACTTGTAAACAACACCTTTCTTAGACTTCCTGTCAATCTCCTATCAGCTTGTTGCTGAACAGCACTCCCCAGACCTCTGAAACATCAGAGGAGACATATTTGTTTGTGCTCTTGCATCTGTTGGTTCTGTTACACGGTGCTGGATTTGGAATATTAACTAATGTTTTGGTATAGTTTCAGACATCAATTACTGAACATCTGTGCTAATGAGCTTCAGTTTCCTTCTGCTGAGAGAGTGTGCTGTGGAAGGTGTGATGAAAGAAAGAATTTATTGTATAAATGAACTAATATATCTGTTTATTTTGCCTAAAGGAATACCCTTAAATCAGCCGTCTATAGGTAATCGCTGACTGATTTTGAAATGTGCCCTTTTCTACACCTACTCTGAAATCTAACATGCAGTGCGTTGGTACATTGACATGCTGGTGGACAATACTCTTAAGGTGTGTTTGTTCGGAATCAAGGTTTCGGATTTTCTGGCACTTTTCTGGCTGCTAGGTTAGCATATACTCGTAATGCATGCTGGGACACCATGGTCAAATTCGTCATCATTTCATTTTTCCTCTGGTATTCTGTCCAACATCAAACAAAAGCATTTTCTATTATATTTCACTTGACAGTAGGCTGGAGTCTTTCCCATAGGCTTAATGTATTGGCATTGCTTTCTCCCACGTGTCATCTTTCCAAGGCTTTGATGGATCGCTCCTCTTGGTAAACAACAAAGTGTATCAAGGAGCAAAGAGAAGTAATAGATTGAATACAGTGGGAGGAGCTGATTACCTCTAATCTATCTCTTTCCGTGGCGTGAGAGGGCACCATTTGCCAAAGGCCCCTTAGACTCCTGTATTCCAAATCCCTAATAAAATTGCCACATTCTCAAAGGCTATCGAATATGGCGCCGGGTGGGTGCAATTACAAGTATACTCACCGTGACTGGAGCTTCCATGCCAGAAGGTGCAGTTGTAAGTTATATAAATGATGCCAATAAAAAATTCCCAGTGGTGAAAAGCAAAGAAAGCCTGAGCTCTGGAGATACGGCAGATTAATATATTAATATAGCAGAACCAAAAAACAACAACACAGTGGAGACAATATGAGCTGAGGGAGGGTGTGTGCCAGCTGGTTTGGTGATCTTCATTTATTTCATTGTAAACACTTTTTTTCGTGTATATCTTCACTGATCCATGATCAGAAATAATGCAGATTACTGCCGATGTTAAAGTTGAACCCAATGGCATCACGTGACAGACCAGGAGGCTGTAATTCTACAGTTTGGCCACTATGTAATATTTGCTTCAAAGCCTGGTGCTCTTCCTGGGGGCTTGGTTCAGTAGCCTATTGTAGAATGAAGGGAGGTCTGTCTTTAATGGGTCCAGATGTGGTGATAGTAAATGAGCAGAGTGTCAAACCTCATAGCAACAGGTAGTCCTGTAATAACAGCACTCTGTTTGATTACAAGAATCACAACACGTTAGTTACGTGCAGAGTAACGAAGGAAGTGCTCAGCCCGCAGATAGTTACCAGTGTGGCTGTTGGACTTATAGTAAGATATAATACGAACAATACAGAGAAAATGCACAAATCAAATTATGAGTACTGATATGTTCAGTCAGTACCAAAAGTTCACATCCCCTGGAGAACACCAATGTAGTTGGTGTCCTAACTCACTAGGTAGCCCATCACATGCAGAAAACATGTGGTTAAATTGTGAATTCAAACAAAAACACTTGCTTATAGGTTTAGTCTAATAATGACGCTAAAAAGGTTTACTTTGTAGATACTTGAATGCTTGGTGCGTCTCATACAGACGCTAAAGGGTTCAATATGCATCGGTATCAAACGCCATGGCATGACAAAGTGTTGGTATTTGACTCCATGGGAATGAGAACGGGCTGATTAAATCAGTATACAATCGTTGACAGTCGCAAAAGTACAGTATTTATAAAAACAAAGACTGCTAAAAACTGAGTTACCATATGCATTGCTGTAATGTTTTTTGTCTTAGTGCATCCCTGTGCATTTAGTGGTGACTCAGAAGATGGATTTCTTTCCACACAGCCAGAAAAAGTGATGTTACATTCACCAATGATGCGATTCTTTTGAACAGCTCTGTGGTACGAACAAATTTGGCGACCGAGTTTTATTTGAGAGCCGCTCTTTTTATTGCTGTGCCCAAATTTCACGGTCTGCCCGAGATCCGCAGCACCGGATTCCTTTCGGCGCCCATGTTAACCAACCGGGCTGTTCAATCACAGAAAACAGTGATTTTAAAATCATGTACTTATTCCACATATTTGTCAGATGTGTCTAGAGCGGGAGAGTAGAACAGATATATATACACACACACACACACACACACACACACAAGCAGACAGAACAGTGAGGAAATGTGAGGAAATGTGAAATATCTACAGTGCAGATCATTGACATTAGGTCTGGCAATACAAGTAAGTTAGTGTACACATGCAATTATTTCACAGATACACTTAATAACCTCCCCAAAAAAATTATACTTGCTACAGATTCATATATACTGCATGACTAATTATAATACCTCCAGAGAGTACCAAGGATACATTTTATCAGCACTTCTGCAAAGGAAACCTTGCCCGATAATGTCGGATCCTCACCATGGCAGTGGTGTCTGCAGGTTTTATTCATACCTTGTATCACCTTTTACCACTACTTTGAAACTCCTTGTCAATACAGATTCCTAATGTATTTCGATACGTGCTATTACCAAAGGCTACCACAAAGAGAGAATAAAAAGATTATTTTTTTTCCCCATTGCAAAAGAAAAATGAATCAAAGTGGATGATGTAATATCAAATCGTGACACAAACCCTGACACTTCTCTCAAAGTTTCCATTAATCATGATTAGTGGGGGAGTGAACCAATAGCCGCAGCTCTCTCTCTGCATGAGATGCCTATAAGGTGCCACAGGTCTGACCTGTTTACTGCCTTCACTGTGGCTCTGTCTGCCATGCCTAATGGAGTTATCCATCTCTCAGCCAGCATCCTGCACCCACTCTCCTATTTTCTTAATGATCGCCTCGCCTGAAGCGCTAACTCCCAATGGAGGGAGGTGGAAGTGGGAGCTGCCTCTTTCGTTTCTTTTTTTTTTTCTCACTGCGTGACTTACAATTTTCACCTGCTCTATATGATACTATACGCAAAGGAAATTGTTCACATTTGCATTGACACAATAATGATGTGTTAACCGAATTCAAGCTTCTGACCTGAAGCACATCAAATATCCTTGGTGACACAGATTAGGTTAAACTATAGCTTTAAAAGAGCAGATACACACAGAGCATGTCTCTCGAACAGGCTTTATGTATTATAGCTCTTCTTTATTGGCTACATAGACTTTTTCCAAGCCCACTGCACAACTGCATGTCATCTGTGAGAACCCTTTTTGTTTGACGGTGTCATCTTATTGAATTGTGTGTCTCTCAGTCTCGTTCATTGACTTTTTTTCTTTTGCTCTTCTTTTGTGAATTCTACCCTTGTTGGTGGTAAGTCAATGTGACATGCGGGGTTCCTACGTGATGTCCTTCTGTGTTGAGGTGAGAGGCAAAGCCCAGAGCGGGCAGCGGTGCTGGTTGTCTAAGATTGCTTAGCTTTAAAGCTTTATCTGCATGAGGGAGAGTGGTTGTAGCTGTGAACTCAAAGTGCCAGTGCTGCCACAGTCACAATATAGATGAGAATTTTTGGCTCAAATCAATTTAATGACCATTACACTCTCAATTGCAGAGAAGAAAGTGTGTAGCTTAATGGACAAAGTATCCATTGGAGGACACAGATTTGTTCGTGCCATGCTAGTACCTTTTCCTGCAGGTATACTGAACTTGAATCACGGTTAAATGCATAGTATAAATACTCCTGCTTGTGTCACATGGTCCACAGTATGTGGCTTTCATTTGTGTACAGTTCACGGCAGAGGTGTTTTTTTCAACCAGTATTCAGGTCCAGCATAACATTTTTGGTTCAGTGATTTGCTGAGTGTGAAGAGGCTGAACAAGCAAGAAAACACAGTTACCAAAACACAGTTACCATGTTGGAAATTTGTTGGGGAATGCATCACTGATAATTTGTTTTATTTTTTTGTAGTTGAATCAGCTTAGAAAACACCAAGATTGTGGCAGCTTTTTGCAGCTTGACTTGTTGAGGAGTCGGATATGAGTCAGTCCTTAGGCCAGTAATGCTTTTCAGACTTGGTGCTGTTAAGCACAATATGCCCATAAAGCCCATCAAGATTCACATTTTATGCCTAATTTTCTATGTGATCATCTGTTTTGTAACAGCAGTCATTCCTCTTTGGAGCGACAAAGAGTGAGAAAAAGCCACTGTCGTAATAGTAAGTGTGGGCAATCATCTATTCCTAACACCAAACAATGTAATTGAAAATACGAATCATAATTACATACTCAAGCTTTAAGAGTTTCTAATCATTACACAAAGTGTATCATATGTGCATAAAAGTGCAAAACAGTTTGTGAACATTAACCCACCCGATCTATGCTACTGGAGGAGCAACGCTATTATAAATAGCATGCAGCAGTTATGGTGACTTTGATTTGTTCACCACAGATGTTCACACCTTGAACTGCCCCTTGATAATTCGTCCAACACTTACACACTTCCATTCACCAGAGGCTTCGAGATACAGCCATGAAACCACAAATAGCTTCAGCTAAATAAACACCATGTTGAATTTCAACCTGAGTGTGTCTGAAACTTGTTTGCTCTGTAAATGGAATTTGGGAATTAGTGTGGCATTTACTGATTTGCAGCATGTTGTTAGAGTTGTCTGAACAGTAAACTCTCACTTTGGATGGCACTAAACAGCAAGTTCTGAGGGGGATATAATTATGTTTTGTCTTGC
The DNA here is from genome assembly GCF_004355925.1 of Anarrhichthys ocellatus. Lineage (NCBI taxonomy): Eukaryota > Metazoa > Chordata > Actinopteri > Perciformes > Anarhichadidae > Anarrhichthys > Anarrhichthys ocellatus. The sequence goes on along the minus strand of NW_022280033.1, from coordinate 12,390,809 downwards.
AAAAGATTACAATTGTGAATATGATTCATTCTCAGTTTGATAAATCATAGGGTTGGTATAATGTTGCCTCACATTTAAATGTTGATGCAATCACAGTGGGGTTCAGATCATATCAAAAAAATACTAGCTCTTATATGGAGCTTTGTTTCGTCTTTGCAGCTTCAATGCTGTGTAATTGGGATCAGTCTTCAAAAAGGACCCATTGGGAGCTCCAGACATGAAGAAGCACACAGTCTGTGTTTGACCAGGGGTCGGTGGGGTGGCAGATCCCCTGATCAAACCCTCTTTTAACCTAAAAAATGGGCTATGAAGGGTGACCACAGGGGTGCCCATGCTGAGCTCTTGACCGCATGCCTTTGGAAGGCGGTTGTTATGGGATACAGGCCAGCGGAGTGCAATCTGCTCCAAAGGCACATCTTACACAAACTCTGCCTTGGTGATGACCTGATTTAAAGGCTGCCCTCCGCTGTTTTTTAACCTGGTAGAGTGCATGTTTTCCTTAACCCACTTTAGCCTCACAGTGTAAGACACAGAGAGGCTAATGAGCAAAATGGACCATATTAATGCAGTCTTTACATTTAAAGGGACAAATGGCTATCATTTGGATTTAAAAGGCTTTTGTCTCACACCGACAGACTACATAGAAAAAATACAACCATATAAGAATTTGGTCAATTCAAAACTATCTACCACAAACATACAAATAACTAGAGACTACTGACCGGTAGTCAGCAGTGTAATTCTGTATTGGCCAAACAAAATAAAATAAAATAAATTGTGTCTCTGGGCACAGAGTAGTGGCTAGTGGTTGTAGATGCTATCAGCTGAGTTATCACTATGCGGCCTCTACCAGCCGGGGCCAGGTTAAGAGTGGTGAGTGGGGTGTAAGCAGGCAGTCAATGGCTGTATAAAACCGGCTATAAAAGGTTTATGAGAAAGTTTGAGTGACTGTAACCATGAGAGGTCATTGAGCATGCAGGCAGCCATAACCAGCCACCCAAATGATTGTGCAGTTTGCTGCAGCAAAATGTGAGATTAGTTTTGGACAAAAACAGAGGTGCACACTCACTCAGTCACAGATGAACAAACTCTCGGCCTCACGGACGCACACAGTCAAGCACACAACCTAACACGTAACCTCTCCTCAGGCTTACGTCACGACAAGGTAAAAATGTATCTTCATACTGAAAAAAAATAGAAATGAGAACATTTACACATTCAGATTGTTGTGGGAAGTAAAATGGAAATTATTGTGAGAAAATACATCTAAAACCTACACAGAAGTTCATCATGCAATACATAGGTGCTGAGGGCGACATAGAAAACCATTTTTTGGAACGGTGTTTTTTGCCCTCAGGCAGGTTCCCAGGATCCAAAACCAGCACAGATATTTTGTCATAGTTAAGTAAAATCATAATGAAAATTATGGTATTCTGTTTACAGGGAGCCATTGAATTTTGCAATGCCAAGAAAATGAGTATTGTCTTATTGAGTGATAAGATGAATGATTATCTGGCTAGGATTTTTTTAAATCTTTTGTTTATTTTGTAATCGCTTTTATAGTTTCTGTTTTTACCATGTGAAGTGCCGTTGAGTACCTTTTTGAAGCGCTATACAAAATAAAATTTGAATCTAATGTGTACACAGTAGGCCCTATATTATCCAGAAAGGCAATTGAAGCCAGTGACTGAACAATTTCACAATCACTGCTAAAGTCTGCTTATTTGCGATTAGTTTGAGGTCTTTGGAAATACACTTATTGGAACTTCTTGCAAGTAAGTTACAGCCTGGTTTCTCTTCTATGGCATCATCTACCGATGCACAAGGCACCCTTTAGCGTCTGTATAATGCGCACTGGGCTTAAATTAACTCCTACGGTTGAAACCGCGACTGTTTCAGAATGTTAATCATGCGAGAACCTTTAGTGACAAGATATTACGCAAAAGTCTGCCCCCGCCAACGAGATGCCAGAAACTTCTGCCCAAACATTGTGAGTTGAATAAGATGAACAATACCTCTCTCATATTCTGTATGTCTGTTAAATTTGAAGCTAGAGGCAGCTAATGCTAAGTTAAGCAAACCAACCCTTGGCTTTAGCTTCATATTTACCACATGCGAGTGGTATTGATCTTCTTATCCATCTCTCAGTAAAAAAGTAATATTGTCAATCATCCCTCCCTTTGGCATTGTCCCTTTTCTTTAATATAGAGATAGAGAGCAGGAATACAATGATCATACAACACCAGTGAGACTCTACTTCTAACTTCACGCAAAAACTCCCGCAAAAATGATCAGAACATGACGAGTAACCTTGGATGCCTTTAAAATCTTTTTCTCTTGATGCATGATAGATCGAAGTTAGATCAGCAGAAGAAAAACATAAATAGTGCCTTCCGTGTCCTTCCTTAGCATACAGCGGGCCTCTGGAGAAGGTGATCGTCTAGTTGCTCTCTCTCAGCTGTCATGAGGAAAGCATCGCTGCTGCTGCTGCTTTTGCTGCCTCCAGACTCCAGGCACGGCAGGCTGCCACCAAGTTGATAAAGTGAGCCATTTTGCACACAGGCAAGATTACTCTCAAGGACAGAGATTAAAGTGGCTTCTGTTTGAGTTGCAACCTCCCCAACACATGCATACACACACACACACACAGACAGAGAGAGAGAAGAGCACAAGCGCGTGCGTTGATACTGATACCCCTTTTGAAGTCATTGTTTGCACAATGATCACAGCATCAGAGCATACCAACTTCCAGCTCCAATGTGAGTTCCAAACAGTTGTCATGCTGGTGAAAACAGAAAACTTGCATTAAAGTAATTATTTGTAAAGAGCTTCTCTTTTTCGTACAGAAAACCCTGGTTTTAAGGGAATTTAGAACCACGTGTGGCAACAGTTAGTGAGAGCATGGGCTACTGCTGTCGCAACTTTGGTCACATCTATTAAATTATAATGTGTCAAGAGACACAAGGAGTAAGATGATGAGACAGCTCATAAATAAGCAGATTAGCTAGATTTTCTAATCCAATTTATGTAGAGGTAAAACAGCTAAACTGCATCAAACAGGTCAAAGTAAAACCAAGACATAGGTGTGTAATGTTGTGTCTTTAAAGCTCTTCGGGTTAGAAAGAAGGTTACGATATTGTAACTATGCTATTCTACAGGTCTCTAACAGATATAAGCTACAAGCAAATCTTCCGAATTTGTTACATTTGCAATCAAACTACATTATACTGAAATTCCCAATTCAGTGCATTCTGATCAGCCATGGCATGCATATTTTGCCTGAAGTTTAAGCTTTCTTGAGAGAGCCGACTTGATGAGTGAAATTTCCTTCAGCACAGAGTTAACAATTACACACTCTTAACCCTCTCTTCTTTGCTGGTACTTATCAGAGCAGAAAGCTTTAATTAATTCATGGCTGGCTTAGATTCTGCACATACTGGTTGAGTTTAAATTATTTTGCATTGTTGAATATGTAAACAGCTGGCAACCAGGCTTGTTTAGATACACTGAGAATCAAATGGAAGACCCTCTGGACTTTAAAAAATAAATTAATTGTGGCGCTGGAATTTATTTATTTTAGATATTTTAGATTCATATGATAAACCAAAACCACATAACTTTTAAATCAAAAAGTTGTCCATGGAAGAGGCATCTCTCTGTGAAATACCTCTATTAAAAATTCTCAGATAAGATGCTGGCCCAAAAGTCCTATTGAGATATCGTAGTGTATGTGATATTGGTCCACCCAAAAAAGTTGACTTAAATCTGGACTTGTTTGCCACTTCTCACTACATTACATTAAATTACAGTCATTTAGCAGACGCTTCTATCCAAAGCGACTTACAGTAAGTGTATTCAACACTCAACATTCAACATTCTCTGTATTTATATTGCCTTGAGATGCAGCAATGTGTTACTCTACATAGTTATTAGTTGTAGCACACTAATTATAGACCTTTTGCTGCACCATCCTCCAGCACTCTAAAGTGTCTATAAGCGTTTGCCCGGTGGATGGCTGACGCCATTCAATGCATTCTATTCAAATCTTAAATTGGATGAATCTACTACAAATTCCCTTGACATTACTTCAGAATATCAAAGGACTCATCATCTGCAAACCTGAAAAGGAAATATTTAAATCAGTATGTCACATACATTTTTTTCAAAATACAGATGTCACTTTGCTTTAAAAGACGGTTGCTACATGAAAGTTGAAATGATGCGACCTTTGTCAAAACTATAACATCAATGAGAGGGAAAATCGAGTCAGGGCCTTTCACATTAACCAGTCTTCCTGATGCTCATCAAATGTCATCGCTGCTAAAGAGGTCACCTTGTACCAAAATAACACTCTGTGCTCATTCCCTCTGAAAGAAGGAAGATGTAACCATGCATAATTGAGGGTTGAACCATATGCTTCAGCCTGAGTTCAAGACGGGGTCACTCTGAAATCTCTGTGGGAACTATGATCTCTTGTATGTAGGCAAAGTGCTGGAGGACACAATATACATCTCTACATACTTTAAAGATGTATATTGTACATACTATACTACATACTTCTACTGTATACAGTATGTAATAACCCCTTGTTTGTGCAGGCTCACTTGATGATTGTCAGACCTCTTTTATAGCTGTCAAATGTAGTTTAGTTGGCAAGAAGCCTAATATGATCCACCTTTGTAGCAGTGCTTGCAAGTGTGATTAAATTACTTGAAAGCAAAAGACCTTTCAGATTAAGTATGTAAGGCAATGTTATTTTGTCTACCCCATGTATTTCATCACTGCAGGAGAAGGACAAAATCATAATGCATAGTGACAGAATGAGAAGATCTTTTAGGCATACCATGGCAGGCTTGGTATTTTACAGGTTTTATCACAACTTGTGGCATGCCATTTAGTGTGGGTTTAATCATCAAACATTAACATTAACACCTTAACATTCAGTGACGAGTAAATCATCAATATCAAAAGAGAAACTTGTGTAAAACTTGAATTTACTTGGAGCACCAAGTTTTTCCAGGAAACGCAATTTCTCATTCTATATTCTTCACTTGTCTGTAAACGTCCATCATAGAGAATGTATTATTAACATTGACAGTACAAGCCGTGGTGTGGGCATGTGTGTCCTGCTGAAAAGTATCTGACTCAATGTTTTGCATTTTCATATTCTATAAGAAATATCCAGCATAACTGGAAAAGCAGTTCCATCACAAGAAGAGTATAACTACTTATATACAGTACATACAATTTCATCTGATCACATCATTAACTGGTACTTCAGGATTTTGCTCACATTACCTGCGAGCCATTGAACCAGAACACATTGTCACACTAGCAATGATCATTATTATGTGAAGAGTGGACGAGATTCAGTCACACAGTGTGCAGTGCCCAGAAATAATCAGGGAGAGAGAAATACAGTGAAGGTGTTATACTGTCATGGTTGACGAGTAGTTGAAATGATGCATTTTCTTCAATTTTTTTTATTTATTTATTTTATCTTTTCTTATAGGGCAACAATTTATATGCAAGTCCATTCATCAAAATCCAATATTTATTTAAACTATAGAAACTTTTGGAAAATAAACAAAAATGTAAAAAGTTAGACCCAGGCTTCTGTGAAAAAAAGGTCCCAGGAGACCATTAGTGTGCAGGCTTGTTGTAACATGAGTACATTCAGTAATTAGGACAGAACATGCAGCATCTATATACATAATAAGATTTACTTCTTAATTTAGAAGGTAATTTGAATGTCCTCCTGCTGAAAGAATCCTGCAATAAACATGACATACTGTTGTTGTTGTGTTGTTGTAATACAGTGTGGCTGCTTGATACGATGTACCAGCGTTGCAGTTACACGGTATCAATTGAAACTTAAAATTAACATTTTATTACCCTCTCTGCTTATGTGCAAAGTCTATGTGAGCCAAACTCTATTTGTTAAAAAACTGTATTTTAGAGTCAACTATTTACCGCTGTGTCTTTGAGGCCTCTTTGCTATTCGATACCAAACTAACCAAAACAAGGTCTTTCAAAGTACTGCGGCTGAGGGAGAATATCACAGTTTTTCTCCCTTCAGGACAAGTGTCTCTTGTGGAAACCTGTTATGTTCTGGGTAAGTGATAGAAAAACATTTTGAGGCCTTTTTAGAATTTGAGTGGATATCTCATAATGTGTGAGTTGCTCAAGGGGGATATTGCTTATTAGAGGCATGAATATTTATTTGCAATATACACGTGTCTATCTACAACATTCAGGTTGTTTCGGGCTTCTGGGAAATAATTGGATTCAGTAATGAACCCCAGCAACTCCCTCTGTTCTAGACATACACTGCAGTATGTGTCCTTTAAATTGAGGCACGTAACCAATATATCACTTTGTTATTGATTGTTACTAGTTATTGCTACATATTTGTGTTTATGAGTATATATTCTATTTTTTAAATTTTAACAAATCCCATGAAAACAACTAGCAATGCGTTCTTCTGTAATTGTTGAAGTCTACTGATTTGTTGTAGCCCATTAGTTCCTAATGAAGATGTATATCTTTAAAAACCAAGCACAAATACATAATTGTATTCTTCTTAGGGCAAATTCTTTTCCTATAACAGTTTGGCACTGTAGTTTTTGGGAAACTTTAAACAAAAAAATAATAAAAATGCAATAAAAATTGCATTTGCCCAGTTCTATTTTCAGCTGTGGTTTGATACAATGCATAGAATTAGCGTAGTGCATTATTAAGCATTTATGGTACCAGGGCCGTGCCTATGGAATTGGTTCAAACAAAACTATAGTGTCCTAGTTCATCACAATGAAGGAACATATCATCTAGGACAACAGTGTGAATTATTGATGTGTTTTTAATATATTATTAGATATATATATTTTTTTGGACAACAATGGAGCTCTATGGCACAGAGGAATACAATTTATTGGACTTTGGAAAGACAAAAAATAATGGTAGGATCAATTCATCGTCAGTATAGCTGGCCAATAACATAAACGTTAAATACCTTAAAGAAATGTCATCTTGTTGACGTGTGCTGACATGAATTGAATATGTTTACCAACAAAAGAAAGACAAATATTGATCGTAACCTTGCATGAATGCAGCCTTTAGAATCTGATTTAGTGAATGTGTTACTTACACCTGATAGATGGTCGCCAAGATAACAAAAACAAATCGAGTGTTAAAAGGGTCGTGTTAAGGTTACATTTAAGGAGCAATTGGAGGAGGAAAATGTGCACAGTCAGAATGCACTGACAGACGGTAAAGTTAAAGCCAAACTAGTGAATCGGGAGCTTGGAGAGACTTTATAGCGTTCTGGATAAAGTGTGAGTGCCTGCAGAGTGATAAGAATCTCCAAACTCATTCAAGGTATCTCAAACTATTACATTATGCAAGTTATGTGGTATTTATACAGTTTATGTTCATCAGGCCTGTTTTGTCTTAAACTGAGATAAAACTAAGCTAATGACAGCGAGGATGATGATGTTGATGACTGCAACCAAAACATCCAATGAGCCCAAGTCTCATAGGCTGTTAACCAATGTGCAGAATGCAGATCTGTAGATGAGTCTGAGAAAACGTTTGAAATGTTCCACAAATGGCTTTTTAATGCTCTCAGTCAGTGTGTTATTGTATCAGCATCATGCAGATGCAAAAATAACGAGCTGCTCCTTTTTTTTTATCTCTCTTTCAAAATCACTGCTGATTAAATGAACCCACCTCCAGGTGCAAGACAGGCACATCAACAAAAAACTTTAAATAGCAAGGTCATCCAGAGATGATTCTGGAGGAAAGTACCCTGCAATGCAGTGTCACAAAGATGGATGTGGTTCATTTACTATTCGGTCAGGTCCATTTAAAATATCATGGAGAATACTTTTCCATTAGTAATACAGAAATTAAAATTAGAGCGAGTTCAGGTGACCTGTGCTGCTCAGTGAACTGTAGAAGATGCTAAAGTAACTATCCATTTTCTGTGTTATGTAATTAATTGCCTGAGTATTTATAAACATAAGCATCACATATATGTAATGCTCCAGAACATCTGAAGGATGATTGGGAAATGTGCAGTCTGTTGCAGATTCTGAACATGGCAACTGCTTTAAATGTAGACTAATTATGTAAGGGTGTTGTATGCAAAAGTGATACAAATATGTATAATCACAAATGCAAAAGGTGCTCAAGGGAGACCAAAATATTTTAGTTGTTTTCTTTCACAGGAACAGCTTACATATATTTTGTGTTTGGTTGGTAATGATAGAAGCATTATGCACTGACTTCTTGTGTGACAAAAGAAATTAGCATTCCTTTGTTTACCACAGTAAAATAGATATCTGTGTTCTTTATAGAGTTGTAAGGAGATGAAAAGCATTAGAGAAGATTACAGATGTAGAACGTCACTAGAATAAACTTCATACACCTGTTACTGTCGAATGGCATTTTAATTTCCATTGGCTTTTTTCTTTAATTCCACTATATTTCAAAGAGAAATATTGTAGTTTTTCCTCACTACGTTTATCTGGCATCTATAGTTACTCGTTAAATCAATTTCCAGTAAAATGTTATACTATACATGATAAGCTTATTAATTACAACGGATTGTTAAGGAATAAAACAACATTTTTGACTTGTCTCTCCTCGTAGATTATATACATTTTCAGATATGAGTTTTCAGCAGTCCCAAAGAGGTAAATTTATCCAATATTTCACCATTTTTTTTAAGATTTGGGGAAATTCCAATCAATGAATGCAATTTATGTAGCAGAATTATTTATTTTTATTTTTCCATGCCTCAGCAATAATAACACGTTCCCTCAGATCTATCTAGTGACTCATTGCAGGGGGCCAAGCCCCTAGGTCAGGAGCCACTGGACCAACCTACCCAGCTGAACTGATTTTCCTGGTAATATATTTTATTATTTGGGTAAGAGTTTGAATGCAGGGCTTTCACTTTGTTCACATTGTTGTATTGCTACTTTTACATAAAAAAATTACTTCAATTCTTCTTCACCCCTGGCTTCCATAGACGGTGACATAACACTAATACTGAAAAAAGAATACATCAAATCAAGTCGCAATTTTCACAAAACAAATGACAGCCAGCAGTATTATATTATAGTTTGATATGAGGAGCTTTAATATTGTCCCTCAGGCACACAGAAGCATCATTGTAGCTATTTCCTGACCAACTGTGAAAATCAAAAAGTGAAATTAGGTTACCAACATTTGGCTGCTATGGACTGGATGCTCACCCTCACACAAACGGCACATCAACACTGCCAAATCTTCAAACTAGGACACATACATCACGATGTGCTGTATTTGAACTACTCCTTTTACCACGAGACACTCAAACATGCATGCATGCATTACAGCACTTTATGCATGTCATGACTGAAATTGGTTGAGATTTCTCTCCAGCACTGATCCTGTCTTCAAAGCTGTCACCTCTGGTTTCAATCTCCCGAAGAAGCAAAAGGGGTTATATCAACATCTTCCTGTAAAAAAAGGACCTTGAAACTGTCCACATTGCCTCCTATATAATCCTATGCAGCCTCTCAATCAAAAGAAACTGTTTTTGCATTCAGGTATGATTGTAGGAATAATCACAGATCCCACAGGATACGCAGGGTCACACAAACCCAGGCACAGGCATGGAAAATAAAAGTTATGGAAATGTGGCCAAGTTCTGAGGAAGAGCCGTAATGTCCACATGGAATTCAGTGCAGGGTAGCCTTGATTGAAATCCATGCGGACAAAGGGACCCTCTGTCTTTCTTTCTCCATGTGTTCAAAAGGGAATATGTCTTATCACATGCAAGCTTAATCCACAAATGATCCTTCTACAGCAGTTTTAATTAGTAGCTGTCTGCTTCAGTGGAGAATCAGCATCTTCCCGTTACAGCAGTGAGGTGAACTCGACGAGGGTCAGTCATCAAAGCCACATTCCGACGACTGACATGAAAGCTTTAGGCTACAGATGAAGCACTAAATACACTTTTCCATTCTTGGATGTATAGCATGCGCAAACTGGGGTCATTGCAGTATTCCTGTGCCAATGTTATCGCTTAATTACATAAAACAACATCTTGAGGACATTCCTTGCCGCCGCATTTTATGTTTTTTTGTTAAGGCTGATCAGTGTGTAGCATTTAATTAAAGGAGAATCTTGCCAGACGCAAAAGGAAGGGAGAGACAAGGGAATGGGAAAAAAAAAGGTAGGAGGTATGGCTCTAGGAAAGAGAGCAAGATCCACAGTGTTTTACCTTCAGCAGCATTTACGTAACAATACTGATGATTCAGGGCTGGATATTTTGGTGCTGGGTGAGGTAGTATTGCCTGGTGTTAATATTGTGACATCTAGTGGCAGCTACTGATGGACAGAGATGCAAACGTTCTGACTCTGCAGTCTGCCTGTGAATATAAACACAATCCTAAAATGATGTAAGGACACGCATAGCCGATCCGCTAATCAAGCGGTACACTTTGTTATGTTTTGTCCCTGATCAAGCAGTGTGTGTGTGCGTGTGTGTGTGTGTGTTCTTGAAACAGAGGGGAGGGGGTTATTTGTTGGAGATTAGCTATGTAAAAATTAAGTAGATTATTACTGTATTTGAATAACCATCAAATTATCCATCCTCTAAACAAATTAAGAGGAAATTGCTGTCCATACACCTCCACCTGATGAAGCCCATTCACTAACTTTATTATTAGGCAATTAGAGCTCCCAGAGGCTATAGCATTTTTTATGAACACATACAGTTTAGTTGGTGGTTATTTGACGCACCAGGTGACTGTTTTTGTTTTTTTCCTTTTCCTGAGCACAAATGAACTTCACTTAAACACAACATGCTCATCTGCAGAATGAGGAGTATAAAATAGATAGGATCCTCCAGGGATCGTTTTTATAAGAGCGCCGTCATTACTCACTATTCTTTAAAAGGCTTAAAGGATGCCAGTTCCCAAAGGATACTCTCGTGGAGATGTTTTGTTTTAATCACAAAAGCTTGCAGTTAAAATTCATGAAGGAGGGGAAAAAAAAAGAATAATTAACACTTAAATGGGCTTGTGTTATGGCCTCATAATCTGCTCTTCTCCTGGCATTTCCCTAGATTTATGGAGGCATTTCTGTTCTTTTCCACTGCCAGACAGTGATGTCACACCGCACCAACTTCAAGTCAGATTTAAACTGTTCGCATAGTTCACCCTCTCTGCTCTGCTCTGGCTGCTTTTGTTCAGACAGCGATGACAAGAAGACCTACTATTGTGACACTCAATTTAAAGAAACAGTACCACATTTTGGAAAATATGTTTATTCTTTCCAAGATTTAGATGAGAGGGTCGATAACACTCTCATGTCTCATGAATGCTAAATACGGAGCTACAGCCAGCTGCTGATTAGTTTTGAATCAAAGTGCAAACATGGGGGAAACAACTTTATAGCTGTTTGATGTCAGCAATATGGCGGATGCTGATCCCAGCACTGCTAAAGCCTCAGTTATACTCCCAAATGGACATGTACACAGACAGCTGCAAATACCATGGATGTGTAGTAGTTCTGTTTATACTGGTCACTTGGAGTAACACTATGCTACCACTTGTAGCATACTGGCCATGCTGACTTGAATTGACGGTACGCGGATGTCCCCACAAAGTATACCCTCTGATGACAAAATTTAGGCTACACATGACCGGCCCCTTGCGTAGGCCTACTCCGGGACCCGGAAAGTATAACTTTGGCTTAAGACTCATTATATAAATATTTATATCTCGTTTGCTAAGCCAACTAAATATAGCTTTCATAACAGCCACAGTATTTGGACTCCTGGACTAGCTGTTTATCTGCAGAGAGCCACACTTGAGAAAAGTAACACCTGCTTTCATGGTCAAGCCCGCCAGCATACACAGCTCTTACACACCGATACAGTGCCAGGCCCTGTCTTTTAAAGCCTCTTCCAATGGAACAGACAGCAGAAGCACCTCGTAACTCCTCCATATTTCTCTGGCTTTAACTCACGCCGGTCTCTAAGCAATTCAGAGCCACAGGAATCATGCTCAGCTTTGTTGAGCTTGCCAGTCACACTTGTGCTTGTCGTTGTAAACACAGTGTTACACCCATTAAATAACTGTGTGTTTGCCAGGAGGGACAACATTAAACCAGCTCAGTGATGATTACAGATCAAGATTGCGATTGGTCCTCTGTTGAATGTTGTCTATGTGACACTATCTTCAAATCTACGGTTCCAAACAAGTCAAATTAATGGGTTGCCTCAGAAACATTGTGTGCTTCAGGGACTATGAAGACTGATATTCCCTCATGTCCGTCATGTTTCTTATTTAAGAGACAGAAGACTGACAGAGGAGGAGAGAAAAAGAGAAGGGGTCAGCCTGGTTGTGTGCTTAGTTTTCTGTTTAAATGAAGCCATTGCTCCAATGCTAACCTTTACACAAATGAAGTCAGACTTTCTAATTAATATCCTGAAATATAAAGTAGAAAGAGTGAAGACAATTAAAGCGATCGTATCCTTATCTCTCTTGCTGACAGTGAATAGATAACCCTCCCCACCCTCCGCAGGCAGGGATCCAGGGACAGCACAAGGTTGGTTGGACTAAGAACATTAAGAGGTTCGCAGAGAGAGGAAGACAGCGGGCTTCCATCGGTATGTCACAGGTCAATATGGGCCTAAATAACTTAGCCTATGGCATATTAAAATGTGTGCAGGGAGGCAATTTAACAGAGTAGCGCAATTTATATTCCTTTCTTCTACATTACAGCCATAAATGACAGTGTACATATTTTGTTTAAGTTGTTAGTAATTACGGGGTACGAAAAGTATCATCCATTACCTTTAAATTCCTGCAGCCCTTTCTGCTAAAAATTACGTTCCCATACAACAAAATTCCATTATTAATTATATCCAAAGAAAACACATTTTGTTGTGGATTACGTTTGCTTTTGACGTATCACAAATACATTTCAAATGAGTCTGCAGAACGCCCGCATAGGGAGGAGGTCAGGGTGGTGGATGGGCCACAAACACAGGGCTTTCATCCAGACTACGGTTTGTATGCCATGGCACCCCCTTTGCTCATAAATAGCCTAATGACTGTTAATAACTCTAATGTTTCGTTCAGCAACATCAGTAAAACTATAAAAGAAATATGTGAATTGAAAGAACTTTATATCAATATTTTTATGTAAGTATATCATATTTTTGAAATAAATGATACATAATGATAAATAATTTAATTTTAATCTTATCAAAACTCATTTTTCCTGCCTTGTTCATTTATTATTTGCAAATACTGTAAGTGTAACATATTTCCATTTCTCTCTCAAACACAAAGTTGTTACCCGCCTATTACCTCTCTTCTTCTCTTGTATAGGTACTCAAGTGATTTATTTATGTACAGTTGATAGTAAATCTTTACACTGCAAATTGTGGGCTTTAATCTAAAGAATTAGCGATATTTTCTCAGAAATACCGAAAGATTTGAGCATTTGACACTTTGATTTCTAATATACCAAGTCTGGCATTGTAAGGATTTAGTATGTAACATGCAGAGATAGGAAAAAGTGACAGGGACAGGGTCTGATCCAGAATCCTACTGGGTCAGGAGGATGGAAGTTTCCTCGGAGACAGGGTATGTACTGTATAGTATGGAAATAATAGGTGGCTTCGGGGTTCCAGAGTAAGATCTTTCCTTTGCCCCCGACAATCAGACCTGACACCTGCTTTCTGCAGGGAAACGCTGCACAGCAGACCCACCAACGACAGTAGGTAGGGCGGGAGAGAATTGGGGCGAGATGGGCAAAGAGGTAATGTACTATACAGGTTTCAAAGTCTCATGAGACCAACGACTCCAAATATATATTGATAAGCTAATTGTTAAATGTACGTTAATACTACAGATCACAACATTCGGTGCTTCAATTTCAATTGATACATAAATAAAAGTAGCATTGAGCAAAACCATAAAATAAACTGCAACGTTTTGTACAACCTGTTTTTGTCCTGTTCACTTCCCATAGCACGCTTTCATCCCTAATGAAAATAACAGCAGCTTTTCTTTCATATGTTCACTATTGCCATCTCTGTGAGTGGTGGCAAGTATATTGGTCACGGTTGAGTTGTGAACGCAATCTAGTTTACAAAGCACTTTTTCCTTTATCGACAGAATTTTCATAACATCCAGATACTGTCACCGGTTCATGCTTTTAGTTGCTTAAGAGCAGAATCTGGCTTCTGCAGAGAAATCAGGACTGAGTGGGGAAAGCCACTTCTCAACCTCTGCACCCCGACTTATCAGACGAAAATTACCATGTGAAAAAAGCTGCAGCAGCCTAAAAACTTAGATAATACTTGTAGAGTAACATCCATCATCTTCACTTTCCCTCCACAATTCTCTTTGTTTAGTTGACAGAATAAAAGTGCAGTGGTCGCATCAAAGAGGAGGAACAGAACCACAGCTCTTCTTTTGTATTTTACATCTTTAGTGCCTTTCTGTCAATACAAAAAGCTTTAAAATGGAAAAAGGAAATGAGCACCGCAGTAAATATGGCAATCTAATAAAAAGCACAACAAGTCAAAAGGTAAATGTAGTAGATGTACTAATACAATGCATGGTCAAAATAAATATGATTTTATACTGTTTGCAGTATAAAAACACTTTGTTTAATAAATGAATAACTAACTTTAAACAGGGATGATATAAAAAATTGGGGGAAAGGAATAAGTACTGATTAAAAGTATGCTAAAAAAAATATTTATTTAAAGTGGATTCTTTCCTTGACACAAATTTCGGTAACAGATCATATGCTATTTGAAAATCAAGCAGTTTTTGTTAAAATGGTGACAGATGCTCTCATATATCATCCACTCAGGTATCATTCCTCAGCCATGTACTAACTGCGCTGTTGCCCAAAGCCCAGGTATCGGTATCGGTATCGGGACTATAAAAGTCAGAGCGGTGCACCCCTAATCATGCTGTAGTAAATGAAAATGTGTTTTCTGCAGTTGACCAATTATGAGTTAAAAGTAAATGAAATGTGTGGTGTCTTTCTGCTGTTTATTATTTGGAAATTCTGGCGAAAAACCAGAGAAGAGAGCACTGCAGGAATCAAACTTGCACATGGTAAAAGCATGCATTAGCTTTTCAATATCTTCCTGTGAGAAATGTGGCTGCCCTCTGGCAATATTGTTGAGAGTTATTTCTGGTGTTGGCTTCAAAGTTTCAGATTTGAAAAATACATCATATGATTCTTGGTGGTGGTTAAAGTTGGCCATAGATTTAAAGTGAGCAGTCATTCTTTTATTTGAATCCCTGCACTTCTGTAATTTCAGCCACCCTGCTATCTTTATCTTATCTGCACCAACTTGTATTAAAGGACGGTGTGATCATTTAACAGTGCTGGTAGTATTACAAGGTGAGTTAGAAATACAATTAGATATCTTTTGCAAATCTATGACAGTCAAACTCACGTTACCGATATTTGCCAGTAGCAGCATGTGAAAGCTGAACAGCACAAGTCCCAGAATGTAGCCTTGGGGAACCTCAAATATGAATGTTATGCAAGCCAAGAGATAGACTTGCAACTCGACTCGTGTGTAAGATAGAAACAGCAGTCTCTGCCAGAAAGTTAAGACCTAAACCACAAACACATCCAACACAGCTCGGCTGTTTGTGCCTCTGTTTAGTGTTGGGGATCAAGCAAGCAGGTGCTGCATTACTTCTATTGTATGCTCATAATAACATCCACATTGATTTGTCAGGCAGATAGGCAAACATCTTCCACTATACCTTGGTTTAAACCCCCTCTGATTTTTGTACTGATTGTCAGGAAAGGCCTTTTGGTATATTTTTAAGTGAGTTAATACAGAGAGCTTGAGAATAATTCTGATTGTCGGTTACCATTTGAGAAATAAGCTCATCGGGTATTTCTAATTACATTGTTAAAAAAAACGTGTGGTGCTATTTGATTGTAAGTTAACTAGCAGTTTTGTTTCTCAAATTACACTCTGCTTTCTTGCAGGTTCCCACTTTTCTCTTTCATAGAAATGACTACATTCAGAGCTCAGAGTGTGTACTGCAGGTCAGGCATACCGCCCTGGGCCGTCGGTTCAGCCAAACTACTTTCACATAAATCTATAGAGAAAGATTATTGCATGATAGGAAATGACATATCTTATACCTTTCACAGTTATCATTTTTTTTCTCTTCCACCTCACTCTATTATCTTTCCTCCCAAAAGAACCAGGGCTCTGTAAATAGTAAAGCCTTTGCAAGAGAGATTCATTGCCTTATATCCACAGAACCGGGCAGTGGTGCAAATAATATATGGATGTTCTGAAAACTATTACTAACCTTCTTGTATCTTTGTTTGGCTTTAGTGACCAAATCAACCTCTCTAAAGCTATGCACGACAAAACATGTTTTACTTTCATTATCTATCAGTTACCCCGATATATAATTTGCAGCGCAGTTCTGGGAATCTGTCCCATCTAAAAAGCATCATCACGGACCTACAAAGAGCTTCCTGTCAGTGTAATGATGAGGTCAAAGCCACCTGGGCCATCAGTAGTTATATCAGCAACTCTTTTTTTACACAAGCAGTGCAGGTTGTTTTTTTTTAGGGACGTTATAAAATCAAGTCAATAATAAATTAAGAGATAAGATCGTATCACCTTTGTTCTTGCCTCTCTAATCGCTGGTTACCAGTCAGTTTCAGAGTTTATTTTAAGATAAAATTCACAGCACTTCATGTGCTGGCTCTGATCTATATTGCAGATTTGATGGTCCCCTGGACTATCACGACCATAGGTGACTGCTTTTGAGTCAGACTTCCTCTGCTCTGGAACTTCCTGTCTGGGAATCAAAGGTTTGTAGACTCAGTAATGCTTGCACAGCTTTCTTGAATACTCTATTCTGAATGGTCAATTACGGCATTCTACTGTTATTTCTTTATAGCACACATACTGGTTTCTCAAGATTACCAACCCTAGGTATATATAAAGTGTAAAATTATTAATTTAGTAAGTAGCCATGTAATAAGTGGGATAATGTACAGCGAGGACAACAAACTCTCACACCAATTCATTAAATGACGTTAACTTTACTGACTAACAACTCACGTCACTACCAAGTGACTAATGACTCGAGTGTGTCACGTGACTAACGACACTGACCGCTAACTTTTTTTTATTCATCCAGTTCCTATTAGTCTTATATTTGATGTGGTATTATTCCTTTTTTCATCTCATTGTATTGTATTGTGTTTCTGTACTTCTTATTGCCTGGTTTTACTTGTCTCATTGGTACCATTTGTAGTCATGAAATCTTGCTTTTAAAGCACTTTAAACTTAGTTCTGAAATGCTATGCATAGAAAAGATAATCATTATAATTCACAATACACATTATCACAGTTTCACAAAACATGCAGTAATGGCATCAGCTTCAAATACAATAGGAAATCATACTATGGTACAAAGGGATATAGAGGACAATACAATAAATAGACTGAAACAGTCATGTATGTACCAGGGGAATTTTGTGTAAACAAACAACAGATAGATAAGCTATATACACTGCAAACAACTCTAGTAAATGTCAAGGACATGTGAGATGTGTATCGGGGTTTCTGGAAGAAGAATACAAAAACACGGATAATAGAGTATATCAAAATGCAGTTATGCTTGAAAAAAAACAACGAAAGAAAGACACAGGATATAAATATATTTAAAAATGTATGTAGGTGAACATAGGACATTGCAAGAAATGTAAACATTTGCTTTAATATTTAAAACATATTATGTCATGTTTTTTCAGATATTGACATTATTGAGAGGTCAAAACTTTCACAAATGGCGCAGGTACAACATACGATAAGGAATCCATTGTAGAGTGGTGTTCTTTATTTTTGGTTCTGATATTGTTTGTTTATTCCAAACGAACCACTGTTGTTACCTCCATTATCATAAAACACATAACTTTCGATGTGCATGAGATATGTTCCATGCATCTTATCATTGGTGTTTTGAACAGAACATATAAAGGTTTTAATATCTTGGCTTAAACTATATAAACTATAGTCATCATTGTATGGAATTAAATGGTGATACAGAGTCAAAAACTATTTATTTAAAAGAGTTAGATCATAGAAATGTCATGCCCTCTTAATTAAAGTAGATTTGCTTCGTTTGATTGAGTGTGGAATGGAAGATTTACTTAATGAGTGGCCGCATGTCCAGGTCATGAGAAATCAAAGCCGTCCATACCTTTCAACCTGCTGCCACCATGATTAATGTTGATGACAACGGGTCACACGTCAATGCTAATTTGTTCAGTTAAATTTCTTAATGAACACTTTGAATGAATAAAACCGGCAAATTAGCATCGATAAATTATCCATCAGCAATGTGGAGTGAAAAACTGGAGGTTGAAAATATGTTTTTAAAAAAAACTATCCTCTGAGCTTCTTCACCTGCACAGATGCTGCAGATTTTAAGAGCAAACCGGAAGTCACCAAAACCAGAAACAGACACAGATAAAAATACCAGGTTCTATTAAACGCCTCGCACAGTCACATTGGTGTTCTTTTGTGGCAAAACAAACAGTTATTTAAATAGCAGTCATTAATCACAGTTCCTTTCCCAGGGAGAGACTGAGCATACTGGCCCTGCTCTCCAGTGGTTATACTGAGCACCGAGAGGAAACTATTCTTTGCTGTTTCCAGATGCTTAGTTCTGCTCCATTTCACATCTCTCCAAGTTTTTGATCAAGTCTCGACTTCATTACACTCTGGTGTATGATTTTTGAGGAGCCGTGAAAAGTGAGGCACTGCATTCATGAGCTCTATCAACTTCCTTTTTTTTCCTTGTCCTTCATGATTTTGTACAAATAAATCAAATATTTTCACTGGATTAATGCCATTATGGTTATTATAGCTTTTCGGGAAAGCCTTAAACTATAAAGGACATCACGTCCTTCGTGTTTAGAGAGTGCGCATATCTTAGTTTCTGTTTCAAGAAAGGCAGAATGTGTTAGCTCGAGTCTGGCTTTCTCTATTGTGTCTCTGATCGCTTTTGAGATGTGGCAAGTAACAGAAGTATGGATTGCCTAGTTGCATGAGCAATTTCTCTGTGGCCCATAATTGCACTATATTGATGCAAGAGAGGGGAGTTTTCATTTCAGATCTTACAATTCCACAGTTGGCTGAGGAAAATAGGGCACTCAGCTCTTTTAAGCCATGACATTCTCTTTCCGCGGAACAGCCTGCCCTGCTTTGTGTATGTGTGGCAAAGGCTGAATTTAGTAGCGTGTAGTGAAGATACACAATACCATTCTTGATTAGGTACAGCATGTTCCATTTTGCTTTCAGCTTTGATGGAAACACAGCTTGCTGTACGTCCTAGAAAGCTGCCTTCCGATCAAATATACAGGCATACATCAATCGTCACTACATTATAGTATAGTAACGACTGTTAACAAATGCTCCCCTGTTACAAGAAGAACCATCAGATGAAATGTTGGGGGAAATGACAGCAACTCTAAACTGACAAAATAAGACACTGTGGAAATCCCAGAACTGCAAGACAGAACTAAAACACCCCATGTTTCATCAATTATTCACACACGTTATAAGCAGCGTTTTTAAATTTAGGGAAATAATGAACATGTATAGTTGTACTGCACATTATTCAGAGCCTGTGGTGTAAGTTTGACACTTGCTGTTTTTTGACACCCTTTAACTGTCTGTTAGATAATGCCTCTGCTTTAATTCACGTCGTTTTTGTTAAACAGGGGCAGCTCTCCAGCTGTGTTAATGGATGTTGCTCCTAATGAAACATGATGACATGGTAATTACTATTGCCATGTTACATTCAGTATTTCATGTCAATAATGGTCATCTTAGAGTGACATAATGAGGAAATGAAACCTTCATGCAGTCATATACTCTCATAGCATATTAAGGTGTAAATTATTGTAATGTTAGAGGAATTTGCCTCGTGGCAATCCATACCAGTGTTGAAGCATGTCGCTGTTTGAAGTGCCCATGACATAAAGCGAGAAATAAGGAATGGATTCCATCCGCCATTTAAGTATGCTGCACCAAAGAGAGGAACAGTTGAGGAGTAAAGTTTGATGATGGTTAGACTTTTGAATGTGAGTGTTTTGCATATTTTCTGAACACTTAATTGTATAGCTACCATAAAGTGGTGCTATAGTTACGATAGCCCTGAGCTGTAAGAGCCACATGCGATCAGCAGTCATAGAGAGCAGCTGCTGTAAGCCATATGGCCCTTTGAGCTGTGGAGGGAGAATCCCCGAGTCCTCATTAAACAGCTCATGGACCATTGGCCCAAAGACCTGACTGCTTCTCTGATGGTCTGCATTATGCCTGATGTAATCCTACAAAGTGGCTGCTTAAGTGCCGCCCCATTTTGAGAAAATGGCTAACAATATCAAATTTTTCTTGCATTTTTTCTGCTTAAGTAAAGCTGTAAAATCAACAGCAAAATAATCCATATGTGCTGGATTTTGTCTCACGGGCTAACTGCAGTTTGCACCAACCATTTGATTGTTGGAGCTGCACACAACCTGAGAGAAATATCTGCAGACACTACTCAGGGATGGAAACCACTGCTAGCTCCACTGCATGATTTTTTTTACCTCATGTTTTGTGCTTTACAGTTAAAAAATTAAAAACAGCTTTATCTCAGTCTAACTTGTACATCAATAACATTAACTTTGAATTGTTACATTTGTTCTATTGGACTTCTGAAAGCCAGAAAGACCATTGTCATTACAATGTGTTATTTGCCATTTATATATACTTCAATGTATGTAATGTGGGAGACTAATATTATTTTGGAAAGTATTGTGTCACAATAGTAGAGTAAAAAATAATGGTAGGGGAAAATCTCTACACTCCGGGAAACTGTCCAGATATTGAACCAGTCTTGGTAAAACATATTGCAAAAATGATGAAGACTCTGTACATTAGAAGAAAGAAGACATTAAACTGGACCAAATTTAACTCAATATGTCAAGAATGGATTGTTACAAAACAAATTCCAAACCCAGATTCCAACCATCCTCAGTGTTATTTCCATTTAGATTTTTGTGTCCTTGGAGCAACGTTGGGCAATTGCCTTTCCCTGCCTCAGACTGTTTAGCACAAACATCATTTATCAGGAGCTCATTGATATTCAGCGGCATGTTGACCAGTGAAGTGACAACGCATAACAATGAGTGCAATTAAATTTCCATGTTTTCGGTAATCAAACTGAATGCGTACTGAAAGTGTTGCATTCTCCCGTGATGTTGAGGACCAGACACTTTGACTGGAGTGTCAGCGTTAAGTAACTTGAGGGCAAATGAATAGAAGAGACCACTCAGAACTACTTTAAACCAATTTTACTATAAAAAATAGTTAACAAATATGTTAATATTTACGTGCGTGTTTATGATATGCAGTACTTCATTTATTCCATTGGTTGTTATTTCGTATGAATGGCACTGTAAACATGGTTAATAGTGGAGAATGAACTGCATTTTGAGAGAGCGAGGCCATATCTGCAAGACATTCAAGAACTTTCAAATGCCTATTTAGTCAACCAAACCAATATGAGAATATAGCCAATACAAACCATTAATGATCATTACTGCTATTGATTAGCCATTACTCATAGGAGTAGTATTGATAAATTGGATGAATTATGTAATGGCCATGAAGGGTAAACTTTCTTCATATAAGAAATGAAAATGAAATGAATGCATTCAGTCGGAGATAAAAATAAAATGGGTAATAAAATTACTCATTGCAGAATGTCATTCTGATGGTAAGTGATTTGATAGGTTTAGTTGATATGACAACATTTAAAGTCATCACTTTTGGGGTTTTAACCTCAGAATTCCCAAAAATGAAAAACACATCATGGTATACAACTAAGAAATGGAGAGAGAGAGAGTATTGTGAACTTAGAATTGTTTACCAATACAACTGAATACAGCAATTGGACAAATAAAGATTCAGTCAGAAACAGAGCAATCAGCAGCAACTGTCACGGGCTGTGAGTGTGGACCCAAATGCAGGCACAGACCAGGGATTATAGGTGAAAGGTTTATTGACAGGAAACCAAGGGGGGGGATGACCGAGCACCGCGGGAAAGTCCAGGGAGGGTGAGGGTGGAATCCAGGCAGGAGGAGGTAGGGCAGGCAGACTGGGGAACCTGGAGGATGAAAAAACTGCAGGAACAGAGAGACAGGGTTAAAGCACTGAAACAACACTTGGGAGAAAACTCTGAATTATCTTCAAACAGAGCAGCCAAGAACTACTAGCTACCACATGAGCTGTAAACAACAATCTGGCGAAGAGTGGCTGAAGAACCGGGGTAGATATACTGTTGGGTTGATGAGTTGATGGAGTGCAGCTGGTTTGACTGGGCAGGTGAGGTGAGTTGTAATTAGGAAGCCGGGAGGAGACCAGATCGAAGCCCTGCCCATAAGATACACACACGGGACAAGCAGGAGGCACAGCCTGGCCGTGACAGCAACGGAACCATCATTGCTGAATTTTTGTTGATTGTTATTTCCCCGTATTTATACTGCAATGGCATAAATAGGATGTCATTCTCTAATTACAGCTAATCGTCTTTTCAAGTGAGCAAACAACTGCCCTGAGACCAAAAGCTTTAACAGACACAGGGACATTTCCCCCATCAAAGTACTGTCAATGACTGTGCTTGTTATATAATCCTTGATGTCAAACTTCACAAAGCATACTTTTATGTCAGCACTGTCCATTAACAGCATGTCTATGGAAATATTACTGCAAAGGTCATTGCCTCAAGGAGCGACGAGACAGAGGGGAGAGACATGTGCGTGAAATAGCTGTGGCAGAGCTCTCTGCTTTGCTTGCCATTTAAAAGCCAGTTAGCGTGGCTGATAATCCCTGTCAAAGGAGAGGGTCTGATCCCTGAGCTTCAGCCACTATTGATTCCCTGTTTTATTGTTCTTTGATTTCCATTTTAGTTATTTAACAAGCAGATGATGGATTCGTGACCTTCAGCTCTGCCCTGTCTGCCTTCTCTCCCATTCCCGAAACTTGTGTTTGTCTGTCCTGACCAAGAGTATTGCTCACCATCCTATTTTACTTCTCAGCTGGCATTTTAACTTCTCTGTTTGTCCTCTTTCTATTGAAAGCATTCATTTCAAAAGTAAATATTGCTACCTTTCTTATACAATTCCTGCATGTGTCCCGCTGAAAAATCTCCTAAAAATGGTGAGTTGCAAAGGCATCCATTTTGAAGAGCCCAAACGAGAAAGCTTGGCATGAATAGTAGAAATGAAATGAAGGTGATAAGAGATGTTTCATGCACCAATAGTCTCCACCATGATAGTGAGCTCAGGGGTGCAGGGGCCTAATCCGTTGGATTTTAGGGTGAGATGGAGAAGATTAGACAGAGAACTGGTTCTTTTTTTTTTTCTTAAGTCTTCCCCATGCTTGTTATTCCTCTCTTGTTTTCTCTGAGCTTATTGTGGTGTCAGAAAGATTGATTTGTTTTAATATACAAAAGATGAAGGAGAAATGAGCTCAGCGTAGCGTCACGGAAGCTACATGAACAGAAAAAAAAAAATGTTTAGTATTCTACACCAGCTGGAGAAAATTCCCTTTTTAAAAGTAATGTGTGAACTTACAGCGAGCCGTACTGCACAGTCAGGATGAAACAGACAGTAATTAGTGGTAATCTGATTGATTTTGTTTGATTCTGATGCATGTTTACACAGATACGCTGGCGGTAGCAGACATAATTTTGCATAAGGCTTCATTTGAGAGACAACTAATAACACATTAAAGGCATGCTGAGCACAAGTTTCCCAACACATGTATGGCATATTCATTGAGAGTGCTTCATGATTTATTCAAGCTGCCATTTCAAAATAACAGCCTTCTCTCTGTAGAAGGCTTTGATTCACCTGAAGGAAAGGTATTATTTTGGGTTTAAGAGCTTGGAGGGGAAAGCCACAGGTGAAGTCAGAGGGAAATTTTCATAGGTATTAAAATAATGACATATGTGTATGAGCTCAAACGCATTGCACTTGTTGCCTTCAAAACAGCCTGCAGCACAGCAGAAACAGAATATATTATATTTGACATAAAAACCTTCAAATTGTACTCTTGCAATGCCTGAATACAGACATTTTGTTGCCACATGTGACGCCTGTCGGTGAAACTGTAACCGTCTGACTCCTAGATCTTGCCTGCAGACACGAGCATCATTTGGTTGGTGGTACTGCCAGACTTTTACAACCAAAATGAAAACATCTCATAATTCTTCGGGTGTCCCCACCCACAGCCTCCCCTGTCAACATCCTGCTACTATACACCTCATTGCCTCCCCGTGGGAGCAGCAACAGGGCAGTCTCTGTCACATTTGATTACGGCCTTGAAGGCAAAGACCAGCAACATAATAGCCTTATCAGCACCAGATGATTGAGATCTTCAAAGGGCCTGCTCTGCCTCGGTGCCTGTTCATCTGACTGGCCAGGGACGCAGACTGATCAAAGGCCTCCAGAACATGGTGGTGCAGCAGCTTCTAACCAGTCAGCTACTGACGCTGTTCATGCATTGCCACTGACAGGTGTCACATCTTAGCTTCCTGGGTGGTGCATTCTGCCTACTGATCAGGGAAAGTCATTGTTATTTGATCTAAAATGCCCTTTCTGTCAGATAAAAGTGGAGAAGTTCTGAGATGAAGGTATCACTGTTTGTATCTGTACATCTCACGAACCATGGTAAAACACAATGATGCATTGATTTTACTTCTATGTTTTATTACCTTAACAGTATAATTATTTCTTGACATATGAAGACACTTTTGGTTCATGGTCAAATGGACTACATTATGTTTACACAATCAACAGTGATTTGCTACAGTGGACTGGCAACCTGTCAACTGGGGCTTTCCTTCCGTCTGCCCAATGCACAAAGGGATTTACTCCATTCCTACATGACCATTAAAAACAAGTAAAGTAATTATCAGGTAAAGACAGTGTGAATACATGAATAAATGAATGAGTAATGAACTGAAACCAAGTAATTAAAATTATTCGCACCACTGCGATTTGAAATAGTGTTTAAAGACATTCAAGGATTTTCTTTTTCTGTGCTATAATTGGAAAGACAACCATTTACTGGAAGTTGAAAGATGAAAACATTGACTCTAGATTGAGTCACAAGCCAGAAACTTCAAGATGGGGCAATTCAGTGATATGGTACAATAGCTGACTTAGACAACAGAAAAATTAGTTTAAATTGAAATTTAGATTGTTAGATTGTAACAATTGTAGATGTAGAAGCTACAAAGAAGTGGCATCGTGAACCAGCTTTCTTGCTCCTGGTTGCACATCGAAGAATACTTGTGTATGCTGATTTCAGATGTGAGAAATTGTAACTTCGTTTTTAAATAAAAAATGATCTAGAATTGATTTAAATTATGTATTACAAATGGTGTGAGAGCACATGCAAGTTGCTAATATAATAAACCAACTAATTTTACTGAATATTTTCTCACGTGTACCGAGCGTGTAGGAGAACTACGGTGGCCAACGCAAAAACATGAATGATTTGATATGATATGAAGGGCTCATTCTAAGGTAACACAAACACAATGATTCTTATTTTCAGGTGATTATACAATAAAGAAAACATACTTTTTAATATAATATTCTATTTCTACCACTATATCCACCTAAACGCTACACACTGGCCCATTAAATTATTTGAAACTGTTACAAGTCGCACAGTATATTTTACATTGCATATTATATAACTTAACAAAACTCACAAGGTATATAGATATGTTTTTTAAAGAAAACTTGGCTCTCTAATTGCTGATAGTCATAGGTCACATGTGCCTATCTGATATGCAAGTAAAAGAGAGGAGTTGGAGTTGAGGATGACATTACTACAAGTACAGGGGCAAACATTTGTTATACAAATAATTATACAAATAAAATCCCTTTATTTATGGAGTCTTTTCAATTTTTTGCAAAGGATTATTGGCACTGTTCGGATGGTTACAGATTATTTTTTACACGGCTGCTAGATTTGTCATTTGATTGCCTGCCTAGTGCACCCTGTAATCCCTGTAATCTGCAGAAAAGGAAATCCTTTTATATTTAATTAGTAAATGAGCATCAGTATCAGGATCTGGTGATCAAATTCAACATTCATTTTTTCCGACATGTCTTTATTACGCGTCACCGCACATGTAGCCATGTATTTGCTCTCTGCAGCCCACAATCCAGCAACTCTCTCCTTGCAAAAGCTGGTCTTTGCCAGCGGCTCCATTTCTCTGTGTCACTACACTTTAAAGACATAAAGGTTAGTGCGCACGTTCGCATCCAAAAAGACAAATCCAGAGATCTACAGCTGCTCTGCCTAGCTGTTTGTACTTGTCTCTGTATCTCTCTGTATAAACACAGGTCAGTGGATTGATAGAGTTGCACTTTGCTACTTTGTGTATTGGTGGTAGCAAATAGCCAGAAGACGTAATTGTCAGTAGTCATTTTACTTTAGTCGTACTCAGTAATTGCGGCATGAAACTGAAATAGACTGAAACATGAAGATACATCAACACCATAGGGGTATACCTGTTTATACAAAAGGAGGACTCATCATTATTCTATTAACAAGGTAACAATAACATACAAGAAATAAACAAACACTGGCATACATGAGTAACCCAACGTACAAGATGATAATCAATCATCACTGAAATCAATCAATGAAAAAGGATGCTTTAAAAAAATGTCAAATGTATGGAAAAACTGGAAACTCCTAATTAATAAAAATAAATAAAAAGCTTACATAAAAAGATTTAGGTTTACTTTGGTTTTGTGGGGGTTAAGACAAACATTTAACAAAACATTTGTCTTTAAAGTCTTTAAAGATGTGATTTATTGCTGTCTGATTCTCAGACGGACCTTCAAGCAGCCCTCCCAGCATCGAGCTCGCTCTTCCACAGTCATCTCACACGTCAGAGCTGCACTGATCTGAAGCTGTGAAAAGCAGTTATTGCTCTTCCATTGCCTGTGCGTCACTGGGGAGTTTCCAAGTCTCAAATAACAAAATACATGAAGAGATTCGGGCCCTCTGAGAGCCCATCAAACCATGAGCATTAAGGTTATGCTAATTGCATTGAACCAAGCCTTCCATTCAAATTGAATTAATCATGATCTGTTGTTGTTGTCTCGCTGTTGTTTACAATTGCTTTTTGCATATGACACTACTACATTGTTCCTGTTTAATCAGTTCAATTTGCACTTTGGGAAAACAAGAATGAATGTGCATGTGTATCTGTGTCTCCGTGCAGCACATTTATATAAGATTTTTTTGTATTTATAAGGAATTATTGGATATGGAGCTTCATGTCAGCTATACCTTTATGTTCTGGCAAATATGTGTGTCATCTGTGGCTATAAATCTGAGCCTACCACTGTATTTCAGCATCTGCTGTTTATTTCACATGTCAGCGATGCATTGCTGGCTGCAGGGGACTAGCATGTTGGCCCCCGCACCCTCATGTTAACTGGAAGTCTTCTGCCCCCCCTGTCTGCTCCTGAAACCTTGATCCAAACAGATGTGCCATGCTAAAGTGGTTGCATTAGCCAAGCCTGTGGACAGCATTTCTCTCATTCTTCTTGAAGCCCATTTCCTCAACCTGAACACTATGACCACAAGGAATGTGCAAAAGCTAAGATCTAGATTTAATTATGCAGAGTGCTTTGACTAAAAGTCAGAATCCCTCTAAATATATATATATATATATATATATATATATATATATATATATACTATATACATAAATGTTGGCAAATAAATATTATTGAAGCTGCAATGACTGATTTTGTTTACCACTTGGGGGCAGCAGAAACAACTTGTGAACACAGCATTGACATATCATCACCTTTTAAGCAAATAGCTTATTTACACAACTAGCAGCAGCTCTTTAGCTGCTAAAATACTCCACTACATCCATCAGCTAGATGCTAACTGTGTCTGTCTGAATCATAAATATGTTAAAATATTTCTATATTTGAAAATATCACATAAGTCACTAGTCTCACCAAACTCTATTTTCATTAAGTGGCAAGCAATTTCTTCATATTAAGAACAACATCAACTTAGTTTGTGAATCACAGCAGGGCCTTTTGATTGCTTATTTTTTATTTAATATCCCCTCAACATTATAACTGCAAAGCTGGTGTCTTTAAACTGTGGATTTAATTGGATGTAAAGTTTTCTCAAAGGTAAGTCACGGAGAACTTGACTGTCACCACTCCTGCATGATAACATTACTTTTCATTTTGACTTTTTCTATATTAATTTTGAATTTAATCTCTTACAATTTGCATAGAGCAGTCACATTTACCCTTTTGGATGGTTCACGACTAAATTACAAACGTTATCTATTGTTATCAAATGGAACTTCACCTTATGTAGAATTGAAGTGTGTTTTGAAGGAAGTTACAGTCTGTGTGTTGATTCTCTCTAGTTCTTATGAATAAGACTTAGATAGAAAATCGTATTGGTGATTGAATGCATGTTGTAAATATGCAAGATGCTGCAGACCACCATCTTACTGTAAGCCTGTAAAAAAGACCCAATCCATCTGGGTGTTGCATGTTGCATAAGGTGCGTGATGCAGCATTGTTTCTCATTAGTATCGAGCGTGTTAAGATGCCAACTGACAGCAGTCCTGGGGGATAGCTTTGTGCTGCTCCCTTATTTATGTGCCCAGTGCAACTCAGGAACATCTCATCCTACATGCTCTCCACATCCCCCATCTTTATACATTAAGCTCAACCTCAGGAGCACCTCTGGCAATGCAGAGGTTGGGTATATTTGTCTACCCACTCAGAGAGGCGGCGGTGAGGTCGGAGAAGGTTTTCAGACATTTCAGTTTTATGTAAATGTAATTCATGACATGCAGAAACATTCATTTGAAGTTGTCTAAAAATAGCCGCAGATTCTATTTGAACAACACGTAAATCTACTTGAGCAGACGTGAACAAATTAGTAGTACATTCATCTGAAGGCTTTAGTCTCCTTGTAAGAAGAGGTGTTCCCAAACAGCTGGGTTGGTTCTGTTGCTGATTGCTGTGCCACTGGATACTTGTATGTGATTGATGCTGATCAGGTATGCAGGTCGGTCGGCTTCATGCAGAGGGTAACAAATATGGTTGATTTATTCCTGATTGCTATCTGGGTTTCAGCTTCATTTCTTGCATTACCTTTGTATGTACCAAATGAAACTCTATGCTGCACAGTCAGTTGGCCTCTGCGTCCGCTGTCCTGTATTTTCTCTTTCAATGCTGCATTACTGATTTTCCTAATATTCCAGTGTTCCTTGTGGCTGTTGTACCAGCTACACAACAGACAGGTGATTATACACATTCTATGTCAGCCTCGGGCCCATGGTATGGTAATTCCAGATGTCATGCACAGTAGTTTACTCATTCTGCTCTGCAAGCAACAAATGATACCAGAGATTGTAACTGTGATGGTTTGGCTTGTCTTAAAATTACATTATCAGCCAAGACCCACCTGAATCCTATTTATCATAAAAGATGGAGGCTATAATCCCAAACCATTATCAGTCAGTATGGGTTAAAAACACAGAAACCCCCCTTACACAAGTTAAGTAAGTAACTTTTAGCAATGCTAACATTAAGGAAAATCTTGCTGTTTACCAATCAAAATATAGTAGGCATTGTATGCAAGATGTGTTGTATGCCATTACTGCAAAACCTCATGTTGAATGACTGCAGTGTTTACATTAAAAACTTTAAATCTTAATGAAATTGCTAGATGCTAATAGATAACTATGCATAGACGAAAGGGAATGTTTTCTTCCTGGGATATTGGTCATTTTCCAGCCGTTACTTTTCAAATATTTGTGCAGTTTAAGGAATGTTGATCATTCTGTAAGCTCTCAGTCATCCTGGTTTGTTTGTTTTATCACCCTGTGTGCGTGCACATCTCACAATCATGCACTCAAAATTTAGCGTCAAAGCGCGGCTCTCTTTCTGGGGCCTTGGACGGCACAGATGCAGTGGACTCGGAAACACTGACTAATCAGAGCAGACTAGGCTTTTTTTTTTTGGAGGGTGGCTTAAAGAGGCAGCTGCTGAACTAGGGCCAGTATCTGTTCAGGCAAACAGTATAAGGAAACTATTGTGTTTGTGAACATTAAAGCATGTCAACCGGTTGTAGTAGAAATATGATTATGAACCTGAACCTAAAAAATGAGCATAATATGTTGTCTTAAATGTAGTTTTACAGTACAGTTTTGTGGCAGCCCTCCTAGTGAAGGAGCCCATTTAAACAACTTCGTCAAGTATTTTTGTCCAGGGTCTCAGACAGACAAATACATATTTGATTCCAGTTCTTGATTGATCACTCTCTGTGAAACAGGTCAGGTTTCTGGTTCGTCGAGACTGCTCGTTGATCATTCTGATGTGGTGCGACTGGCTATCCAGATGCTCCGTGTTGAGACTGGGCACAGTCCATTGACACTGCTGATGCTGCAGTGTGGAGCTTTGAGGAAACTGCCAGTGCTGCTTGCTGGCCCTCTAAGCAGAGCAGATGATTGTGCTCATTCTGTAATTCACTCAATTTAGCGTCTGTCAGAGGGCCCTCCACTCACCATTGGCTCTTCTCGGACTTTTAGAGACCCACTGTGGCAAGATAAATGTGACTACACACAGTCAACTATGGCTCATTAGAGTTTAAAGGGCACTCGTTTTACATAATGCTGTCCATGTACTATTATTATATAAGATATGAATACAATGTACAAAAAAGCATTCCCGTAATGTTTAAATGAAAGTAATTTAGCCTCCTGATATAATTAAGGCAAGGCAAGCATGCGCAAAAAAGGCTTGAATCATAGAGAATATAAATGTTGGTAAAGTTTTTGTGACATAGCATGTGTCCTAATTGTGACACCCAAATAAGCATTTGGGATGTTGAGTCTATTCTTTGCGGACTCCTCCTGTGCATTGCCGTAGGCCCTGTGTTTGGATCTGATAGGGAGGTCCTAAGTTTATGTGGCGTGGCACCGGGGTAGACACACATCATTACTCTGAAGCCCCAGGTTCACGCATGAACATCACACACAGGCCTCATCCTGCCTCCCCAACTGATGGCCTCCTGGCTTGCCGAAGAGAGGGGCTGTCCTGCTTTCTTAGCCTCATTGATTCTGGAGGGTCTCCATCAATTAAATCGGAAAGACTTTCAACTCCACTGAACCCAGCACAGTGTCTATTTGCGAAAGCAAGAGAGTCAACCCGACCTGAGAAATTAGCCCACCGAAGGCTCCTTTACATGGATGTAGAGAGACACATCATTGGCTATAAGCACATGCTGCCACAAGCAGGAGCAGGGCTCTGCATTTGATCTCACATAAATCACGAGCTGCAAATACAAAGGTGATATCCCCATGATTGCAAAACAATAGGAATTGTTGTTTAAATTGCTGACAGCTATTTTTTATTTTTTTTTTTTAAATGAACTATGCTGCCTGGAGGCCAGACAAGTCAAGATTCAGTTCACCGACTCTTCCTCATTTGAGATCAACAGGAATGTACAGCTCATGTGCTCATGTTTAATACCTACATTCTGCCATGTTGTTTTTCTCAGCATGTGTGCGTTTGCAAGTATCAACTGCCAATTAAAACTGTCATAGCGTTAAGGGCTGATGTTTGCTATCACCTACAGTGCTTGGTAACAGCTATAGATGTAATGTAGATTACAACACTGTTCCTCAAATAATTACTCTATATTTATAGCCATATTATTGCTAATTAACATACACAGTTCATGTACATTAGTGTTAATTAGGCCCTTATCAATTTACGTCCCACTGACACACAACATTCACTAAGTAATACTTTGTAGTAAGATCCCTAATAAAAAAGTGATTAATAGAGTATTAACTACTTAATGCTTGTTTATATAATGTGATGCTTAACAGATAATTGAGGATTGGCTTATCCCATGATGTTAATATTTGATTATTAATCTATGATGTTAATATTTCGTCACTTTGTCTTTTGATGTGTCAGAATCTTTGTCTAATTTATGATTTGTGGTTTCCTTAACTTGTTACTCTACTTACCAATGTATTCACTTTTAGATGAATAGTTTGTATGTTTTTTTTATTATCAATAAATACCATCAAAAGCCTAAAAGCAATGAATTGATCCTGTGTTGGATCAATGCGTTATACATAGTGCTGTCTACGTATAAATGTCTGATGTAGCCAATTCCTCTTTGACATTGACCTCCACTGCTGTCCAAAAGCACATAAAGCCACATTACACTGAGTGACATGTTCCTTAATAGTTATAAACATGGGCACTGTAGTTTATTTTGAGTCTCACACAAACACTATTCTGCTGCTGTAAATATTCACTAATGTGCTTCAATTCACAGCTGAAAATAGTCACCAATAAATCTCTCTTTACTCCTTTTTAAAGTGGCAACAGACAACGTTGCCCCCACTGGCATTTCCAAGAAGCGTTATTTCCCCAGAACCTAGTACTGGGAATAGTTACTGTAAAGAACTTACATTGATGCTATTTGGTAAGTTGGGATGGCTACTGATACCTAGCAGAGACAACAAAAGTGCTACCCTCTGCAGTTGTTGTGCCTTAAATTGAGCCTTCAATCTAGTGAAGCTATACGAAACCAATCTAAATGCTGGTGGTCTCATTATTCTATGACATTGTGTATCAACATTTACTTTATAATAATAAGTGAATGCAAAAAACTTGTATATTGCCTCTATCAGTACCATTTGCTAAGGACTATAGTGCCCAGCTGTATTATCTGCCTTTATGAAAAATATAATTGTGTACTTGTGAATCGTTTTTTAAAGATGAATGTCTCAAGTAGGAACCAATGGGGTTGGGTCAGAGTAGCACAAGTTGGAAAGCAAAATGGGCTAACCCATTTCACGACATGTATGCCAAATATACACCAGCCTTATTCCTTAAGGATGCATGAATGATGAACAAAGTATTTATGAAAAAGGTAAATAAGTAGAAACAGTTAGAAAGTGGATTATTATTAAAGGCAAACAAAATATGTCAGGATGGAGCTGAACGGTGGGCTCAATTTCACATTGGTTGTATTTATGATATTCAAGCTTCACAGAATTAAGAGCGCTTCATTTTCCAGATGAGGAAAAACAGGTAGCAAATAACAGCAAAGGAACAACACAGTCTGCCTGAGGAGACACCAGACAGGCTAAGAAAAGAACAGAAAAAAACAACATCAGCCCAAGAATTTGCATATTAGCCAGTGGATGATTCATATCTAAGTCCAAAACAATACTGTGGGACCAAAACAATAGAAAGCATTATACCTTGTACTGCAACATATTGTGACTCCTACTCTTGTCATATGTGTAAGCAATGTAATTATAAAATAGCTCCATTAGCTGTTGTAGTTAAAACACCATTTTGACAATGATTGATTTAAAATCACTTAATTTGTATGTTATTGGATAGTACCTGCTAGCAGTCAACTTGAATGAATGGACCATGTTGTTCAGACAGTATTCGTGCTTTTGTCTTTACTACTGTATAAATAAACAGTCTTTCCTGTATGCGGTATAACTCGTATGGTTCAATAGCCGGGGCTGTCGTCACTGACGTAGGGAACAGACATGTTAGTGATGGGTTATTCATGTGTAAACAAAACATGGCGTGTTTGCTCAGGGGCAATCTTTTGAGAGAAATGTTGTTCTGGATTGCAGCGACTGTAGATGACACGTGTATTCCCCTGGCAGCGGCAGACCACGGCTACGTTTTGATGCACGTATACTTAGAGGGAACCCTGTCATTCTGAGCTTCATGCAGGAGAGTGCAGAGAGTGGTTATGTGCTCAAAATAAGAAAGGCTGGAGGCTAAAACCAGCAGCTTACCAACACCTCACCAAAGCCATTCGTGACGGTTACAATTCAGATGAAGAAGCCTAGTTTCCCCCCCTGGTGAGCTGAGGCAGGAGAAAAGAGGGAAGGCGATCAAATAGGCATCGATCGGGTCTGCTGCTCCTGGAGCCCAGTGGAACGGAGCCTGCTTCTTCTCCGACCGTTCACCAATGCTGGAATCGAGGCCAAGGCCTGACAATAAAACAACCGCAGTGGCTTCCAAATGTTCCCATATGGATTTATTAACCTTTCTTTAATTGATCATTGTTTTTTCTTCCCCCTTAAGTTAGTCTTCGTTTGACAGAAAGTTCTTACAAATTAGTAAATTGCCCAATGACCTCTAATCAGCGCATGTTTAGAACTAATGTTTTGTTCAGTAGCTGTGCCACTGCTGCCTCACTCACAAGTTAGTGTCGCTGTAAGCCACATCAAACAGCTTTACGTTTAAACACATATTTTCTATATTAATATGAATATATGATGCTCTCACAAATTACTTTTCAGATCGTATAATGTGATTATATTTCCTGCATGGCTCATTAGTTTTATCCATCTTGCGTTAGCACAGATAACAAAGCATCTTAGGAACGGGCCCTGGAGTACAAGGAGTTGCCAGGTGCGCTTGCACACTGTGAATTTTGAATTAAACAAATCACTACACATTGAATATCAAATTCTATCATTTAAACATTTCAAACCTGCATTTTTTCACATTAGATCAAAACATAGTGTATACTTTATTAGTATAGTTTAGAACTCTGGCTCACTGCTGGTGATTTATTTTTCTGGCTGTTTGATTTATAGCTGTTTATTTGACTTTTTCAAAACTTCCCCTCATTCTTTGATCATGTTGTTGGATTTCAGCCTTTTTACCAACATTTGTGAGTTGTCTCGGCCTTTGAACTAGCCTGATTATGCACTTACTTACTGTATTTGTAGGTTAGAGAGTGAGAAGAGATTCTGGAGTAGAGGCTTTGTGAACATTTCATGCAATGTTGCTACTTTATATCTCAGCAGCACAGTGATGCCAGGGAGTGACGATCGCTGTTAGTGTTTGGGGCTTTGATCCTGGCAGCTTTTCAGCACAAAAACAGACTGTTCTTCCGGGTAGCTACATCTCAGCGAGCCTTCACATTTTCGGTGGAGCAGACAGCTTTCTCTGCTACAAATGCTGTCAAGTATGAAAATTGTAACACTTCCTCCAATATCAATCCTCAACCTGCCCAAGCAGATTGACTGATGAACCCTGTCTTAGGAAAGTTAAAATGTCATTCTTTATATTTTGCACATCGGCAGCCCTGCGGCAACAAGTAAACATTTATTTCAGATTAAAATCCCTCCATGCTGCCTGTTACATAGATATAAATATTGTATCACTGATGTTGACCCCTAACAGGGTGTGAATGCAGTTATTTATCATTAAATCATTTCCAAACCCCTCTAAGCCAATTAATAAACTACGTTTCTTTTTTTAGATAATAACAGCAGCATAAATAATACTACTCAAAGTCTTTATTCATATTCATATATCCACGTATTTGTGATTTAGATGGATAAAAGATGTTTTTTAATTATCACTGATTCTTTAAATAGTTCACAATTTGGAATATATGCTTTAGAAGTGCTGGTATGCATATTTTGTAAACTTTGGAAAGAGCCAAGCTTGTTGTTTCCCCCTGTTTGTCATTTTCATGCTGAGTTGTTTGCCCTGAGTGGAAAGAGCAAACCCTTTTAGGAAGGCCTCAGATACCTTGAGTTCAAAATAAAGAGGGGCGTTGCCTTTATTCGTACCAGTTCTAATCCGCATGATTGCAGTGTCTCATTTTTGGAGGAACAGCATATATTGTGACATTTTACAATTGACATATATTATCCCGTAGCACAAATATTTTGGGCCTCTTGCACACTGAGGAAGGGTGTTTGTCTGAAATGTCTGTGGATTGTTAAATCTTTAGTGCTCTGTAAATGGATTCAGTTTTGGAGGATTCAGCACCCAGCTGTAATAAGTGGAGGTGAGTTTGATGATTCATTATCATTCAATGTTGCACTATTAACTTTTACTGTTGTCAATCTGTAAATTATTTAACTATATCTTGCAAAATAAGTTATTCAAGACACAAGACAGCTATTTTTCTTATTTAAAAACATGTCCTGTTTTTCTGTGAATTAACTTTGCAGGACATTCAGGTTACAGTGATTTTATGTGTTCCCTAAGTGTGTTATAAGTTCTGTAATTTCATACATTTTCAGCAAATAAAGTTTTATTTTTTTATCTTCTACCATATCATAAAATACTTACATCACTAAAACTTTGAGTTGGAAAGTTTTCAAAGTGACCTCAAAGCTCCTCTCAACCAGTGAGTCATTACAGATAAATAATGGAGAACTGCCTCTTTGTAGGGATTTGTTCACATCTTTTGTCAACTTTAATGTTAATGCAACTATCTGACTTATATCTTCCTCGTTCAATATGACATTGCAACAGCACTGAGAGCCATATCCTGTAGCGAATGATAAGATAACCGCCCTTTATGATGCGCCGTATGATTTTGGTCAGCGATTCATTTGTTGCATTTTTTGATAAAGATTAAATGGAAGAATAATGCAGTGTGACAGGAAAAAGCGGTTTCTCATCCGGTGTAGTTGAATGCACATCAAATGGATGGATATGCTATCAAAAGCAGAAGCAAAGTTCATGAGACTATGGACAGGGATTTAAATGCCATGTCTTGGGGACTAAAAGAGCTTGTTTTGCCCCATATTAACTCATATTCATTCTTTCTGTCCAGCTCTGTTTATGTTAAAGGTCAAATTGGAAACAGAAGGAGTTAACATGTAGTCTACTGTATATGTTAACATAAAACAAAAAATGTTACTGATATTGAATGGGCAAGACAAAGTAACAAGGTTATATATAATATAGAACAACAATGATAAGTGATTTATGAAACATGTACATGTAACAGAAATATAGTCTGTTTAATGGGGCCAATCACACCCGACAGCTCCATGGACCTTGTGGGTTTCTTTCTTCTCCCCACATATTGGTTCATATTTCCCCTCACTCAACAATGATTAAAAAGAATTCTGAAGGCAAGTCATACCTCGGAGGATATGAGAAGTATCTATATTTGAAAATTGCTTTTTTACAGAAGTTTTTCAAGGTTTAGTCCTTAAATTAACTTGCTCAGTAATGTGAGCTTCATCATTCTTTGTGTAAAGCAGCCACGCTGACCAAACTCATAACACCATTCGAAATGGTTGGCTCTTCTGTAGGAAATCTGTTTTCAAAGCAGCTGAGATGAA
Organism: Anarrhichthys ocellatus; assembly: GCF_004355925.1. Lineage (NCBI taxonomy): Eukaryota > Metazoa > Chordata > Actinopteri > Perciformes > Anarhichadidae > Anarrhichthys > Anarrhichthys ocellatus. The sequence goes on along the minus strand of NW_022280033.1, from coordinate 12,353,487 downwards.
GGGACCTCCTTTCAGTCATTCCTTTTGTTGTACATAAAAGCTTTCTTCATACATACATGTACATGATCCTCAATGGGCACAGAGGGTCTTTATGACATTTCTTGTGAGGGAGCTTTGACATCCGCAGTGCTTTGATTGGTGGCTGTGCAAATTACCAGACTTTTGCCATGATTTGACGGTCTCAGACACATTTAGTTAGACTGAAACCCTTATATATAGAGAGAGAGATATATCTGATGTCTTAGTTAAACACTCAAGTAAATTCAGTTAGTATAAGAGTTCCGTTGCAGCCTGTGGTGATATTACTATTATTCAAGTTCAAATTTAAGTTAATCGCAACAAAAAACAAAACTCCCCGCTATGTTTGCTTTTGCAGTTAAACTGAGGTCATTTAATATTATTCTTTCTCTAATTATTTCTAAGAATCAGTTTTCAGTGTATCTTTATTTTTTTTACTTGATTTATTTGTTTTATATATCTTCATTAAAACATCTTTCATCATATGTACTCCAAATGTTTGGCTGCTCAAATATATTCTGTATTCACTCTGTTAGCTGTCAGGGACAATGAAGTGTTATGGCTGTCAAAATTCCCCTTCCATCAGATCTGATGGAAGGGGAATTTTAGATATAGAGGTGCAATTTGACAGTGAGTTCAAATGTCAAAAGAAAATATTTCACTTAAGGCACCCTACTGATTTACAAGAGACATGCAGCTTTTGGGGACATCTCACTGTGATGCTGAATCACTACTGGGTCCCATTACCTTCACGTCATTAGAAGGAAAATAAAACACATTTAACATACTTTAAATTAACTGATTGCCTCATTCAATACAAAGGGGCACCACCCCTAAGGAACATATTAAGTGAGACACATTCCAATATTTTATGTACGCTATTTAATTCTGCACACTAATGGGAACATTTGTCGCAATGATTTATCTCCAAGCTTGATGATACAAATGTTGATTCTCTCCATTTTAGTGAGACTGAAGTCACGACAAATATCCCATCTCATGTTGCAGAGTTAAAATGTTGAAATGCAATGCTACACTTAAGAACAAGGAGAATTTCAAGGATGCTGAGGTAGATGGGCGTCAATGAAAGTGCATATCTATATTGTGAACATGCCTTTCACTCTGTGAACATGCCTTTCACATCGTCCTTTGCAATAAGATCTGATGCTCTGTTTCTCATGTAAGAACATGCAAACCTGCAAAGCAGTCCCCCACAGTGCAAGAAGGAAACGGCAACAATCGTTAATTCATTAAATTGATCAAAAACACTTGATGTAGAGGTATTGTTTCTGCCCTGTTAGATGGAGCACATTCTTGCTGTGGGGTGAATGATAACTTTCTCCTACAAATCTGCCATGTCAGTGGAAATTGTTGAAAGGGAAGACAAAATCAAGCAAGTTCGAGACTTTCAGTAACACACATCTAGCAAAACTAGCTGCACCACTTCAAACCCCCCTGCACACCGTGGCTGCTGCTCTCTGTCACAGCAAATAATTGCATATTGTATCGATGTCTCTTTAATGATAATGTTGAAAATAGGCTATAATAAAGGGTACAAGGAGAGAAAAATCCTCAGAGCTCAGTGACGAAGAGAGGTATTTTCCAGTGTTGGGGGGCAAATTGTGTCATGCTGGTAGAATTTACACTACTGTTCAAATAAGATTTATTATTTATTCTCCCCTTACAGTCAGAGCCCAATTCAATATAGAGAAAAGGCCCATCTTTGACCGTCGTGACTGCACTGGCATATCTTATTCATTAAAGTCCCTCTCATATTGTTTTGTTTTTAGGTCGTCGCAGCTCTTCATCGAGAACTGAGCTTTGTTTGTCCTGGTGGATCGCCGGAGGTTTGCCTTCATAAAGCCTTTTGTAATGCACAGTGCTTCAGGGACATACAGTGTGTGACTCCTTATACCATGTGCAGCACTAAAAGCCCGAGCCTGAGTACCACAGTGAAAGTAAACCACAAGCAGTTGTTTCACAATATCCTTTACAGTAATAAATGTACATGTATATAATGTGCTTTTTTTTGCATTTAAATCACGTCTAATGCATAATTTATATACCTAAATGCAGTATAAAGATAGATTTCCTGCACTACTGTAGAAACCCATGACCTGCAGCTCCCATTCCTAGATCACCTTTACATTTGCAATGTATGTGCTCACAGATGTTGTGGACATCCTCATCTCCTTAGAGAAGCAAATTAGCAATTTTCCAAGTTGCGAGCCGCAGCATCTACAGTATGTGCAGAGTTTTCCTGACAGTTGCTTTCATGCAGCTGACACATGCTTAGGCTCCATACAACTGTGATCAAATTAGCACTTTAGAAACTATCCTTGGGGTCTTGGAAAGCTCAATAAACGGTTCCTGGGTGTATTTAACAATTCTGTTGTTGATTCTTAGCTTCAGTGAGTTTTCGACATGAAGATGTTTCTAAGGAGATAACCGCTCATATCATATCAAACATAAAAACAGATCCTAAAATAAATAAATGTTGTGTGGTTCAACTTCGGTGCAGCTGTCATTTATTATTCACTGCATCCTATATCTCTATAAATACTATCCAAACACCTGAATAAATGCATTGAAGTCTTTACTGTAAGTCTGAGTAAATTATCTTTGAATTGAAATATCAGCAGGATGACAATAAACACTTCATTTGGCAAACAAAGAACAAAGGTAGGCTGTCATTAAGGGAAACACTATTTTGGACTTATGAATCGATATTTGTGAAACGTAAAATTATTTTGCTGTTTTGCTTTTGTACCAATCAGCAGAGCACCAAAATACACTGATACATAATCGCAGTACAGTCCTGGTTATCTGTCTAATTGTAACATGAGGAGTTTATAGATTAAAAACTATATGTGATAGAAAAATGAATGTTGGAGTCTTTCTTCTTTGACACAAATGTGAAATAAATCTATGTATCCTGCTCACAACTATGAAATAGAATATTCTATAATTTATCAGAACTAAGAACCTTCATCTTGTTCAGTATGCAGTGATTCATCTCAGACAACCTGCATTCATCGCAAGGTCACCACTGTTCGCCTTCAATACATGTGTTTGCATTTATGTTGTATTTGGAGTGGAGGCTTTTGTATTATGTCCCCTTTAGTCAAGTTTTGTGACATTACTTTGCATCCCCCCCTAGTACGAGCAGCAGACTATTATAAAGAGATTAAATTCCTGGGTCCCTGCTACGAGCCGCTGGACTGACAGCTCAAGCCAAAAAGGGATCCTTTCATCACCTTTTTGGCTTCACGTTAATGGCAGCCATTAAAGTAGAGTTGAAGGCAGCTTCTTCCTCCAAAGCTGCCAACTGTGAGCTAACGCTACTTAGCCAACCTCTAGACACGTGGCATTGTGTCTTACCCATCTTCTCAGCCAACGATTTTCCTGTCTACTTGGTAAAAAAGTTACAACTGGTGTCTCTTTGTTGTATTTTTGTGGACAACATATCAGTGGTTTCACTGGGACAATGCTTGGAACATAGGCTGTGAAAACATTGCATGAATTCCATATTCAATATAAGTCCAGTTGATTTGCCCTGCAAGTTTGTGAAGCCTGTAATGTTAATTTTTGTTGACAATTTGTCAGAGAAATCCACTATTTTCTTCTCAACCGTAATGGCACAAAAACTGTGCACCTGCAAGGGGGCAGGACACAGTTTTATATGCAAGGCAACAAACCCATAAGAGTGTTTCGTCAACCACAGTATTAGCAGCTATAAGATGCAATTTGCATCCCTTTCACCAACTGTGAAGAAGCCTTGTTCATTGGCGGAGGAGACGAGAGAGGCACAGTGCCACATGGCTTGCAGTTGGCTAAGTGAAGAGTGTCAGGCCACTGTCGGCAGCCTTGGAGGAGGCAGCTGTCTTCCAGTCACTCAGGGAACAAAAGTTCCTTCCAGATGTTCGCGTGCTCAGAGCTCAGTCTTAACTAAAGAAATTTAAATATGAATTGGGAAATGGACTGTAATTGTTGGTAAGCTGTTTGATTTCACTAATTGTCACATTCAATTTCAAGTATTTGCTTTCAATTTCAAATTGCTGTATTCAAGAAATTTGAATTCAGCTGCTCAGTGTAAGCTTGATGAATTCATATTTATGAAGCGCAAATTCAATCTGCGCACGCACTGATCTCTGATCTCTGTATCAAATCGCATCATAAGAACAGACCGTATATTAAGCAGACAGCAGTTTAATACAGGAAGGGACTTTATGGCTGCTGAACAGAGCAGAGATTAATTTACATACACAGCACCAGCCAGGACACAAGCAGTGCAATACACTTGAGAAGTGTTAATTGGATTGACAATCCAATTTTGTCTGATAGAAAGGGGATCTGGTCTTTGAGTACAGGAGGACAGAAACATTTTAACATTTAAATACATAAACTTACACTGCTACTGTATGTAATCAGTCTGTGATCTGCAGTGTGACAACACATTTCAATTTGCTGTTTTTTAACCTTGAAACACAACATGACTTGTGGCTAAATCATGAATTATGTTTTTGGCTAGTCTCTGAATTCTCTTCCTCTTCAGCAATGGATTCTTGCCTGCATAATTACTTAAAATGTGCACAAAAATTGTGTTGTAAGTAGGCAATTGTTATCCTCTTTCATTCAGGTTTTCAAGCATTACATTAATCATTAATGTAAAACCTTTTTTTTTTATTGTATCCATTGTACATGGTCAGAAATGAGAAAAATACACCAACAAACTACAAAAAAGCCCCTGGATTCTTATTGTAGTTGATTTTTATTGTATATTTCCAGGCCTGAATTCTATGTAACACACTTTGCAAATGCTACTACAACGAGAGAAAACTTTGTTTCATTACATTGTACATTATACAGTATGTTTGTATAATGATGGGTGAATCACGAGCTAAAAGTATCCGCTCAGCAGGTCATCTGTCAGGGTTGCTGACAGTACCAGCTGGCCCATCCTGGCTGCCAGGGGTATAGGCAGGATAGAGGGTGGGCCTCCCACAATCATGGTGCTCCTTTATATATAAGGGGCTGAAAACACAGCAAAGCCTGAAGTTGTGGTGTGCCATCCTCCAGAAACAACAGCATAATTGATCCAAAAAAAGAACAGAAGGGAAGGAGGAGCAGATTGCCCACGCAGCCATTCATGTCCAGCATATTACTGCAGGTCCCGAGTTCAAAGTGGGTCAAGGATGAAATATCAGAATTACTGAGGCTACAAGATCAAAGGTGTACAGGCGTGTGTGTGTGTGTGTGTGTGTGTGTGTGTGTGTATGTGTGTGTGTGTGTGTGTGTGTGTGTGTGTGTGTGGTCAGTGAAAATGATGAAAGTGCAGAGATAATAAAAAATTGAAAGCCTTCTGGACATTACTGGCAGGCAGGAGACAGGTGGGTTTTACCTGGTTGGTTATCTGTAAATATGTCCTTAAATAGTCTCTGCTATCAGCATGTTTGACACCAACAGCAGGATGCAAAAAAAGGGAGTGCATGACCTAAACAAAGTTCACTGTTTAAGGAAGAAACAGGTCAAAGAGAAATATAACTTTTACAAGATGAAAATACATCACAAACAAAAGTCATTTTGCCGTCAGCTGTTCTGCACAGGTGTGACATGTGACAAGAAACTGAGATTTAACAGTAAACAAAGCATTTTAATTCTCCAGTGAGAGTCCAGTGTAGTCAAAAACTATGTAATAAAAATGAAGGTGGGAGGCCGACAGATTAGCATAGCATAAAGACTGTAAGCAGGGGGAAACAGCTAGAAAAAAATACAAATAATAATTTTCAAAAAAGAAGAAAAAGTAAATATTATCATTTGAGGGTTTAGGAAGTACTGCATGCTATAATTTCTTGACAAACAATAGTTTATCCTTCCCTCTGCAGTGCTGATTGCTAGGCAACTGTGAGAACAAAACTCATAAGTTTTACTGTTTTTACATTTCTATTTCTATGGAGGTTGTCTCACTGTTGCTCCTTGCTTCCAGTCTTGCTAAGCTAAGCTAATCATCTCCTGGCTCTAGCCTCATACTTAACACACGGACACTTTACTCTTGGAAATATATTTTCCACCGTCGCTTCACATTTAACCAGCTGTGTTATCACAGTATGTCCATCTGATTAACCAGGCCTATGGGCAAACAATGAAAACAGTGATGTGCGAAAAGATTCTTCACTTCAGAAATTAATTATCATTATAATGAGAGATGGAGGTTACCTAAAACCCTTTCAAGTCAAAATGACTTCTTAAAAGCAGAAGTCACAGTCAAAGAAGGGCATGATTAAGTGTATCTAAAAGTAAGGCTCTCATTTTTCAAGATAATTACCTGCCGTGAGACACTTTCTGGAAGATTTAAGGGCTGACAATTAACTTTCTGATGTAATGACTCCCTTCATTGGCTTTAGTATCTGAGGATTCTCTCAATAGATCATTTTTAGAAATAGAATAATCGTGTCAAGCACTTTCTAGGTAAAACCACAGGCAAGTAAAATCGGTGAGCCGATTGGGGAGGCTGGAGTTTATTTTGGCAGCGTACCTTTGTATCCCAGCAGAGCTGAGGGTGAGAAGCCGAGCAGTCAGCTGTGAGGGGAGCCCAGGTAAAAACTGCAGATGCGTCATTAATTTATCCCAGTTTACATTGTGGCAGAGAGTTCAAAGCTTGCTTTTTTGTTTCCCTGTGTATGTCCTCATTTTTCCCTTTGGCCCTGATCAGCCTGGCATTTTGGATACTGGAGGCAGGTAGAGTAGCAGGTCAGGACAGAAGAGAAAGCAGCATGGATCCTGCCAGTCACACGGGGCCCAGAAGACGGAGTAGCCAGGCCCTGCAGGACCAACTGGCAGATGGCTGCCTCAGGATAATGACCAGGTGACATCTGCCGAGTGAACAAGCCATCAGGCTAACAGACTCACCTTGACCCACCAGGGAAGCCAAGCTGCCCATTCCCAACCTCCTCCTCCTTCTATTCCCTCTGGTTACACCCACAAACCAAGAACTGTAACAGAAGTTTATTGATGTACTAAGTTTCTCAACTTCCTGAAAAAAGAGGTGTGAGAAAGTCTTTACAAAAACATTAACAGATTTTATGTGGGTGTTTGAATTGAGTTTTCTTTTATTGACTAGGGATTCATTCGCTGCCTCTATCAATGCCAGAGAACTGGGAGTAAATTATTATCTAGACCATTCTTCTTTAAATAAAAAAAAATGTGACTTTAACCAAAAATCATTAACACCAAAATATTGTCAGACAAACCCTTCTCTGGATAAATTTTGGAATATGGTCAAATTATGTCTCTTTTTGTTATTATTTTGCTCACAATGTTGCTATTGACTAGCATGTGATTATGAAAAGGCGAGGTTTGTGCCGTGTCTAGAGACTAACTCATACACATTGACTACGTGCTGCTGTGCACAAAGGTCATCTTTTGACAGCGCTGAGATCAGGAAAAGGTCAGACTCATTGTGCCATTTGGAAGAGAGGCAGTGTGATACCAACCTGCCAATATAATTGCAGCATGTCTTTTTCATTGGAGTGTTAAGACCATACATTGTTTACTAAATAGTTTACTATGAGTCTAAAACTGCTGTTAAACTGATGTTAGAGATGCAGTTAGGAAAACTTTGGAGGCTGAAAAGAAAAAGGTGCAATGTTGAATGAAACCTAATAGAAGATATCATTGTAGCTGCAATGAAGATTAAAATAAGCAATTTCTGTTTTGTGTTCTGGTGTTGAACAGACATTAAGTAAAAACTGCAAAGGGTGAGACAGAAAGAAGATTCACCAAATATGTTTTGAGCCCTTGGGGGGGAGACCTTGAATACCTTAACATGGGCACAGTACAAGACTGTATTCTTTTGTATTTTTACTTTTACAAAGTCAAATACACCTGGATGACTCTGATAAGTTACAGAATGATGTGCATTATGAAAATGAGTTTTGTCTATTTTTTGTCAGGATATGAGTCACTACAGTAACTTGCAGTAGATATAAAGAACATCAGAACAAAGTGTAACAGAGGGGAATGCCCTGCGTACTAAGTACAATGATTACTGGTTGCAAACATAATTATGTGACATGCATACAAATAAATCTAACTACAAAGCAAGGAATCTCTAGCTGTTTGTATGCTTGACGTGACCTCTTTCCAGCCTAGGCTATGATGTTGATGAACGTGATGTGCGAACATGGCGGCTTGACGCTCATTTGAAGAATGGACTAACTGACACATGTCCCCTTCCAAGTCAGCTTGTTTTTAAAAATAAAAGTTAGTGGGTTGATTTGTAAGAGTGTCAAAAGTTGTTTAATTAAATACGGGTTTTGTTAAATTGTACATTTACACCTATTTGTTCTCGAAGTTATGACTCACGTACAATCATTTTAAACCTTTGGTACGAGAGTTTAACATTTCCCCGGTGTATGACTTGATACTAACTTATAACACTAATAACGCTACTAGCAAAATACCTCTGCTAATTAAATCCATGCTTTACTTTATAAGAGCAGTGTTGTGAGTAACCACAACTTAGGTGTGTTTTTAAGGGGCTCTTTAGTGATTTGTGAAGTTGGTTCTGCTGGTTGTAATTGGCTTGATGTGCAGAGACTGTCAGAGGGACGGGGCTGCGGTGATGTTAGCTGTGTATGGGCTGCTCTTGCTGTTAGTGTGTTAGTGTGATAGTTAAATTCTGTACGGATCAGTTTGAGTTTTTTGTTCGGGCAGTCAAAGTTTAGTGATGGCCTCTGTGGAGGAATTCTTCGGAGGAGTTATTGGAGCACTGCTTGTTAAGTGTCAGATTTAAGATGCATGCTGTTGGTCCTAGGCTTTGCTGCTCTTGGCTTTACTGAGGGAAGCAGTAGTTTCTGGTGTTTCCTGCTAACTGCATGTTTTGCGGACTGTTTTTCAAACAAATATATTCTGTTTTTTGTAATCATGGTCATGTTCTAGAGGTTTCTGGGTAATTCTGGACTCAGTACAGAGATAATTGCACAGCCTGTTGGGTGTCTGGGTATTGGACCCAGTTACCTTACTGGTGTGTTTGTGCAGTGACATGCAAGTTGGTAGCTTTGCCTGTTACCTTTGGGAACATAAGCGCTACAGCTCATGCCTTGGTTGGTGTGAGCTTGGTTGTAGTTTGGTTGCTTCGTTGTGCTGTGCGTTTGTAGACGACTTGGTTGGCTAGTGAGCCTTTGCCAGAGGAACCTTTTGGATGCTACTTCAGATTAGCGCTTATGGTAGTTCAGTTCAGCTCTGTGCGTTTTGGTAGCTGGTAATTATGGAAGTTCCCGTTCTGTGTGTTCACCACTCGTTCTTACATCTCCATGCATGAACTGGCCCCTTCAAAGAAGCCTTGTTTTTAAATCTTGTGCTGTTCCCTATTACTGTGTAATCTCTCTGGTCTTCCTTCCTTCTCAGCTCTCACTCTTAGATGCTTCTCCACATGTTGGAGTTGCCGGGTTGCAGCGTGGAGATTGTTTGGATGCACTACAACCAGTTGGTATGAAATCTATAAATTTGAAATCTGTATGTAGTTGGCAATAAGTAAATGTAAGAGCTGTCGGTATTCCCGGTGGGAACACCATTTTTATTGAGCGGGGTGTGACGACCCCTCCCTTCCACTTTGGGGTCTGTGTTCTATTTGCTGGCTCTAATTTGTCTTTCAGGTTGTTGCTCGTCAGCTGATGAGCAACAACCTGAGCCTGGTGGGAGTTCCAGCTATAAGGACTACCTGAACAGGGATGGCGGCTCTTCCTTGGCTGACACGGCTGCTGTTTGATTTTCTTTGTTTCAGACATTTTCAAACATCCACAGAGGCTCACTTTGGTTTCAGCTTAGCACCAGTTTGGCACCCGAACCTCCCACATCCCAGGTCAAAACACGTGATTGCCGACTCACTTTCCCATTTCTCGTACAAGAAATTCAGACTATTGGCACCAGCCTCCGACCGTCTGTCAACTGCAGTCAAATGATGATAGATTGTGTCGTGTTTCTTTGCATCCATAACACCAGAGCAGCCAGTCGAATATAAATGACTTAGCAAATGCAATACATAGTGTACTTCTCATGGGCAAGATAAATAACTGTTTAGCAGTATCTAGCACCGGCCGTGACAGCGAGTGGCTAGTATTGTTGTCATCATGGCAAAATGTGCTCCTGGAGACACCTACTGTAGCGGGAAGTTTCCTTTCTTTGCTCAGTCTATCAAGAGCCCTGGTACTTACTTTGCAATATTTCCCTCTCAAACTGTGAAGGACCATAAAATGACTTTCAATCTCAAAGTCTCCCTAGCTCCGTAAACTCTTCTAGCTTATGCACACTGCTTAGGATGCATTTTCAAGTAGTTAACCCACTTACTGTTGTTGTTTATAGACAAAACATACTTCTGGGGTTTCAATTTTGTATCCGAGCGTAAAGACTCTGTGAAACAGCTTAAAGTCTCAGACAATGCAAAATGCATTTCCATAAACATCCATGGTCACCTTTAAGAACGGTCATGGACAGATGGGATGCTTTAGTTGTGATGAAACTGTAACTGGAGGTTTCCCAAAGCTCAGAGCTTTCTGGGAAAAAAGACAGACAATAAATACAAATGATCACATCCGAATAATCAAGCTTGTATTCTTGTCAGGATTAGTTCAACCCGTGACCACCTAAATATTATAACCTCATTGTTTGATTAATAGAAAACCTTTGCTTTGGTTAATACTGTATAAATGTAATTGTGGGTTCTGTGCAGTTATGATGCATTCAGGGACTCTGGAATGTTGTGTCTCCACTGACCCCTCTGTGATATTTTCATATAGAATATAAGAACTAAGCTTCATGCAAAAGCAAACATAGCAGCTCTGCGAATATCTGGAGTCTATCCAGATCCATCGGGAAAAAAATACTTTCTCATTATCATCTCTGCAGGGATGTGGAGAGCAGCACTCTGATCCACTGGCATGATTTAACTCCATTTCTCTCATGTTTCACCAAATTGTTGTTTTGCTTCTTTGCATCATTTATTAATCTAGAAGCTTCTTACAATATCTGTTTATCCAATAACACAGTGTTTTATTTTGACTGAAAGACAACGAGCGCATGAGTGACAACTGTGTACACGCAGAGCAGACCGGATTAAGAGAGTTTTCTCAAGCGTGCTTTAAAATGAAAATGGGGAAGCATACCACATGTTCTGACACTTCAGTCCTTAAGCTGGTAAACACACCCACCAGTTTATTGAAGATTATTCAAAACGGCAAAATCAGTTTGAGCCTTTTGGTGTTTTCATCACGGCAACAAAATGTAGGGCATGAAAAAGGGGCATAATATAATGTTAATAGGTTTGACAAGTGTGCAGAGTTAATGTGAACACTACAATGAACCATAATTGAATAATTAGACATGCTGTACGGACTTCGAGTCTAAAGGGAAATCTTAGGAAAAAAAGTATGGGAAACCTAAGGTATGTAAAGTACAAAAGAAATACAGCATGTACAGCATGTACAAATGCTTTACCCAAATCAGTTTTGAATGTCATTAAGAAAATCCAGCACAAGTGACATTATTGATCTGACATCTGACATACTTGTGAGGTACTTACCTAGAAATGCATATGTGTATTTTTGGGTGACAGCTCAGGATATAGCTTAATCTCCCTCAAGACCTTCAAATGCCAACATTCATTTCTCTCTGCTCCCTTTGGAATGATGTTATTATGGTTGGGGAGATGACAGTTGTATCAATTATGCATAAGGTGAGGGTGTGTGGAAGGCATCTATGCAAATCAAATTCACCCCATGGATGGCAGTGATATCAATGAAAATGCTCATTTCAAAGTGGTGAGCTCAGATAAGTTCCAGTGGCTCCAGAAAAGTCTGTGAACAACCTCAGAGGAAGAGACACTATAGACGTTTTGACACATTTCGGCTGGTTCTATCTCAACTCGCAATTCTTTTCAAGTCTCCGGAGACTCAGATTTGCCATTTTGAAGCACATTTGATTCATAAAAACAGACAAAGAAAACTGTGCTCTGTGTGCTTTGGAAAATACATAATTAGTTTGATCACATTCATCATACAGAGATGAAAGTAGTATGGATCTTTCCTAAGTCTCTGCAAGTGTATGCCTATATTCAGAAATGTTGAACTATTGCTTTAACAAGTAATTCTCAAAGCATGGTTCACTCACTAGCTTATTCTAGAGCTTTCAACAGCATTTCTTTGGTGATCCTCTGGAAATGGAGTTTGCTCGGTTATTATGTCAACTGAACTAAACTCCATCTGCTGCATGTGGGAGACTGTGATTTCATCTATGATGAACACATACAGTACATATATGAGCACATATAGGCTAGTGCACATGTACATTTGTGTGTTGTGTGTACATATAAGAGACAAGTGTGAGTAGAAGCTATGTAAGCAGAGCGGAGGGCTTGTGGAGGATGGATGATCTAGAGGGATGTTCTGTCGCTTGTATCCTTCCCTGTTCCTCCATATCCCTTTCTCCTCCTAATCCTCTCACTCTTTGTCTCAAAATCTCTGTAAAAATCTCCCTCCTGTCTCTCGCTGCCTGTGCTGCACATTCTCACATCAACAGCACCACCAACAGGTGTGAAAATGCCCATCTCAGGCTTAGGCTCCATCGGTCCAAGGCGCTCTCCACATTTCCCCCTGACGGTTAAATGCCACACCACATATTTTCAAGGTCCATGCTTTAAATTTCCTGTTAACTGAGAGCTGTTCCCATGTGAACTGCTGCAGTGGGGGGAAATTATTTATTGTCATTCAACACGCAACACTGCTGAATCAACAGAGTCATGGGACAAAAGAGTGAGGACATTGCACAATGGCACACAGCTGCTCTCCTCATTGCCGGTATATAATTCAACCAACATAATATGAAGGAAATGCTCCGTAAATCAGGTCTTCAACAGGATCTTTTATACTTCGTATGTTCATACTGCCTTTCATTTTCAGTTCTGCATGGAATGCTTTATAATAATAACGGTGAGACGTACTAAAACATCAGCTCTGTGTATTCAGCACACAAGCTGACACAATTAAACTTCCAAATCCATCCACTGGGAGGCAGAGATGAGGCAATCTGCCCTTGTTTTGTGCCCACATGATCTGGAAACCTCTCTCAGGGATTTCAACTCAAAAGGAGCCAACTGCTTCAGGCGAGATGTGTTCTGCGTTCGATAACAGCTTTATGAGCACTATTCTCAGCACAAGAGGCTGTGTGTTTTTTTGTTTCAAACCAAAAACGGAAAACGATGGGAAAAAACGCCATTGTATTTGTTCTATAAATGTCTTCATTTAAAAAAAACATAGATCAACAGTACACATAAAATATTGCCACAGATTGATGCAGTTCTTGATACAAACAAAAAAGGTATACATAGAGTGATGAAACAAATGACAGATTGCTTCTTTTTCTAGTTAAGAGAAAGTGCAAAAATGTTCAATATCAATTCTAAATCTCTCGAATGGTTTCTTTTTTTTTGCTGGATGTATTAATGTAACTTTTAAAATTATTTCTACTCATATTTAGCCAAGTTATGTCCACATTTCAGCAACATTTGGTTTTGGGTTGATCCAGAACAACTGGTTACCTTGAGCATATCTTAGAAAACCCGAACTTGTTCATCAATGGGGTTTTTTCTCGAGGCTAAAGCCATGTTTACCACTTTACAGCCAACTACGACGCATTATAACTTTCAAACAGTGGCATTGAATCCAGCCCAAAGCGGTCTTGCAAAAAATATATTTATTTTTTCATGAGTGGCTGTGATGTATTGCTCGCTTAGACAATCAGATGAGATCTCAGATTTGAGATGCAGCTTGAATATCACCAGTTATTTGTTTGTGAATATGTGACGAATCTGGCGACTTTGGCACACAAATGCTGTTGTTAGGTGAACACAATGGTACAGAAACCGGATGGTTTGAAAACCAGTTGGGACGTAACACCGGCTTGTTGCATGGCACGATAGTGACAACATATGTTAGCAATGACTGCAAGATATACCACGGATTATGTTTACGACGGACACAGAATTGTCAACGTACATTGACCTGCACCCACCATCCAACGGCAGAAATGTTTCAAGTTTTAAACCTGTTGCCTAGCTTGATGTCTGTAAGTTTTACTTCATAGAGTTTGGTTAGATTAAAAGACAGATGACGGACATTTTAAGTATTTTAATGAACCGACTTTGTATTTGTTTTCAGTATCAGTAAGGGTGTCAAACTAGATGAGGAGGTCAGACTACCCCATTGATAATCTGAAATGGAAGGCCTATAATTTGAGTGGTTAATAAAGGTTGTGACCACTAGGGGGCATCATCAGTTAGAAGGCATTTCAGACAAGCTCTTCCTTTAAGTTAAATTTTGTATTGGAAGTAGATGAAGAAGTAGTGTGGTTCTGTGACAGAGATTAATGAGAATAATTAGTACAGTCTATGTGTAACTTGACATATTTCAACAGGTCTTTCATTTTACAGGTCTACAGTGCAACAAATATTTAACCTCTGTTTGACATGACTTCGGTATAGTGGTATAATCGAGGCCTAATACAAACCAAATACAAACCCAGAAAATGAAAGTTCAAACATTGATTTGTAAATATGTAACATGCATACGGCATCACGCTTAATCAGCTCAACATTTTCAACAGTATTTCTAAGCTACAGAATCCCTCTTTTGTGAATTAAAGGAACACTGTGTAACATTAAGGGGGGTTCATTGTTAGAAATGGAATTCAATATCCAACTATGTTTTCATTAGTATAAAATGACCCCAAAATAATAATCATTGTGTTTTTGTTGGCTTAGAAAAGGCCATTTGTATATCTACAGGGGGAGCGGGTCCTCTTCCACAGAGTCCGCCATCTTGCACCGCTATGCTTCTACAACAGCCCAGAACGGACAAACCAAACACTGGCTGTAGCAAGCTAAATTATGTCAGACCGAAGTATTGATAAGCCCCAATGTTACTGTTGCTTTTTATCAGTGATGTTTTATGTTTTGGTGTAATTTATTATCTCACTGCAGCACACACATCCTCTGCTCTATCTGTCAGGTTTGAGCTCCGCAGCTACTAACACATACAGACACAAGCACAAACACAGAGTGAAGACATTCAGCAGTGAAGTGAAGATTAATGGCGTTGATTACAACTACGCTCGTTACCGCAGAGTAAAACACATAAAAATGTAATAAAAAGGTCCTAATATGGTATATCATAAAAATGTCATAAAAACAGCATAGTATAGTATGCTATGAACAAATCATGTTTTATTATGTCATAAAAAAGTCTTTGTATAGTATGTAATAAAAATAAATCTCAATGCCTTAAAACATTATATTAAATATCGTAAAAAGTGATAATATACTATACCATCAAATGGTCTTAAAAAAGACAGTATTGTATGTTATGAAATGTAATTTTAAAGTATGCCTTTAAAAAACTTCATAATTGCCATAGTATGCCATAAAAATACTATACTAACATGTAATTAAAAACTCATAAATTCAAAGTATAGTATGGTATATATATTCATGATTATTTATGTCATAAAAAAGTCAGTTTATGGTGTAATGTAAAACATCTTTGTAACCTTTGCAACAAAAATTACACATATAAATATAAATATATATATATCTACAGTATAGTGTAGTGTGTCATAGAAATGCATTAAAAATCAGGTAATATATCATGCCATGAAATTATAAAAAATGTCACAGTATAATATGCCATTAAAATGTTATCGTATAGTATGTCATAAAAATGTTGTAGTATTATAGTATGCCATAACGAATGTCATAGTATAGTATGCCTTACAAATGCTAATAAAAATAGTATGTCATAGAAATTATCATAAATACATGACAATTATGTGATGTCGTAAAAAATGGAATTAAAATGTCATAGTTTATAAAATGCCTTATAATGTCTTTAGAACAGACACAGTATGGTATATCATTAAAATATACTAAAATAATGGCAAAGTATATCATAAGAATGGCATAACAATGTCATTGTATGTTATAACAATGTCATATAAATGTCTTAGTATAGTATGTGTTAACATGCCCGAGTGGCCATGGAGGCAAATGAGCAGATCAGTAGTCAAGAAGAGGTTTCAGATGAAACTTCATCTATTTTTACATTCTTACACCACACTAAAAGTTCGCCATCACCAACCACTTCCCACCAGTCTCCACCCATCTCCTTACACAAGCAAACTGAGCTCCTTATATACACCTTCTCACTCTGATAAGCCCAAACATACCATCTAGAGGTACGTATATCAACATAATGGGTGTTATTTGTTCCACAATAATGACAGTTAATCAGTCATTAATAAGATGTGAATCGTATCACCTTAACAGTAGTAACAACACAGGAGAGTCAGAAGATATAAAGAGAGCTCAGTCAGTATACACATCTGGTATATATATATATATATATATATATATATATAGAGGCCTAATTAGACAACAAATGAAAGTAGCTGTGTGGTTGAACCAGACTTCACTAAATAAACCAGAGGCTCATAAATAACAACAATTACCAGTCTAAGAAGTTTAGAAGGCAGAAAAGGTTAAAAGGCCTTTTAAACCTCATCACACCTAAATTTAAGTGTCATGTTGCACGTTTGTCATAGAAATGTTGGAGACAAAAGTAGTCCCAAACCAGACACTTTTTAATTTTATTGTTCAAATAAAGAAAACATGTTGACATTGTGATCCACTTTTAAGCTACGTAGCTCACTGTCTTGTTAAGTGTCAGATTGAACCTAACGTCTTTCTATTTGTATCACAGATTGTAAATATAAGTTATTGTATCACGCAATCTGCAGACATTACGAAAAACATCAACTGCGCATGACTGTGGATGATAGTAAACTCATACTGAGCACACAGATGTTGAAAGATACGAGATGAATAGATCTTTATGGAAATAAGGTTTTAGGTAAATTGTACAAATGCTGATCAGCCTTCAATGTTGCAGCTGCAAGTTTTGTTTTCATCACGAGATTCCGCTTGATCACCCTAATTACGTCACGTTTGTAAAAGCCCAAACCTTTCTGAATGAATAGCTTTCTCGCCGGGTGCGGTGGCGCGCGGCTGTAGTCCAAGTTACCGGGAGGCTGAGGCTGGCGCATCGTTTGAGCTCAGGAGCTCTGAGCTGCAGTAGACTATGAAGATCGGGTGTCCGCACTAAGTTCGGTATCGATAAGGATGCAGCGATCCAGGTCGGAGACGGAGCAGGTCAAAGCCCCCGTGACGCTCAGCAGTGGGATCGCGCCTGTGAATAGACGCTGTAGTGCAGCCTGCGTAATACAGTGGGGCCCAGTCTTTATACTGTTCAACAAACAGCTGGGACGTCTTTACAACGTGTTTACATGTTACAGCAGCTTCATCACTGCTTCTTTACATTCTAGTTCCCATGAAAACATTCAGTAACCAGTTGTGTTTGTTTGTCCTACAGCGCCTCCACCTGGAGGAGAGGAGCGGTGAGCATCACTCACAGCAGTCAGTGCAGCGCCACAGATGCAGCAAACTAACGGGGCTTTCGTTATGACATTCAATGAACTTGATGAAGAGGTGAATAGTCACAAGCAAACACTTTACTCTTTGTGTTTCTGTTCAAATAACAAAAATCTGTCCAAAATAATTCTTCAAGGTATAAAAATTGCGATCAAAATCATTTTGAAATGTGTTTTTCTATCTTGTTGTAAGTTTGTTGTTTTCATTGAGTTATTATTATATCATCCTTAAATATGAACAGTAGTTGTGAAACAATACAGACTCATGGTTCAGTAGCACAAGACGTGGTTTACAGTTTGAAGTGACTGAAGGTCAGAGGGATGAAGTAGTTACAGGCCAGGTAACGCTGTCAAGAGAAGTGGATATTATGGGATTAATCCCAGTGAGTAATGACATATGATGAATCCATTTCTGTGATGTATTGCAGAGCTGATTTAGCTGAAATGAAAGTTTGGAAAAAATATCAATATTAGCAGAAAATGGCTATTTATGTGATGATTGTGTTGGCAAATGGGTCACAGTTGTTTGCTGATTTTGAAATTATCAGAAGCAAAGTGTCTGCATTTGTTTGAATTATACGTTGAAGGAAAGTGTCTTTCCATCAAAGGAAAGAGGGCATTATGGGAAATTGCATATTGATAAAAAGAAGCAATGGACCTGAAATATTAAGCCTCAATAATTAGAAGACCTCTTTCATTTCAATCATCTCATTTTCTCAGTTCATCATGTTTTCCTCACATTATTTCATGGATTTCCTAATCTTTACAAGATTCCTGTTGTATTTTCAGTGTCAAACTATGTTTTGTAGTTGCTGTAATCTGGACTTTATCACATCAACAGGATCATAAATCAAGGATCATAATCAGAGGGACGTCTGTGCTGTGTTTTTGTAAGGTGATGTTTTGTCCAAACTCTTGCATGAACATTTGTCTTCATCAGACACAATATTAATAAAATAATATTAACACTAAACAGAACAAGATAAGTTTTTTGGACCGTGAATGCAGCTTGTGGGTAAGAAACATCGAGTGGCCAGAAAGACTTAATGGTGTTTTTGAATTCTACATCTACCAGAAAGAGCTCTTCTTCTTCCCACAATGCTTTGCAGTTAAGGTACCGTCTTCAGTGTGATGCACATCTACTGTGTCTGTGGTGTCTCAGTGTCTTTCCGTGTATTTTCAGCTCATCAGATGTTGTTATGATTGTTAGAAATGATAAAACCTGTAGAAGTGATGAAGTAAAAACAGGAATGTTTTATATCTTTGTGATAGAACATCTTAGAATAATATCTGAGGTGTGAACTGTTTGAAGCGCTGCTTCTCTTCTGAATGTAAATATTTTTGATGGAGGTTTTGAGCTGTATGATATATTCATACCAGACATTTTCTCTGTGTTTTTTTCCAGGCCTCTGGTGGAGATCCACCGGGAGCAGGTGCTTCTTCCTCCTCATCCTCCACGTTCAACACCAACTCCTGCTCTTCTCAAAGTTAAATAAAGTCCATCAAAGTTAAATAATGTCCATCAATCTCTGTATTACATACGACTTTATTATGACATACTATATGACCATTTTAGACTTTTTCCGACTTACTAACCTCTACTAAATCACGACTCTTTTGACATTCTATTCTATGCCTTCTTTTTACTTTTATCAACAAAATATACTATGCCTTTTTTTTTGCTTTTTTGGACATACTATACTGTGACTTCTTTTTCAACATACCATACTATGACTCCTTTTACATTTTTTGACATACGATAAAATGACTCTTATGACAATAGCCAAAGTAAAAGTGTTTGCCATTTCTACCAGTAGATGATAGTATACGTGTGTAAACCATAGATTTAGTCATATTTACTTGTGTCTTTGTTAATTATCTAGGTTATTAATACAGATCTGTTGAATGATGTTTATATAATCTGATATTTGAAGTTCATGGTTAATTTGCAACCTAGTTGTAAATTTGTGTCATTTAAGAACCAAATATACCGACATGAAAGAGTGAGCATGTGCTGATCATGAGGCAATAAATAAAGACAATTGAAAAATAAAGAGACATTTGGTTTATTCTTATTTATTCTTATACGAGTCTAACCAGAAGTCGCCGCCAGAGGGCGCTGCTGTGATTCAAGCCCAGCACACTGGCGGAACACGACGTGGCAAGTAAACGGTTCACTTCCTGTAATTCGTGC
The DNA here is from genome assembly GCF_004355925.1 of Anarrhichthys ocellatus. Taxonomy (NCBI): domain Eukaryota; kingdom Metazoa; phylum Chordata; class Actinopteri; order Perciformes; family Anarhichadidae; genus Anarrhichthys; species Anarrhichthys ocellatus. Next base: position 12,333,743 of record NW_022280033.1, on the reverse strand, counting down.
TGTATTGACATCCGTGTCTCTCAGCCCTCTCTCACCACTGTCAGAACCACACTCCCTCGGACTTTGTAGTCACCCGGGCCGCTGTCGCTGTGAGGTGAGCAGGCTGTTGTCTACATGAGGAGCGGGCTGTAGGAGCTCAGCAGCCGGACAGGAGGGATCATGGTTGGGCTGCTGCTGGTGTTTCTCGGGGGGTTGATGGAGGTCTGCGGCGGAGTCTCAGCTAACAGAGGAGGGTATCCCACTTTCACGGACGAAATCCCTTTCAAAATCACCTGGCCGGGCGCTGAATTCACGCTGGTATGTTTCCTCCGTTGGTAACACCGTTTTTAGGGGGACACTTTTATTATTAGAGGGCTGTGGAGACGTCACTGTCAACCGTGTAACGTTTGGCTGTGAAGTGAGCGTGCAAATATGTTAACTTACGTCTCCTCACTCTTTCATACGCGTCGTTACTTTTTACATAACGCGTGTTTGTCTGTGGATTCCAGCCTGCTACAGGGGGGCTGTACAAGGAGGACGACTTTGTCATCATGACAACAACAGAGAAGGAGAAGTATAAATGTCTCCTGCCCTCCCTGACATCTGGAGATGAGGTAAGCGGTTTAAGAGGTGAACTTTACTCTTTAAATGTATAAACTAGCCTATATGTCTTCCATTAGCTGAATTAGCTGCAGTGTGTGTCATGTTTTATCTTTGGCCATCATTCATACCTTTAGAAACAGTTCATGCATGACGATGGAATTGAAAATAAAAAGAACAATAACAACTCTCATAAGATCGGACATGTTTGAAACACTCCCCTGTTAGACTACATTATCTCAGCTATTCATTCTGAGGGTGGCAACAAACTTGAAACTGAGATTAAAATACTAATTTGTCAATTAAAAAAAGATATGACTGTCATTAAAAAGGATCTGCATGACATGCAGCAAGATTCCACATCGAACAGATGTTGTCCACTGACACCGCTCCCTTGGCCGCCTTATCTCCTAAACTCCTCATGCCTTTGTTTGTTGACTCAGGATGACGATAAGGGGTACGGTGGGCCCAGTCCGGGCGAACTGCTGGATCCACTATTCAAACGAAGCAGCTGCTCCTACAGGGTGAGACTTCTCAACTTTAACTTTTATTTGAATCTCATTTCCCAACTGCCGTCAACGGAGAGACTGAAACTGTTCACAATTCACTAGCGGAGCATGACGAAAAACTCCACGTCATTTTCTCTGCTTCCTGTCGGTGTTTGGTGAGTTGAATAACTCTATGACTTGCTCTCGGTTTTGGCAACGTTTTCAGATCGAGTCATACTGGACGTATGAAGTGTGCCACGGAAAGCATGTGAGACAGTACCATGAAGAGAAGGAGACTGGCCAGGTCAGTGTTTGTAGAGGGTACAATCATTTCCTGATGACATGAATGAGAAGCCAGCACGTAGTGCGCCATGTACTGAAGTAATCATGTGCGTTTCCACAGAAAATTAGTGTTCAGGAGTACTTCCTGGGGAATCTGGCACAGCAGAGCCCATCAACAGAGACGGGTGAGTTCATTTGTGAATATGATTTAATCATATTTTTTAGGTTATTTAGTGTATTAGTCTTTGCCTTATTGTGCTAAAGCTAAATTATGATTTTTTTCAGATAAAGTTGAAGAGGCAGAAACTGTCAAACCAGCAGCTGAATTTGAAGTAGGTATATTTATTAATGACACTGATAATCAACCATCTTTGCCTGGCTCTCAATACTCACATGTATCTTTTCTGCTTCCTTCACTCTTCCCACTGGTGTCCAGGTGCCCACTAAGAACATAGAAGGTCAGCTGACTCCCTTCTTCTCGCTGGGGATGGGAAACGGGACTCCTTGTGTGCTGAAACAGAACGAGGCTCGCTCAACGTCTGTGCTGTACGTCTGTCATCCAGAGGCCAAGCATGAAATCTTGTCTATTGCCGAGGTCACGACCTGTGAATATGAGGTGGTGGTGTTGACGCCGCTGCTTTGCGCGCACCCAAAATACAGGTAGATCTGTCAAAATGTCCATATTGTGCTCAAAGGAATATACGCCTTGGTAGTAGAAGTACGGTTTCTAAACTTGGCATTAATTCCTTTTGCAGGTTCAAGTCGTCCCCGGTGAACGCCATCTTCTGCCAGGCTCTGGCAGGCTCCCCTCTGCGGCCTCGGCGGCTCACCCAGCTGGATAAGGAGAGAGAGGAGCAGCTTAAACCGCCTTTCAGCGCCACCTCTAGGACCAGAGAGGTGAGACATGAAATGACTAGAGGAGGGGGGGGATGGTGCCAACGACGCCTGGCTCATGTATATCTTTCACGTGTTACAGGAGGACACGTCACCAGTCAGAGAGGAGGCCTTCTCCTCCACTCACAAACCCATCACTGTTGGAGGGCAAACTCAGGTCACTGTCGGCTCCACTCACATCTCTCGTTTGACGGATGATCAGCTGATCAAGGAGTTCCTTAGTGGCTCGTACTGTCTGCACGGGGTGAGGCGTGTTCCATCAGTATCACCTGAGCAGTGTTTGAATATACAGTTCAGTGAGGTATAATCATCTTAATGTGTGTGTGTTCCAGGGGGTCGGGTGGTGGAAATATGAATTCTGTTACGGCAAGCACGTCCATCAGTACCATGAGGTAAATGTTTCTAATTGTGAGTGTGTCTGTGTGGAAGCAAATCTGCTTCTAGTATCAATTCAAGCTGTTACACATTACTGTGGGGCTGCAACTAAACACATATTTCATTAATTATCAGTTTGCAGATTAATCGTTTGGTCTATAAAATGTAAAAAACATGTTTCTGAAAGCGAAATGTAGCAGATTGTTTGGTTGATTTGGTAGATTAGATTGCTCTTGTACAGTGTTGAAAATGCTCCTTGGTGCTTCAGGATAAAGAGCAAGGAAAGAACACCGTGGTGGTCGGGAACTGGAATGCCGTGGAGCACAACGAGTGGGCCAAGAAGAACGTGGCCCGGTCCTACCAGCTCAAAGACGACGGAGTGCAGAAAATCAAGTAGGCCGTTCATATTTTGAAGCCTAACCTGGATGCAAAGTACAATGAGATTGTTGTTGATTCATATCGTATGAATTTCTCTGCTTCATGACAGGTTGGTGTCCCACTTTTATGGACACGGGGATGTGTGCGATCTGACAGGGAAGCCCAGACAGGTCATTGTTAAGCTCAAGTGAGTGAACAGTCATGGGCGGGGGGAGGAATCGGTGTCACTGCCGTGGGTCAACACATGAGTAAGACAATCCGCCCCCCCCTGATGTTTCCCCATTGAGTCACTCATCTCATTTCTCTTCTCTCTCTCTGTCAGATGTAAGGAGTCTGAGTCTCCCCATGCTGTCACCGTCTATATGCTGGAGCCTCAGACTTGTCAGTACATCCTTGGGGTAAGTTCTCTAGTAACCAGTCACTGCTATCAGGTCATTATTCTGGTGCTGTGGTACTAATATCAAACCATACTGGGCGTGTGCAGATAGGTCAGCCTAGATGATTCGAGATGATTGACATCTGTTTGTTTGTTTTTCCCCAGGTTGAGTCTCCGGTCATATGCAGGATTCTTGACACTGCTGATGAACAGGGACTTCTGTCAATCTTCAGCTAAATTAACAAAAGATCACATGATGGCAACAGCACATGAAGGACAAGGAGAGGACGGACGGATGCACTTGAAGAGGGCGGACATTTATCATAAAGCAGAAGCCTGTTTGGTGGAGGAAGAGAGATGCCCATGACACTGCGCTAAAAGCCAAGATGAAGGTTTAAACTGAAGCCTTAAAGGAGCACAGCCTCAGACCATGTCCTGATCTGTGCACTGGGCAACACTACATCCAGAGAGGCTAGCTCAGACTTTGTGATAACACAGTGAATTGGTGCAGACGCCTCACTCCACAAGGCAGTTTATTGCCTGTACTCCATATCTATGCTTCACTTTGTGTTGATTAATTGCAAGCAAAGGAGTATGAATCAGGGGAGTCGTTAACATCAGGGGAATCACATTTTTCATGGTTTTATTTTCTTTAAGGTGTGTGTGTGTGTGTGTGATGTGAAATAGCTGCTTGACTGTGGCACTTTGTACTTGTAGGGGGGGGAAGGAAGCAAGTGTGAAAGTGTTTTGCAGCAGAGAGAATGTGTATTGTGTTCATTTACAGGATGAGTGAGTGTAAGTTATGCGTTAGCGGGAGCTGTGGAATAGCAACACAAGTGAATGGTTGATTAAAATTTCTTTTTAAGTTTGTCGGATGTACGGAATGTCTGTGGGTTTGAGGTGTTTTATGTAGATGCACACTGGAATCCTGATCAACGCTGTATCACGGGGATACAAGCCTTGCAGCAAAGAATACAACTAAAACATGGAATCTCTATTATAGAGTTGCATTACCGAACAGGAACAAATAAATCATCTGACTTGACTGGGAGATATAAGGACATTGTGGTAATAAATGCCTTCTTAATAAGTATGTATGGCTGTCCAGTTAGTTGTCATTGTCTCTACAAAAATATTTTAATTTAGTTTTTCTTTTTATTACATTTTTTTAAACATGGCATCTGAATGAACCGTGATAAGCATGTGTAAATAATAACTACTTAGTTTCCCTCCAGGAAAGAACAAAGTATTTGTATCCTCCATAGAAAGAGCTCTATTGTAAGTTTTCATGGTACAGTAAAGGCCACCAGAGGGCGCTGACGCTCAGCATATATATAAAGAGAATAGCAGGTATGAATATATCAGGAGAAAATAATACAGCGACAAAATGCCAATTCAAACTGTTTTGTTGCTCCGAGTTGTCATCCCTTTATAGTTGTAAGATCTAAGATAAGTATGTTGCATTATTAACATGAGCACAATGACAGGAACCCCAGCAGGTCAATCAACCAGCGTTACCATCATTTCTTTAGCCACTGTCATGGCTGCCAATAATAATACTAGGGCTGCAACTAGCGATTATTTCCATTATTAATTAATCTTTATTCATTGTTTTCTCTCAAAAAATATCAGGAAATAGGGAATAATGTCCAATATATTTTACAAAATCCAAACGTGACGACTTCAAAATGTTTTTGTCTGATCGACAGCGTCGTAGATAATAAGTGTACTATGACATGTGCCAAAGCAGAGCATCAGATGCTCACATTGGAAAATCCGATTATGAAATCAATTATCAAACTTTGCAGAGTAATTTTCTGTCAATCGACTAATTAATTGTTTCGGCCTCCAGTTAAAAAAAAAAAAAAAGCTGAGATCCTCTGTTCTTGCCAAACATTTATTGTGTTGAAAAGTGTACGAGGTTCACGAATACATTTCTCTTAATAAGCAAAAGTTCATCAAAGTAGCAACCACATGCCATCGACAGCCACGTGTGGGCCTGTGTGGATTCACAGCAGCCCGACACTACAGCAGCTTATATCAGCTTGCTCAGCAACTTCAGCCAGAGAGGAAACAGCAGTGATCTAGCAACTGCAGTCTTTGGCTGCAATGAAAACCAATAGAGTATCGGGTTATAATGGCACATGCGTGCGCAACACAGGGGCAGATTAATGTGGAAATGCAGTATCTGTAAAGGAAAAATAAGTGAATTCAATAACAGTAAAGAACTTCTGGATAAGACACTTTCATAACAAATCTATTGCTTGTTTTTTAGTTGCATGGCAAGGCTTATAATACTGGTTCTTTAATTCTTTCAATCAAGAAAACTTAACTTGTATTTCCAATGTAGAAGAGAACAAAAGGTTAATACAGAGTCCAAATACATCAAATGGGCTGTTTTCGTGTTCCTCTTCTGATTCAAAGCCACGGACAGATTGTCCACACCTCTTCTGATCTTCTATTAGACTGAGGGAATGGGAATCTGGTGCACTGAGGTGCTTTCAAAGTCTTGCAGTGCGTCTTGGTGAGTGTGGTAGTGCATGGCTACATAAGACTTGGCGAAGGCAAATGTCTGAGAGCTGACAGGTTGCAGGCTGGTTGGGGAGCTGGGTCCTGCAGAGGGACTGCTGTTGTATATACTGTAGTAGGGCTCAATGCGGGTGTTGATGGGCGTCGAGGTACTCGGGGGGCGAGGTTTGCGCCCACCCGTGGCCCTTGGACTACCAGCACAATCCCTGGAGTGACTGGGCCCGCAAGCCTGGTCAACCAGCCTCCTCTGCGGCTTGGGCGACAGTACATAGGCCGAGTTGGTCTCATGATGGGAGGATTTATTGCGATTGACTTCCAGGCTGCCCTTCCCCATCGCATGCAACCGAGTCTTTTGCTTGCAACAGAGAAAGCCCAGTGCCGCCCACTGAATGCACCATAGTACGCGGCGGCGGAGGCCCGCGCTGTTGCGCGAGTACACAAAGGGATTGATGCCCGACTTGAGGAAAATGAGCACAAAGCCGCACAGTTCAAACTGGTAATGTGCAAAGCTGCTTTCTGGGGACAAAACGTCCTGCGCCAGTGAAACTCCCATCGGCAAGCAGCAAAGCAGCACAGAGAACACGATGACTACGCAGGTGACGACTGCCTTCGAGTCTTTGGCTGTGGCCAAGTTGACTGTGGACACCAGCTGACAGCAGGTGGCTCCTTGGGCAGCCCCTGGAACCAGAGCCTGGCTGGACTTGTTGACATAAGAGTGTGTCTGAACTTTATGCTGTTTGTTGTACGTCTGGTTGCAGTACAGAGACGGGTCTTGAACAGCACACTGCATGCTCTCAAAGCCTGCTGCGATGAGGGGTGGTGGGGGTGGAGGGCATGTGGCGTCTACAGTGATGACCGGACATTTCCTCACCTGTGCATTCTTCCTCAGTGTCTGAGCAATCATCAGATAGGACACCGACACCACAGCCACACAAAAGGCAAAGTCTGCCAGGTAGACATACAACACCACCCTGGCCTGTCCACCTCCAAGGCCAAAGTGGGGTAAGCAGGGTCCATCTCTACGCGGGTACGCTCGCATGGTAAGGAGGGCCGCCATGGTGAAGCTGGACGTCCACAGCAGGGCGGTGAGGGCCAGCGTGCAGGGGAAGGAGGCGGTACGGTTGGGCTGCTGCCCCAAAACCATGCGCAGTCTATGCAAAGCAATGACCGCTACCGTCTCCAGCGACATGATGATGAAGCCCGAGCTGGTCAAGTGGAAGGCGAAGCAGAAACTCTTCGACACGCCATCCCCTCCACCTGCATCCAGGAAGAGCACCAGAGCAAACATGGGAGCGGTCACGCAACAAATGAACAAGTCACAGAAGGACAAGTTGAGGATCATGAAGTCAAAGTTGGTGCGGAACTTGCGAAACACCTGGTCGAAAAAGGACAGGAACACCACGAGGTTGCCATAAGAGCCCAGGCAGAAAATGAAGATGAGGAGGAGAGAGCAAAAGGTCAAGGTAGCAGTGTGGATCACAGCCCAACTCGATGGGGTCTGTGTGCCCAGGGTGCCATTGAAGTTCTGCGGTCTTGGCACTTCCACCAGGTCTGATGGTGTAACAGAGGTGTTCATTGTATTATTAACAATTTATAAGGATCCCACAGTCATCAATGTCAGCATTATTCCTCTGTATGGAACGAGTACATGGTCATCACAGTAGCTGCTGCTTGCGCCATTGCTGCCACCTTGGGGGGAGTGCTACAAAAAAGATACAAAGTCATATATTAGCTATACTGTGCAGTAGATCACATTTGATTCATTCATGGTTAACACATTTAATACACTTATGATTGATGAAAGGGAGCAATTCACAGTTCATTTACCATCGACTATAAACATTTCTTAATAAGCTGTGATACACTAGGGTACATGTTAGACACGAGCTACAGGGGGCTATTAACTATGCACCTCTGCATTTGGCCAATTATACCTTAACCCCCCCTCCTCCTCCCAACACACGTCTGCTCAAATCCAAAGGAAAAATGTGTACATCACTGTATTGCTAATTTATCTAGATTTCAAGCCATTAAATGGTTTTAGATAATCCATAAAATGATACAATATAACCTACCATCTCTCATCGATCGTGGGTCCATCCTCAGCATCATTTGATACTGCCCATCTTGGCTTTTAAAGCAATACGATAGTAGGTGAACGCACCGTGGCTTCGAAAAAAAAAAACCGTATTTCAACGACAGATCATCCAAAAAAGCGGTCAATTGACAAAACAATGACATAAAACACGTTTCCTTACATGTCTGTGTTCATTTTTAACGCGTTTACAGCACAAACAGTTGATCGCGTATTCGTTTTCCTGGCGATATCTCCATTCTTACACCGGAACGACAGCCGCTGGACGTGCACTGAGAAATGAGTATGAAGTCACTGCCTACGTATCTGGGCATAAGCATAACCACTGCATTCAAGTAGCCCCTCTGCAAGAACGCGCCCCACATCCCCCATCTATTATGATAATATAACAGGGAATAATGCTTGTTCTTAGGTTTACTACAGGGTCAGAAGATTAAAAAAAAAAAAGAGACTGTTACGCCACATTCTGACTTCAGATCAGCCTATATCACCGATGCAAACGCCCCCCACACTCCCCCCACTCCCTCCTCCCAATGGCAACATACAGTACTGTTGCGTTTACCATTGGTGGTCCAATAGTATTTTAAATAGTCAAATACAGGGTACGCTTACACATATTTGCATATATTCTTAGATGGGCTTGGCATGACCAAATATACATATAATTTAATTAATATTTTTTTCCCGCTTTTCACTGCCGTCCTTGGGAACAGCGGCTTATACAACGTCGTTGCTAGGCGACACGCACAGTGATGATTCTGTGTGCAGTAATCGTGGCCCCTGAGGGCCAATAAGTCTCTTTACACGTTTCTATTGAAGTATACGTCTCTTTACACGTTTCTATTCATGTATACGTCTCTTTACACGTTTCTATTCATGTATACGTCTCTTTACACGTTTCTATTCATGTATACGTCTCTTTACACGTTTCTATTCAAGTATACGTCTCTTTACACGTTTCTATTCAAGTATACGTCTCTTTACACGTTTCTATTCATGTGGTCCGACTTACTGAAGTATATTTTTGGAAAGATAAAACAACAAATATTCACCATGTTGCAGTGCCATTGTTTACTGTAGATCAGTGTAACATAAGTTAAAGTTGAATTTTTTCAAAAACATCTGTAAAAATAGAAGGGTGAATCATGAGTTGCTCCATTTACTACATACAAATATTGAGACAACTTCAGTTAAGAAAAAACAAATACTTTTTTTTTTTTTTTTAAACAAACAATTTATTGACATCTCATTCAATAAGCAAACAGCACATCTAAAAAAAAAAAAAAAAAAAAAAAAAAAAAACACTGCAGTTTTGGCACTACACTATACATAAGTGAGGTACTAAATGTGTCAATGCTTAGACTGATTTCAAGTCATCAGGGGACAGCAAACCAAAAACTCAGTGGGGGTTTTAGAAAAAGGTAAATGATACCAGGGATCAGAGGCAAGAGGTCACAATCATGGACAGGCGGTGTGGTTATTTTCGAGACACATGACATGGTAATCAAACTGGTTTGCAGGTCTTCACAGCAAACGCATCACACAGCACAGCAGTGGGGAGCTTGCCCTCTCCCTTTCTTTGCAAGAGTAAATGACAACAGGCTCTGTCGCTAAAAGCTCAGCCATCTACTTTATCTCACAAATACCTTCTATGAAAAAAATAATTAAAAAAAAACTTAGCACTTCAAAAAAAAAGTCAAATAAATAAATAAATATGTTTGTGCGTATTTGCTATACCATGATATATACATGCATGATGCATATCATCATATATAGATCAAACAGCTATACAAACATGGTGTGTTGCAGGTTGTAGTCTAATCTGAAGAGACCGTGGCTAAATAGCCAGCTCTCTGTGGTTGTAACACGTCACACGTCACTATTGGGAGATCGCAAAGAGTGTGTCCCACACTGGACGTTGTGTCGGCTCAGAGTTGATACTTCGGATAGAATCCTGAGAAATGTCTGGGACACTGGCAGATGTCTTCAATCATCCCGTAAAACGCACACACACGCATACACCCGTGCACATGCACACAAAGAAACGAAAGAAGAAATAAAATCTGTACAGTAATGTTACAAACTGCAGGTTTCATTCATCCCTGCTATGATTGATCCTTAAATATTAAGTATAGTAGAAATGTAAATGAGCTAAATACATGAATACACAACTTTTCGATCCGTCTGTGAGCCACAACTTTGTGTGTGTGTCACTCTTCTTCCAGGGTGATGCTGCGTCTCTCATCAAGAACAGGAGCCTCCTCCCAAATGCAGGGTGGCATCTGTGAAGTCTGGGGTTGTCCCAAACTGATCAAAAACAAACATGACTGTAAAAAGGTGGCTCAAAGAGAATAAAATCACCCCTTCAGCAGCTTTTGTTCAGTAATATGTATGTTTCAAGTTAACATGCTTTACCTGGTTTTAGGCATAGTAACAGGGGGAGACCAGCAGGTCGGTCAGGACCAGCAGCTGGTCGTCTGTAAAATGTTGCTTATGTTGTTGCCAGTTGTCGTGATGAGTCCGTCGGAAGTTTGACAGCGTTTTCTTCACAGTCATCTAGAGGGCCACAAACACAAACGATGTAATCCAGTAAATAAGTGACATTGCACAGGTTATTCTTTGACAACAAGAGGCTGAAAAAGAATAGTAAAGTAGGTGACTACACATACTTCTATGGGTTGTGTGTCATTCAGGTGAGCACTCAGGTCCATCAACAGCTGGGGCATCCAGATGGGAACATCATATGGGCTGGAGAGAATACAAGCACTCAACCCGAGAACGCCCGCATGACGCCGCACCAGGTCTACGAAAACACAACAGGTCCATTAAGATGAGAACTTCATATTGAGTGCGTCATCACATATTTTAGACAAGTTACTCACCAGCAGACGGAATAGTGTCCACTGTAGAGCCGAGCTCCCGCTTCCTCTTCTTAGGCAGGCAAGTCTTGCAGAGAGCCTCAAAGTGTGTCTGCATGGGGGCGTCCATGGACAGGAAATTGCACTGAAGGAAGCCACTGAATGTAGTGGCGGCCATTACTCTTACCTAGAAGAGGAGATGGGAAGCTGAAGTTCAAAAAGTAGTGTGCTTACATCGTCTATTAATTGGATCCGGGTTGTCCCAGAGTCATCCAATGATGACGGGGCTTGGATCCTCCATGTGTGAATCATACGGTCACAGAGTCTAAAAGTCATCCTGTATTCTGGCCATCATGGCTTAATCTAACTAGCGTAGCACCTCTGTCTGGTATATTTTACTGACACTCTTTTTGCACTGTATGAGACATACCACAGCAACAATGTCATGAGGCAGGGTTTTCCACTAGTGTGTACACCGGCCAGCTGGATGGAAATAGCAGCCAGCTGGGGACTGGGGGTGGATCTACGTGTGTGGAGGGATGCTTCTCTATTGTGTACGTTTAAATAGTCTTTTGCAATTTTGAGGTAAACCTGATGTTTTGTGTGACATAGGATGCTTGACTTCATACATGAAATGTGTCTTGGCACCAGTGTGAGCTCATCAAACTGTGTTAACGTATGCATTGGTCTACTGAAGGTGATCCTGAAGAAATGAGAGCAATGAAACTGTCCGATAGCTCAGGCCTATAAAAACCAAGCTCAGTGTAAGAGGCCAAATAAAAATGGCTACTTCCATCCATCCCCCACTTCTCCTTTGTCTCCACACCATCCCTCTCATCCTCCTTCAATCTGAACATTATCTCCATAGCAACAGATTACTGCAGCCTGTGGTTTCCATAGCAACAGCTAGAGGACCAGTGGGAGGAGAGAGTGCTGAATCACTACAGTGAAGCTGAAAGACACGCTTGCATATACAAGCATGTATTGTATAATATCTATAATCAGTTTGCTCTTCTTCCGATCCTCTTGCAGTGACCGACTACATGTTGGAGTGTTACATTTTTAAAGATTTGAAACGTCAAACAGTTGTAAATGAAAGGTTTGTCGTTATTTTTTTTACCTCCAGCTGTTCATCCTCAAGCAGTCGTACCACCAGAGCCCGGACGTCATTCACTGCTTTCTGTTCACTCATGAAGGTGAAGAGGTTGTAAAAGACCATAATCTGGAGGTATGTGAGCACCGTGTAACGAGCATGCCAGGAGCTGCTGCCCGCAATCTGCAACACACAACAATAAACAACATACCCTGAGAATAACCGAGCACGCCCTGGATCTAGTTTCTTTGGGGACCTTTTGTCATTTTGAAAATGTCGATATGTGCATGCGTGTCACACCAGTGCACAGCTGGGAACGGTTTAGTTTATAATCATTAGTTAATCGCCTTTACATATTATGTCGTTGTTGCCAATTACACATCAGAAAATTGTGAGAAAAATCCTGTCACAGTTACATTCTTTCAGGTTCTCATGTATTCTCCAGCAGGGAGCTGTACACTACTGTACTGACACAATACATTATGTAACAGATGTATTTAAGAATGGATGTCAAACAGGGCTGAATCTAAAACCTCACTCGGCTTCCTTTGAGCCTTTCGTCATTTTGCTTATTAACCTCGTAGGTTATAAGATGTGAGGGTCTGGTTTAAAAAAAAAAAAAAAAAAAAAAAAGCCCAGTCATGTGTGATGCAGGTGAAAAGTGGAAAAACAGCCACAGCTGCCTGATGACTCACCTCCTGCAGAGCACGGAGGACCATGGGGATTTGTTCTGTGTAAAGGAGTCCCTGAGACATCAGAGACAGACAGGTCTTTGCATCCCTCTTCAGTTCATCGTAACTGTCATCATTCTCAACCGGAGCAATCTGGAACAGAGGACAAAGACGGGCAGAGGGTCACTTTAAGTCCCGGGTATGGTGCATAAACCAAGTCTCAAAAGTTAATGGTGACGAGTGCTTTTACCTTGAAGAGCAGGGGAAGCAACAGTAGATGTTCTGGGACAGCAGTGGAGAAGGAGCGACCAGCACTTGCAATAAGCCACTTCAGCACTGCAGACATTTGAAGACAGCGATCTTTATACTTAAAGAATGATCTTCTGCCTTGAATGCAGGCGTTTGTCAAAATAGATCAATGTTCTGCTTAAAAGTAACTCCAGACTGTTTCAAACCGTCCTCCAATAAACCAGCATTTATCGGGACATCGTTGGTAGTAACAATGACGGACTCGTGACCCACCTGTTTTGAGGAGCTTGATGGCTTGTGTTCTCTCATCTTGCTCGCCCCCCTCGTTCTCCTCGACCACGTGGTTCTGGATCTCCTCATCAACCTCGGTGAGAGGCTTCAGCTGCAACAGAATTCGCTCCGTGAACTCCGAGATGCGGGGGGAGGTCGTTGGCCGAGTGTTTGGCAAGTTCACGTCGATCATGAAGATGTACGTGAGCACACTGGAAGGGTCCCAAAGCAGAGAGGATAAGATGAGACACCAACAAATAAACAAAAAGGTTCAACATGACAAATAGTACATTCACCGTTGTAAAAAAGGGACCCCTCACCTGCCGATGCGTTCCCGTACATTCTTGTAGACCTGTGTGAGTTTGGGCTCCAGGTATTGCAGCAACCTGTTGAGGAGCTCTGGAACGCGCCACTCCTGCTGAGCCAGGCCTCCCTGCAGCACATAGAGACGACTGGAAAGGAAAAAAAGAAGCACAATCACCACAGCTCTTCAATCACCTAAAACATCTGCTTCAGGCGGCAACCTTTCTACTCACCAGGCATCGACAAAGGAGCCCCCCTCTCCGTTGACTGGAGACTCCATCAGCATCTCAAACAGCCAGTGGAGCTTGCGTGGATCTCTACTCTCCTACACGAGACCGAAACAACAGAGTCGAGCATGAGTGGCACACGTTTAATGAAAGGAAAGCTAAAGACATGACGGGAATAAACGACCAAAAGCTTACACAGGCTGTTGCAATGCAGGTGCCCCAGTCTGCATACGTTTCTATTGTGATATTGGACAGGGCAGTACGGAGCAGTGGACACAACAACTCCCAAAGGCTCTCAACCTGTAAAGGAGCACAAGTGTAGGTACTGGTTTGTTCTCATTTTAAGTAGCATTTCTATGGAATTTTGTACAAATCCTAATGCAGTTTCCAACGTGGACTATCTAGCCACCTTACTGACAGAGTTTCAAGTCCGTACCTTTGAGAAGCTCCAGTGCTTGCAGCCTCTGATCAGTCCAGAGATTATCTCTGCAACACAACGCTGCTTGCTCTCATGGGAGTCAGCCACTAGGCGCTCCATGTGTGGCCGCAGCAGGGGAAGAAAGACGTCGCTGAAGTTGCGGAACAATCCCTGGAGAGAGAGCAGGAGAAGGGAATAAATGAATTTCTTCATAGGCTGACTTTAGTTGCTTTCTGAACACTATTCTCAGAGAATCCCACCTTGAACAGACAGAACCTGCGAGGGCTAAACTTGTCCTTGCCCTTACGGTCCTCAAGAGAGAGGAACTCGATGAACTGGTTGATGAACACTGGGTCTGAGAAGTGGTCAAAGATGATCTGTTCCCGCTGTTAGGAAGGGCATGAAAATGTTAACATGACTTCACATTATTGAATGGTTATATTTTTTCCCGAGGGGGATGTGGATGATTGTGCACAAACCTCCGTCATTTCCTCTCTGGTCAGGTTCTGTTTGGGTTGCTCCTCCATTGGTGCATACATCATCAGTTTTCTTGAGGAACAAGAATGAGGTGATGGTTAATAAAAACAAGGTTCAAGACATTGTTTGACAGATGATTTTTTATATATATATATATATATATATATATATATATATATATATAATGGAATGTGAACCTTGGCCAACAGTAGTATCCCCAGTGGGTCTTCTCCACAAACACACAGCCATCCCATTCCTGCTGTGTGCGCGGTAGGCTGCTGCTGTCATACTGGAGCCACTTGTTGTCCAGACGGTCCCCTGCAACAAGACCGCTTAGCTCCTTCCCTCCACCTGCCAAAGAGGAGTTTTAGAAACTATAATTAGAAGCACAAAAACTATAATGTCCATACACAAGAAGACCAGACAAACAAAACCGTATGATGCTCACAAAGCTCAGAGGGGCTGACGGGGACTTTCTTATGCGGCCTCTTTATTTGTTTCATTATCCCTGCCACAGCTGATATCGCCACCTAGTGGAGAAAATAAGACATTTCAAACAAAATGCCATCAGCAAGAGTGGAGTGCATCCATATGCGGTAGAAACACGGCACTGCTACTATAATGTCGTATAATTCGTGTATACCACACCTTGCGGACGTAGAGAGAGTCATGGTTGAGGCTTTTGACGAAGAACGTCACAGCAGGTGGTGGGAGTTCTTGGTCATCTCTCAGCAGCAGTGACAGGAAGCCAATTGCAATGTGTTCGAACTTCCAAGGACTGGAATGTTAAACAAAGCAGGTGTTAGACTAATAAATACATTAAAACGGGATTTGATGAAGTAAATATTAAATAAACCTACATGTTCCTGTTATTGAGGAAGTCCAGCAGATCACCAATGAGCTGTTTGTATTTCCTACGAAAATGTAAAGCAGTATTAATATTTGCACCGGTTATGTTATTATACCGATGCAGAGTAATCTTACATCAATTGCAAAGCAATCACCTTCACAGATGCATTAGTACTTTTATTATCCTGTGTGGCCAAAAGACTCAAAGTTAAGTCATGTTACATCAAAGTAGTTGCTCAAGTCAAGGGTCCTTGGAGCGGTAACAATCGTTTGTCTCGTTCCTGATGTGAACTTACTCAACAGACTCGGAGTTCTTGAGCTCCTGTCTCTTCAAACCGTCTGCTGCTTCTTCCTCTGAAGGAACTGCCTCCTTGGGAACAGGATTTCCAGTAATCATAAGTTGTTTGGCCACAGCACAGCACTCACCGGGGATCTAAAGGGATGAAAAAGATTTTTTTTTTTTTTTAAATATATTATCAGACGGACTTTGTCCAAACATGTGGAAGGGAATTAAACTTAAAGCAAGCTCAAATAGGAGGGAGTGATCTATTAAACTCGGATGAGACGGACACGGTTCGGTAGAAAACTAATGAAATGTGCATGTCAAACGGTTGAATCATCTGTTGAATAACTCAGATGGGGCTTTGCAAGGTTTGACGTGAGATAAAGTTCAGACTGTCCAGCCGTAAAGATTAGAAGGCAGGGGGACTTCTCAATCTCTTGAGATATGCTTTGTATGAAACTGGTTCTGACTAGATTTGTTTAGAGAAGAAGACACAATAGCTCTTTATGACCTTGTTTTCTTTGCAACTTTGCTCCAACTAGGCTGGTGGAGACGGGAATTAATAAACAGACTCCCCACACACCAGAGGCTGTACAGAGCACAGCTTCCTGGTGCCAGAACTTAAATAAATACATTCATTCAGGACATCAGAGACTGACCAGAGAGCGCGTCTTCATTCATCAAGCTTTTAAGGACCAGTTTTTATGAGCAATGGAGCAAGTGTGAGGTTTGAGAGGCCATGTCAGTTAAAAACACTCTACGATCCAAAGAAAGTGATCTCGGCGTTGTTCTTACAGAGAAGTCGACACCGATGGTCTCGTACTGGCGATGGATTTTGTCTGCAAGGTCATCGAAGAGCCGCACAATGGAGGGCTTCTCTAGAGACATGGCCGAGCTGAGGCCAGAGCGTACAATGGCGGGCCATGTGACAGCAATGCAGTCCCAGTCGTGCAAATTGGCCAGGCACACTCCACTGTGAGTCCCCAGGAGACAGTACAAGGCACCCTGGAGACGTACAGAGAACATTAATGAAAAGAAATGTGAAACTTAAAGTAAAGTGAAACTTTGTGTGTTTGTATGTTGTAAGGCACGACACAGAGATGCCTGAGAGGACCGTCATACTTTGAACTGCTGCTGTGTGACACTGCTGTTTTCCGGGTTGAGAAATTCCAGGACATGGGGGATCAGATCTCTGCAGCAGAAATTGTAGGTTCCCAGTGCAGTGTACAACACACTTTGGGCTCTGCTGCGCACCTGGAAGGTCATAAGAAGACTCGGTTACAATATTATTTTCTTCAGGTGTATTAAGAAATCTCGTCAAATGTATTTTTGATTCATGCTGTGTAATGGCTATTCTGTAATAAAAAACAAAAACACAACAACCTGGAAGCTAATAAATGCCTAAATATGATGTCCTGCGGAACTCACTTGACTGTAGGTGCTTGTGGAAAGCCTCAGAAGATCTTTCATGAGCTCCTGGTGAATGCTCCTGTACTGGCATCCTTCCACTGTCAGCTTACGCATCTGATAAAACAAGTTTCAAAGTTAAAATGCTAAAAAATACAATGATACCCAACAAGGTCATTTCTCTATTAAGGACTTACCTCATGCTGGAGCATGACTCTGTCTATCAGCAGGGCTCTGATGTGCTGCTTTCTGCCGTGAAGCTGCAAATACAACAGCGTCACACACTTTGAATTGCCATTCAGTCTTAAAAATGGGTGGTAATATCAGTAACACTAACGTAAGCTTTGAGGAGAGACTGCATGGCTTTCAACCCCTTTGTAGGATGAACAGTGGTACAAAAAGGTAACAAAAGCACAATAACATGTTTCTATTCCTCACTCTGTTCTCCATTGATTTCTTCACAAGGTTGAAGCTCTTCCAGCGGGAGTCAAACTCAGACTTGTTAGAACCTTTGAAGTGCATCAGGTCGCTGATAATCTGAAAGGTATCGCAGACAAAAATATTGATTAGTGTTGGGGCGATAGGATCAATACATTAGCTACTGGCAAAAGCCTGTGGAGAGACCTTGTGCGGCTCAAGATGTGAAACATGATTCAAAAGGGATGACCTATGCCTACACAACGTCCCACGCAGCATGTGAGAACTTACACGCACTGCTCCACAAACGATATCATGGGAGTGTATGTTTTGTTTGAAGGATTTGTGATACGCAGCAGTTTTTGTAGACGTGAGCCAACTATAACAGGAAATGCTGGTTGGGGGGTGGCAAAGTGCAACAGTGCTAATTAGCTCTACAGCCTGAACCCCGTTACTTTATTGGCATATTATTCAACGCAAACAAATAAGAGTATACAGGCTATAATGTTACTGCCCAGCCTACCTTGATGATGGAGAAAAGAGACTTGGTGTCATCTTCAGAATGCTCCAGGATGTAATCTGTGAGAAGAGGAACAGGAAGGAGACCTTCAGTACATTGTGAGCTCGTCTGTTAAGATGAATGTGACCACAAGACGTAGAGAGAATACTTACGCAGCAGCTGTCTCATCACTCCACAGACAGCATCTCTGTAGTTCTCCCTGGACTCATCTGCAGGTA